>NC_136475.1:98923619-99237486 GCF_902686455.1 Sciurus vulgaris
TCCGGTGTGCTGGGCCACTGGTGTGCGCCTCTGGGCATTGGCCCCAGGGCCAGGCAGAGTTCTGTCTTGGGGCACTGGTGTGCCCTCTGAGCCACAGGCAGAGTTCTGTCCTAGGGCGCTGTTGTGCCCGGTGGGTCACAGGCAGAGTTGTGTCCTGGGGCGCTGTTGGGCCGCTGGGTCACAGGCAGAGTTCAGTCTTGGGGCACTGGTGTACCCTCTGGGCCACAGGCAGAGTTTTGTCCTGGGGCGCTGTTGTGCCCGCTATGTCACAGGCAGAGTTCTGTCTTCGGGCGCTGGTGTGCCCACTTGGCCACATGCAGAGTTCTGTCCTGGGGCACTGGTGTGCCCGCTGGGCCACAGGCAGAGTTCTGTCCTGGGGCACTGGTGTGCCCGCTAGACCACAGGCAGAGTTCTGTCTTGGGGCACAGCCGTGCCCACTAGACCACAGGCAGAGTTATGTCCTGGGGCACTGGTGTGCCCGCTAGACCACAGGCAGAGTTATGTCCTGGGGCACTGGTGTGCCCGCTAGACCACAGGCAGACTTATGTCTTGGGGCACTAGTGTGCCCGCTTGACCACAGGCAGAGTTATGTCCTGGGGCACTGGTGTGCCCGCTAGACCACAGGCAGACTTATGTCTTGGGGCACTAGTGTGCCCGCTTGACCACAGGCAGAGTTCTGTCTTGGGGCACTGGTGTGCCCGCTGGGCCACAGGCAGAGTTATGTCCTGGGGCACTGGTGTACACGCTAGACCACAGGCAGAATTCTGTCTTGGGGCACTGGTGTGCCTGCTAGACCACAGGGAGAGTTATGTCCTAGGGCACTGGTGTGCCCGCTAGACCACATTCAGAGTTCTGTCCTGGGGCACTGGTGTGCCCGCTAGACTACAGGCAGAGTTCTGTCTTGGGGCACTGGTGTACCCGCTAGACCACAGGCAGAGTTCTGTCCTGGGGCGCTGGTGTGCGCGCTAGACCACAGGCAGCGTTCAATCTTGGGGCGATGGTGTGCCCGCTGGGCCACAGGCAGAGTTCTGTCCTGGGGCACTGGTGTGCCCGCTGGGTCACAGGCAGAGTTGTCTCCTGGGGCACTGGTGTGCCCGCTAGACCACAGGCAGCGTTCAATCTTGGGGCGATGGTGTGCCCGCTGGGCCACAGGCAGAGTTCTGTCCTGGGACGCTGGTGTGCCCGCTGGGCCACAGGCAGAGTTCTTTCCTGGGGCACTGGTGTGCCCACTGGGCCACAGGCAGTGTTCTATCCTTGGCCGCTGTTGTGCCCACTGGGTCACAGGCAGAGTTCAGTCTTGGGGCACGCCACAGGCAGAGTTCTACCTGGGGCACAGGTGTGCCCCCTAGACCAAGGCGGAGTTCTGTCCTGGGGGCTGCTGTGCCCGCTGGGTCACGGGCAGAGTTCTGTTTGGTGCGCTGGTGTGCCCGCTGGGCCACAGGCAGAGTTCTGTCTTGGGGCACTGGTGTACCTGCTAGACCACAGGCAGAGTTCTGTCTTGAGGTACTGCCGTGCCCGCTGGGTCAGGGGCAGTTTTCTGTCTTGGGGCACTGTTGTGTCCGCTAGACCAGAGGTAGAGTTCCGTCTTGGGGCACTGGTGTACCCGCTAGACCACAGGCAGAGTTCTGTCCTGGGGCACTGGTGTGCCCTCTGGGCCGCAGGCAGAGTTCTGTCTTGGGTCACTTGTGTGCCCGCTAGAACACAGGCGGAGTTCTGTCTTGGGATGCTGGTGTGCCCGCTGGGCCACAGGCAGAGTTCTGTCCTGGGGCACTGGTGTACCCGCTAGACCACAGGCAGAGTTCTGTCCTGGGGCGCTGGTGTGCCCGCTGGGCCACAGGCAGAGTTCTGTCCTGGGGCACTGGTGTACCCGCTAGACCACAGGCAGAGTTCTGTCCTGGGGCACTGGCTTGCCTGCTAGACCACAGTCAGAGTTCTGACCTGGGGCACTGGTGTGCCCGCTAGACCAAGGCGGAGTTCTGTCCTGGGGGGCTGCTGTGCCCGCTGGGTCACGGGCAGACTTCTGTTTGGTGCGCTGGTGTGCCCGCTGGGCCACAGGCAGAGTTCTGTCTTGGGGCACTGGTGTACCTGCTAGACCACACGCAGAGTTCTGTCTTGAGGTACTGCCGTGCCCGCTGGGTCAGGGGCAGTGTTCTGTCTTGGGGCACTGTTGTGCCCGCTAGACCAGAGGTAGAGTTCCGTTTTGGGGCACTGGTGTGCCCGCTGGGGCACAGTCAGAGTTATGTCCTGGGGCACTGGTGTGCCCGCTAGGCCACAGGCAGAGTTCTGTCCTGGGGCGCTGGTGTGCCCTCTGGGCCACAGGCAGAGTTCTGTCCTGGGGCGCTGGTGTGCCGCTGGGCCACAGGCAGACTTCTGTCTTGGGGCACTGGTGTGCCCGCTAGAACACAGGCGGAGTTCTGCCTTGGGACGCTGGTGTGCCCGCTGGGCCACAGGCAGAGTTCTGTCTTGGGGCACTGGTGTGCCCTCTGGGCCACAGGCAGAGTTCTGTCCTGGAGCGCTGTTGTGCCCGCTGTGTCACAGGGAGAGATCTGTCTTGGGGTGCTCGTGTGCCCTCTGGTCCACAGGCAGAATTCTGTCCTGGGGCGCTGTTGTGCCCGCTGGGTCACAGGCAGAGTTCTGTCCTGGGGCGCTGTTGTGCCCACTGTGTCACAGGCAGAGTTCTGTCTTGGGGCGCTGGTGTGCCCTCTGGGCCACAGGCAGAGTTCTGTCCTGGGGCGCTGGTGTGCCCTCTGGGCCACAGGCAGAGTTCTGTCCTGGGGCGCTGGTGTGCCCTCTGGGCCACAGGCAGAGTTCTGTCCTGGGGCGCTGGTGTGCCGCTGGGCCACAGGCAGACTTCTGTCTTGGGGCACTGGTGTGCCCGCTAGAACACAGGCGGAGTTCTGCCTTGGGACGCTGGTGTGCCCGCTGGGCCACAGGCAGAGTTCTGTCTTGGGGCGCTGGTGTGCCCTCTGGGCCACAGGCAGAGTTCTGTCCTAGGGCGCTGTTGTGACTGCTGTGTCACAGGGAGAGTTCTGTCTTGGGGTGCTCGTGTGCCCTCTGGGCCACAGGCAGAATTCTGTCCTGGGGCGCTGGTGTGCCCTCTGGGCCACAGGCAGAGTTCTGTCCTGGGGCGCTGGTGTGCCGCTGGGCCACAGGCAGACTTCTGTCTTGGGGCACTGGTGTGCCCGCTAGAACACAGGCGGAGTTCTGCCTTGGGACGCTGGTGTGCCCGCTGGGCCACAGGCAGAGTTCTGTCTTGGGGCACTGGTGTGCCCTCTGGGCCACAGGCAGAGTTCTTTCCTAGGGCGCTGTTGTGACTGCTGTGTCACAGGGAGAGTTCTGTCTTGGGGTGCTCGTGTGCCCTCTGGGCCACAGGCAGAGTTCTGTCCTAGGGCGCTGTTGTGCCCGCTGGGTCACAGGCAGAGTTCTGTCTTGGGGCACTGGTGTGCCCTCTGGGCCACAGGCAGAGTTCTTTCCTAGGGCGCTGTTGTGACTGCTGTGTCACAGGGAGAGTTCTGTCTTGGGGTGCTCGTGTGCCCTCTGGGCCACAGGCAGAGTTCTGTCCTAGGGCGCTGTTGTGCCCGCTGGGTCACAGGCAGAGTTCTGTCCTGGGGCGCTGTTGTGCCCACTGTGTCACAGGCAGAGTTCTGTCTTGGGGCGCTGGTGTGCCCTCTGGGCCACAGGCAGAGTTCTGTACTGGGGCGCTGGTGTGCCCTCTGGGCCACAGGCAGAGTTCTGTCCTGGGGCGCTGGTGTGCCGCTGGGCCACAGGCAGAGTTCTGTCTTGAGGGACTGGTGTGCCCGCTAGACCACAGGTAGAGTTCTGTCTTGGGGCACAGCCGTGCCCACTAGACCACAGGCAGAGTTCTGTCTTGGGGCACAGCCGTGCCCACTAGACCACAGGCAGAGTTATGTCCTGGGGCACTGGTGTGCCTGCTAGACCACAGGCAGAGTTATGTCCTGGGGCACTGGTGTGCCCGCTGGACCACAGGCAGACTTATGTCTAGGGCACTAGTGTGCCCGCTTGACCACAGGCACAGTTATGTCCTGGTGCACTGGTGTACCCGCTAGACCACGGGCAGAGTTCTGTCCTGGGGCACTGGTGTGCCCGCTGGGCCACAGGCAGAGTTATGTCCTGGGGCACTGGTGTGCCCGCTAGACCACATTCAGAGTTCTGTCCTGGGGCACTGGTGTGCCCGCTAGACCACAGGCAGCGTTCAATCTTGGGGCGTTGGTGTGCCCGCTAGACCACATTCAGAGTTCTGTCCTGGGGCGCTGGTGTGCCCGCTAGACCACAGGCAGCGTTCAATCTTGGGGCGATGGTGTGCCCGCTGGGCCACAGGCAGAGTTCTGTCCTGGGGCACTGGTGTGCCCGCTAGACCACATTCAGAGTTCTGTCCTGGGGCGCTGGTGTGCCCGCTAGACCACAGGCAGAGTTCTGTCCTGGGGCGCTGGTGTGCCCTCTGGGCCACAGGCAGAGTTCTGTCCTGGGGCGCTGGTGTGCCGCTGGGCCACAGGCAGAGTTCTGTCTTGGGGCACTGGTGTGCCCTCTGGGCCACAGGCAGAGTTCTGTCCTGGGGCGCTGTTGAGCCCGCTGTGTCACAGGGAGAGATCTGTCTTGGGGTGCTCCTGTGCCCTCTGGGCCACAGGCAGAATTCTGTCCTGGGGCGCTGTTGTGCCCGCTGGGTAACAGGCAGAGTTCTGTCCTGGGGCGCTGTTGTGCCCACTGTGTCACAGGCAGAGTTCTGTCTTGGGGCGCTGGTGTGCCCTCTGGGCCACAGGCAGAGTTCTGTCCTGGGGCGCTGGTGTGCCCTCTGGGCCACAGGCAGAGTTCTGTCCTGGGGCGCTGGTGTGCCCTCTGGGCCACAGGCAGAGTTCTGTCCTGGGGCGCTGGTGTGCCGCTGGGCCACAGGCAGACTTCTGTCTTGGGGCACTGGTGTGCCCGCTAGAACACAGGCGGAGTTCTGCCATGGGACGCTGGTGTGCCCGCTGGGCCACAGGCAGAGTTCTGTCTTGGGGCGCTGTTGTGCCCGCAGCGTCACAGGCAGAGTTCTGTCCTGGGGCGCTGTTGTGACCGCTGGGTCACAGGCAGAGTTCAGTCTTGGGTCGCTGGTGTGCCCTCTGGGCCACACGCAGAGTTCTGTCCTGGGGCGCTGTTGTGCCCGCAGCGTCACAGGCAGAGTTCTGTCCTGGGGCGCTGTTGTGACCGCTGGGTCACAGGCAGAGTTCAGTCTTGGGTCGCTGGTGTGCCCTCTGGTCCACAGGCAGAGTTCTGTCATGGGGCACTGGTGTGCCCGCTGGGCCACAGGCAGAGGTCTGTCCTGAGGCCCTGGTGTGCCCTCTGGGCCACAGGCAGAGTTCTGTCCTGGGGCGCTGTTGTGCCCGCTGTGTCACAGGCAGAGTTCTGTCTTGGGGCGCTGGTGTGCCCTCTGGGCCACAGGCAGAGTTCTGTCCTGGGGCGCTGGTGTGCCGCTGAGCCACAGGCAGAGTTCTGTCCTGGGGCACTGGTGTGCCCGCTGGGCCACAGGCAGAGTTCTGTCCTGGGGCGCTGGTGTGCCCTCTGGGCCACAGGCAGAGTTCTGTCCTGGGGCACTGGTGTGCCCGCTAGGCCCCAGGCAGAGTTCTGTCCTGGGGCATCGGTGTGCCCTCTGGGCCACAGCAGAGTTCTGTCCTGGGGTGCTGTTGTGCCCACTGGGTCACAGGCAGAGTTCAGTCTTGGGGCACTGGTGTGCCCTCTGGGCCACAGGCAGAGTTCTGTCCTGGGGCGCTGTTGTGCCCGCTTTGTCACAGGGAGAGATCTGTCTTGGGGCGCAGGTGTGCCCTCTGGGCCACAGGCAGAATTCTGTCCTGGGGCGCTGTTGTGCCCGCTGGGTCACAGGCAGAGTTCTGTACTGGGGCGATGTTGTGCCCACTGGGTCACAGGCAGAGTTCAGTCTTGGGGCACTGGTGTGCCCTCTGGGCCACAGGCAGAGTTCTGTCCTGGGGCGCTGTTGTGCCGGCTGTGTCACAGAGAGAGTTCTGTCTTGGGGCGCTCGTGTGCCCTCTTGGCCACAGGCAGAATTCTGTCCTGGGGCGCTGTTGTGCCCGCTGGGTCACAGGCAGAGTTCTGTCCTGGGGCGCTGTTGTGCCCACTGTGTCACAGGCAGAGTTCTGTCTTGGGGCGCTGGTGTGCCCTCTTGGCCACAGGCAGAATTCTGTCCTGGGGCGCTGGTGTGCCCTCTGGGCCACAGGCAGAGTTCTGTCCTGGGGCGCTGGTGTGCCGCTGGGCCACAGGCAGAGTTCTGTCTTGGGGCACTGGTGTGCCCGCTAGAACACAGGAAGAGTTCTGTCTTGGGGCACTGGTGTACCCGCTAGACCACAGGCAGAGTTCTGTCTTGGGGTACTGCCGTGCTCGCTGGGTCACGGGCAGAGTTTCTGTCTTGGGGCACTGGGCTGCCCGCTGGGCCGCAGGCAGAGTTCTGTCCGGGGCACTGGTGTCCCCGCAGGGCCACAGGGAAAGTTCTGTCCTGGGGCACTGGTGTGCCCGCTAGACCACAGGCAGAGTTCTGTCCTGGGGCACTGTTGTGCCCGCTAGACCACAGGCAGAGTTCTGTCTTGTGGCACTGGTGTACCCGCTGGTTCACGGACAGAGTTCTGTCTTGGACCACTGGTGTGCCCGCTGGGCCACAGGCAGAGTTCTGTCCTGGGGCACTGATGTGCCCGCTAGACCACAGGCAGATTTCTGTCCTGGGGCACTGGTGTGCCCGCTAGACCACAGACAGAGTTCTGTCTTGGGGCACTGGTGTGCCCGCTAGACCACAGGCAGAGTTCTTTCCTGGGGCGCTGGTGTGTCCGCTAGACCACAGGCAGCGTTCAATCTTGGGGCGATGGTGTTCCCGCTGGGCCACAGGCAGAGTTCTGTCCTGGGGCACTGGTGTGTCCCCTGGGTCACAGGCAGAGTTCTGTCCTGGGGCACTGTTGTGCCCGGTAGAACACAGGCAGCGTTCATTCTTGGGGCAGTTGTGTGCCCGCTGGGCCACAGGCAGCGTTTTGTCCTGGGGCGGTTGTGTGCCCGCTGGGCCACAGGCAGAGTTATGTCCTGGGGCACTGTTGTATACGTTAGACCGCAGGCAGAATTCTGTCCTGGGGCACTGGTGTGCCCGCTAGACCACAGGCAGAGTTATGTCCTAGGGCACTGGTGTGCCCGCTAGACCACATGCAGAGTTCTGTCCTGGGGCACTGGTGTGCCCGCTAGACCACAGGCAGAGTTCTGTCTTCGGGCACTGGTGTACCGGCTAGACCACAGGCAGAGTTCTGTCCTGGGGCGCTGGTGTGCCCGCTAGACCACAGGCAGCGTTCAATCTTGGGGCGATGGTGTGCCCGCTTGGCCACAGGCAGAGTTCTGTCCTGGGGCACTGGTGTGCCCGCTGGGTCACAGGCAGACTTATGTCTTGGGGCACTAGTGTGCCCGCTTGACCACAGGCAGAGTTATGTCCTGGGGCACTGGTGTACCCGCTAGACCACGGGCAGAGTTCTGTCTTGGGGCACTGGTGTGCCCGCTGGGCCACAGGCAGAGTTATGTCCTGGGGCACTGGTGTACCCGCTAGACCACAGGCAGAGTTCTGTCCTGGGGCACTGGTGTGCCCGCTAGACCACAGGCAGAGTTCTGTCCTGGGGCACTGGTGTGCCCGCTAGACCACATTCAGAGTTCTGTCCTGGGGCACTGTTGTGCCCGCTAGACCACAGGCAGAGTTCTGTCTTGGGGCACTGGTGTACCCGCTAGACCACAGGCAGTGTTCTGTCCTGGGACGCTGGTGTGCCCGCTGGGCCACAGGCAGCCTTCAATCTTGGGGCGATGTTGTGCCCGCTGGGCCACAGGCAGAGTTCTGTCCTGGGGCACTGGTGTGCCTGCTGGGTCACAGTTAGATTTCTCTCCTTCGGCACTGGTGTGCCCGCTAGACCACAGGCAGCGTTCAATCTTGGGGCGCTGGTGTTCCCGCTGGGCCACAGGCAGAGTTCTGTCTTGGGGCACTGGTGTGCCCGCTGGGCCACTTGCAGAGTTCTGTCCTGGGGCGCTGGTGTGCCCCTGGGCCACAGGCAGAGTTGTGTCCTGGGGCACTAGTGTGCCCGCTGGGCCACAGGCAGAGTTCTGTCCTGGGGCGCTGGTGTGTCCTCTGGGCCACAGGCAGAGTTCTGTCCTGGGGCAATGGTGTGCCCGCTGGGCCACTGCAGAGTTCTGTCCTGGGGCGCTGTTGTGCCCGCTAGACCACAGGCAGCGTTCAGTCTTGGGGCGATGTTGTGCCCGCTTGGCCACAGGCAGAGTTCTGTCCTGGGGCACTGTGTGCCCGCTGGGTCACAGGCAGAGTTGTCTCCTGGGGCAGTGGTGTGCCCGCTAGACCACAGGCAGCGTTCAATCTTGGGGCGCTGGTGTGCCCGCTGGGCCACAGGCAGAGTCTGTCCTGGGGCACTGGTGTGCCCGATGGGCCACAGGCAGAGTTCTGTCCTGGGGCACTGGTGTGCCCGCTGGGCCACAGGCAGAGTTCTGTCCTGGGGCGCTGGTGTGCCCTCTGGGTCACAGGCAGAGTTCTGTCCTGGGGCGCTGGTGTGCCCGCTGGGCCACTGCAGAGTTCTATCCTGGGGCGCTGTTGTGCCCACTGGGTCACAGGCAGAGTTCAGTCTTGGGGCACTGGTGTGCCCTCTGGGCCACAGGCAGAGTTCTGTCCTGGGGCGCTGTTGTGCCCGCTGTGTCACAGGGAGAGTTCTGTCTTGGGGCGCTGGTGTGCCCTCTGGGCCACAGGCAGAATTCTGTCCTGGGGCGCTGTTGTGCCCGCTGGGTCACAGGCAGAGTTCTGTCCTGGGGCGCTGTTGTGCCCACTGGGTCACAGGCAGAGTTCAGTCTTGGGGCACTGGTGTGCCCTCTGGGCCACAGGCATAGTTCTGTACTGGGGCGCTGTTTTGCCCGCTGTGTCACAGGGAGAGTTCTGTCTTGGGGCGCTCGTGTGCCCTCTGTGCCACAGGCAGAATTCTGTCCTGGGGCGCTGTTGTGCCTGCTGGGTGACAGGCAGAGTTCTGTCCTGGGGCGCTGGTGTGCCCGCTAGAAGACAGGCAGAGTTCTGTCTTGGGGCACTGGTGTACCCGCTAGACCACAGGCAGAGTTCTGTCTTGGGGTACTGCCATGCTCGCTGGGTCACGGGCAGAGTTCTGTCTTGGGGCACTGGGGTGCCCGCTGGGCCACAGGCAGAGTTCTGTCCTGGGGCACTGGTGTGCTCGCTAGACCACATTCAGAGTTCTGTCCTGGGGCACTGGTGTGCCCGCTAGACCACAGACAGAGTTCTGTCTTGGGGCGCTGGTGTGCCCGCTGGGCCACAGGCAGCCTTCAATCTTAGGGCGATGTTGTGCCCGCTGGGCCACAGGCAGAGTTCTGTCCTGGGGCACTGGTGTGCCCGCTGGGTCACAGGTAGAGTTCTCTCCTTCGGCACTGGTGTGCCCGCTAGACCACAGGCAGCGTTCACTCTTGGGGCGCTGGTGTGCCCGCTGGGCCACAGGCAGAGTTCTGTCCTGGGGCACTGGTGTGCCCGCTGGGCCACAGGCAGAGTTCTGTCCTGGGGCACTGGTGTGCCCGCTGGGCCACAGGCAGAGTTCTGTCCTGGGGCGCTGGTGTGCCCTCTGGGCCACAGGCAGAGTTCTGTCCTGGGGCGCTGTTGTGCCCTCTGGGCCACAGGCAGAGTTCTGTCCTGGGGCACTGGTGTGCCCGCTGGGCCACTGCAGAGTTCTGTCCTGGGGCGCTGTTGTGCCCACTGGGTCACAGGCAGAGTTCAGTCTTGGGGCACTGGTGTGCCCTCTGGGCCACAGGCAGAGTTCTGTCCTGGGGCGCTGTTGTGCCCGCTGTGTCACAGGGAGAGTTCTGTCTTGGGGCGCTGGTGTGCCCTCTGGGCCACAGGCAGAATTCTGTCCTGGGGCGCTGTTGTGCCCGCTGGGTCACAGGCAGAGTTCTGTCCTGGGGCGCTGTTGTGCCCACTGGGTCACAGGCAGAGTTCAGTCTTGGGGCACTGGTGTGCCCTCTGGGCCACAGGCAGAGTTCTGTCCTGGGGCGCTGTTTTGCCCGCTGAGTCACAGGCAGAGTTCTGTCCTGGGGCGCTGGTGTGCCCGCTAGAAGACAGGCAGAGTTCTGTCTTGGGGCACTGGTGTGCCCGCTAGAACACAGGAAGAGTTCAGTCTTGGGGCCCTGGTGTACCCGCTAGACCACAGGCAGAGTTCTGTCTTGGGGTACTGCCGTGCTCGCAGGGTCACGGGCAGAGTTCTGTCTTGGGGCACTGGGGTGCCCGCTGGGCCACAGGCAGAGTTCTGTCCTGGGGCACTGGTGTGCCCGCTAGACCACAGGCAGAGTTCTGTCCTGGGGCACTGTTGTGCCCGCTAGACCACAGGCAGAGTTCTGTCTTGTGGCACTGGTGTACCCGCTGGTTCACGGACAGAGTTCTGTCTTGGACCACTGGTGTGCCCGCTGGGCCACAGGCAGAGTTCTGTCCTGGGGCACTGATGTGCCCGCTAGACCACAGGCAGATTTCTGTCCTGGGGCACTGTTGTGCCCGTAGACCACAGACAGAGTTCTGTCTTGGGGCACTGGTGTGCCCGGTAGACCACAGGCAGAGTTCTTTCCTGGGGTGCTGGTGTGTCCGCTAGACCACAGGTAGCGTTCAATCTTGGGGCAATGGTGTTCCCGCTGGGCCACAGGCAGAGTTCTGTCCTGGGGCACTGGTGTGCCCCCTGGGTCACAGGCAGAGTTCTGTCCTGGGGCACTGTTGTGCCCGGTAGACCACAGGCAGCGTTCTATCTTGGGGCGGTTGTGTGCCCGCTGGGCCACAGGCAGAGTTCTGTCCTGGGGCGCTGGTGTGTCTGCTGGGCCGCAGGCAGAGTTCTGTCCTGGGGCGCTGTTGTGCCCGCTGGGCCACAGGCAGAGTTCTGTCCTGGGGCGCTGTTGTGCCCGCTGGGTCACAGGCAGAGTTCTGTCTTGGGGCACTGGTGTGCCCTCTGGGTCACTGGCAGTGTTCTGTCCTGGGTCGCTGTTGTGCCCGCTGGGTCACAGGCAGAGTTCTGTCGTGGGCGCTGGTGTGCCCTCTGGGCCACAGGCAGAGTTCTGTCTTGGGGTACTGCCGTGCCAGCTGGGTCACGGGTAGAGTTCTTTCTTGGGGCACTGGTGTGCCCGCTGGGCCACAGGCAGAGTTCTGTCCTATGGCACTTGTGTGCCCGCTGGGCCACAGGCAGTGTTCTGTCCTGGGGCACTGGTGTGCCCGCTAGACCACAGGCAGAGATCTGTCTTGTGGCACTGGTGTACCCGCTGGTTCACGGACAGAGTTCTGTCTTGGGCCACTGGTGTGCCCGCTGGGCCACAGGCAGAGTTCTGTCCTGGGGCACTGGTGTGCCCGCTAGACCACAGGCAGATTTCTGTCCTGGGGCACTGGTGTGCCCACTGGGCCTCTCCCAGCCTGTGGAGCCCCGCTGGGAATGCTTTGGCGCTGCCTGACATCACAAGTCCCTCCTGTCCTAACTCAACCCAGTTCCTCTCTCCTGTGTGCAGTTTGTTTCCTGCCTGCTACTCTTGAGATTTTATTCTTTTATTGTCATTTTGGTGGGATTTGATCATGAAAGAACATGATCCTGATTCACTGTCTGCAATGAATCTGAAGTTCTCGTCGTTACTTTTTAATATGTGTGATAGCCACAAAATTCTTTCTTGAGATATCGATTATATTCATTTTCAAGTGTTCTGTTTCACTCTCTTTCCTTGTGAACACCTTTTCTATGTAATCTTCATGTTTTATTTTGTGGTGTTGCAGATTTACACACTGTTATGAGATAAGTGTAGGTAGATCTGTCTCAGCTCTACCCTATGGGAAAATCTTGCAAAATCACGATAGAAAATCACAACAAGGATCTTGATAGATGCCTCCCCTGCCAATCACTCATCTGCACTCCATTTATGTAACTTTATCTTTTAATGTTCTGTAACATTGCCCATGCCATAGATACTAGTATACACAACAGTACATTGCTTCAGGCGTAATGTCACACTTCTATAAATGTGTGCATGAGGCTTGTTCTGTGGTCTGTTTCAAGAACATCATATAAACCCAGCCATCCAATAAGCACCTTTGAGGCTGGCGTTTTGGCTCTGGATCATCTTCTGTGGACTCCCAGGTCTTCCCAGGCATGAGGCTCCCTCCTTCTGTGCTGAGCAGTACCCAGCATTCCTGTACTCACTTTAAGGGATGCCAGGGCTATTTGCAGTGCTGGGCTCTAAGAATGGCACTGCTGCTTGTATGCATCCACAGAGTGGTTGTTATGTGAACATTTTTATTACTGAGACAAATGTACAACAATGCAATTACTAGCTCGTGCGATTCTCACCTTGTCTTCTAAAAAACTGTGTGCTCCTTCCAGAGTGGCTGTTGCAGTGCACATTCCCATCAGCAGTGCATGAACCAGCCAGTCTCTCTGCCTCCCTCAGAACTCAGTCATGCTTTCCTGTTTTCGGCCTGACTGTGCAGGAGCAGCTCAGGTGGCGTCCATTTGCCTTGCCCTGATGCCACTGCACACACGTACATCCTGGTCCTGCTGTTTGCCGTGTGGCTCACGCACTCTTCTGACCAGGCTATTTGCTACTACTCTACCATTGAGTCTGGAAAGTCCTTAGAGTATGTGGTTTGCACATATTTGCTCGCAGACTGGAAGTTGAGTCCTCATCCGCTTAACAGAATTTTCCCAGGCCAAAATGTCTTGATTTTGGTGACATCCTGTCTTCTACTTCCCCTTTTATGGACTGTGCTTCTGTTGTCAAGTCTAAGAACTCTTGACTTGCTTCTAGATTTTAAAGATTTTCTATTTTTCCTAAAAGCTCTATAACTCTATCTCTTACATATAAGTTCATGATTCACTCGGAACTAATTTTTAGAAAATGTGAGATTTAGGCTTTTTTTTTTGCTACCAGCCCATTTTCAAAGGCCAGTTGAGATTGCTCCGTCTCTCGCGATGCCTGCTGTGTGGTTCCGGAGCTTTGCTAGGTGGTTCGCCTTTCCTCCGGGTGCAGGGGAATTTGCAGTGTCGCTGCATCATGGCCACGCTGCTCCCCACACCCTCGGGCAGCTCTGCACACAGCTCCTCAGGCATCTACAGATGCTCTTCTCAGGTTAGCTCAGGTGCTCCAGGACGAGTGGCCCTGTGGGAAGTGGGGCATTTCATGCTGACCTCAGAAGACTCTGACCCTGTGGGCCTCCCTCTCTAGTGGGCAGTGCTCCAGGAGAGCCAGCCAGGAGGGCATGCACCTGCTGCTTCCTGCAGAAGCAGTGACCCAGGACAAAGGGGCTCTGACTGCCCTGGCATTTGCCTCCACATGCAGGAGTAACATCATCTCCCCTGGGTCTCACCAACGCCGACAGGAGGAGGGAGGCTAGCGGAGCTTGACAAAGTCCCTCTCACCACCTCCTTCAGTCTCAATGACACCACAGTGGCTCAGGCCAGCCCTTGGATGGGCTGGGGTGGAGCAGGGCTCCTCAGACAACCTCTCTGCAGGAGCTGAGGAGGGGGCTCGCCTGCCCTGGGTGGGTAGAGCTGAGGAGGGGGCAGGCCTCCCTGGGTGGGTAGAGCTGAGGAGGGGGCAGGCCTCCCTGGGTGGGTAGAGCTGAGGAGGGGGCTGGCCTCCCTGGGTGGGTAGAGCTGAGGAGGGGGCTGGCCTCCCTGGGTGGGTAGAGCTGAGGAGGGGGCTGGCCTCCCTGGGTGAGTAGAGCTGAGGAGGGGGCTGGCCTCCCTGGGTGGGTAGAGCTGAGGAGGGGGCTGGCCTCCCTGGGTGGGTAGAGCTGAGGACGGGGCTGGCCTCTCTGGGTGGGTAGAGCTGAGGCAGCCGGGGCTCCCTTCTGGACTTTCCTCAGCATCTGACTGCTCTGGGGGCCACCCGCCTTCTTCCCCTTTGGAACTTCCCGTAGGTGCTGGTGGGAAGCATAGGCCTGGGAAGAAGGAGACGCTCCGGGAGGCGCTGGAGCGTGTCTCAGTGCTGCTGCTCTCGGGGGCCACCTCTGGCCGTCTCTGTTGGCTTCATGTGGATGCGCGCTGAGTGCCGGGTCTCGTCGCCATGAGTATGGGGCTGGCGGTCTGCGGCCAGATCCTCCCCTCCCTTTCCTTCCTGGGAATGGCACATCACCCCATTTTGCACATCAGCCTCTGGGAAACTCTGCTGGTGCCCCTCCTGGGCCCAACTGGGAGGTACCCATCCAGCTGCCACCAGTTGGAATGCCCAGGTCTGCACAGGGAAGAGGGTCCCCATCTTGTCCCTGTGTACAGAGCCTCCCCAGGACTTAGCGTTCAGGAGGCCCCCCTTTGGTCTGACCTCACCTGACCTGCTTCCCAGGTGGAGATCTCCAATGCAGGGGTGCGTGTGGTATGCTTCCTCCACTTTGGGGCACCCTGACTTGATTTATGCCCTTGATTGACATCCTTTTGGGGTCAAAGGGAGGAGACAGATGGATACGCATGACCCACAAGGTGGCAAAGTTCCATGAGTTCTCTGTTAAGACAGGTGCAAATACTCTCTGTCAATCATACTAGTCGCAGACTCCATATGTGAAAGACTTGGTTTCCATCAAATGGCCAGCATGCTGAATACAAGTGGACCTTGTTTGAGAACCAGAGGACCCCCAGAGCTGCCCAGCACACAAGCAGAGGGCTGGGTCTTTCTGAAACTGCTCATATCTTGCACCAGGCATGGTCTCCTCTGATGGGCTCACAGATCTGGCTCCATGAGAATGTTCTAGGCCAGAATCTAAGGGAAACGAGTGGACAGACTCCATGTTGCTCTGAGACTCCATGTTATGTAGGAAATAAGCTTCTCCCATGGGAACACCCGCCTCTGTGCCCATCATCAGTTACTTGGTGTGACATGTTTAGTATACAAAATAACAATTCCTATGTAATGAAACATTGCTCTCTTTTGATCCCTATCGCTCCTAACCAATGCACCATGTGAACGTAATTGCGTGGTTATTAGTAACCATTCTTTAGTTTGTACCTAGGTGACCCACGTCCCCCTCTGTCGATGATCTCATGATGTTGGTCTGTAATTTCGAATCATAGCAACAGACACTTACGATTGATGTGATTTTTGGTATAAGAACCCTACAACCCTGTGGTCGGGGTTGTTCTCCCAATAGCCGTTTTTGGGGCTTTGTGTGAGACAGTCAGCCGGCTAATAAAGACGCTCAGATTTGGACTCCTCAGTGGTGATGGGTCTGTTCTTAAGTTGCACCCATAATAAAGGGGGCCACGTGGACGGGTCGGGGAGTGCCACTGCACCGCCCAGCCTGCACGAGCACGGCTGGTGAGGACAGGGTGTCTTTCCAGCTCACGCAGCTGATGGCCCCAGCCTCGCTGGCGGGCCACCTTAGAGAGCTGAGGGTCTGTGAGCAGCGCCATAAGCTGGGCACACTGGTGGTCGTTTCAGTAAGCAAGAAGTGCGTGCAGCCACCCTGCTGGGTACCCTGGGCACCTCCATGGGGAGAGAGGCCCTGAGGACCAGGCACTTACACCCACCAAGCTCTGGGCCCCACAGCAGTGGCCTCCCAGTGACCCTCAGTCACAGACAGCACTGTGGGAAGGAATAACAGGAACTCGTGTGCACACCATCCTCCAGCCTAAGAGCAGGGAGTGACATTAGGGATCCCTCGTGGGCGTGGGGAGCCAGGCCACCCGTGACCTCGTGAAGTCTGCTCACTGCTGCTGTACTAGTCAAAACATCAAAACGGTCCCCTGCAGCAAGGATTTGAGTTTAAATTCCACAGACTTTTTCTTCTAGAAAACACTAGTGTTCTGTTTATAACACCACACTGATTTAAATCTGTATGACTCTTAAATCTGCTCTATTCTTTATTTAAAAAATCTCATCATGCAATTCACTGTCTCAGAAAATAACTTCCTGTAGAACTAGAATAAGCAGCTCTAGATCCCGAGGATTCCCAGAGCAAGCCATCTTGCCACAGGACCTGCGGTGCCTGCACCCAGGAGCTGGGCTCTGCTGCCCGCAGTGCTGAGCAGGCCACTCTGCTGCGCAATCCGGGACTGCCCGAGGCAGCCTGCCACCGGTCTCATGGGATGGCCGGCCTGAAGCCGTTTCTCTCCTTCCCATTCTCTTAGCCGCGGTGTCGATCCCAACCCATCAGTGCCTCTGAGCCCAGGCAGCGTCCGGCTTCCCAGCTTCCTGCCTAATGGATCTTACTAGCAAATTGGACTTTTTGGGTTTTATTGTCCCCTCAGGGGATCACTGCTGAACTGTGTTCATTTATTCTTTTTTATTCTTTATCTATTATTTACACAAGGAAACATTCCTGTTTTTCTTTCAGAAAATTCTGTTATTCCTGGCATTAGCAGAAGAATTTCTGTCAGTTTTATAAATCACCTATTACTGTACATTTCCAAGCCAATGTATTAGAGAGCTTCATGTTGACTCTACTGTAAGTGGCAACTCACGGGTGCAGTAATCGTGGCTGACACTCCTGTTACAGGATACTGCCACTGCTGTCTGCTGGAAAACCCAGTGGGCATTCATGGGAAGCCCTCTGAGCAGCAGGAAGCAGCGCACAGCCAGGCAGCTGCCAGGCCTGCAGCCTCCCCCTGAGTCCCAAGCCACCAGCCCACCTCCAGGTGCACACTCCCCCAGGGCAAGAGCACCCCTGAGAGGTTGCTTCTGCTCCCACCTGGTGAACATGGGGACAGTGCAGTGCTTAGGAAGAACACAGGTAATTGAGGAGTAGATGCACAGTTGGTCCTGCTGGGGTTGGTCCTACTCCAGGAAAAGGGACGCGCTCACTCCCGTGCTTGGCCACATATACTGTTGTCAGAGTTTGGGGGAGAATGGAGCCTGAAGGGCAAGTTTACCTTCCATCCCCTGCAGCTTTGGAGCTCAAGAAGCCCCCCACCTCCCCGCTCATCACTCCCATTTAGCCAGGTCTGTCCTCTGAACCTTCCCTGCTTCAGGCTCAGCTTGTGCCGACCCAGGATGCTCTCCTGGACCCAGTGAATTGCCCACACAGGGCGCAGCATGTCAGGGCTCTCCCAGGACCCAGAGAGGCTGGCTGGGAGTGAGGCCTCTGGATGCACACGTGGGGCTCCACGTCCTGCAACATGATGACCCGGGTTGATCCACTGGTTACTTCTCTGACAGTGTCCTCTGTGACTCTTTAGTAGAACTGCTATGGAGACTGACACCAGGACTCAGTGCACCATGAAGAGGGCGTGGTACACGGTGGGCCCTGGGACACAAGGCTGCACTTGGCCCTCGTGCAAGGAGGAGCTCAGGTGGCACCACTGTTGAGTGGACAAGCCTTCAGGGAGTGTCTACTCCGGCCGCTGCTAACCCAGGAAAAGATCCGATTGTCTTACATCCTGCAGGTACTTGGGAGCAGAGGCTGCAGTGCAGAGAGGTTTCACCAGTGAAACCAGGCGAAGATTGTGCAGCCCTGGGAAGACAAGAGAGGTGGGGCAGGTTCCCCTGTGGTTCCAGGTCTGCGTGAGAAGCCAGAGGGGAGGGTGGGTTAGTCAGCTCATCCCCAGCACCAGGCCACCTGGCCAAGCCCTGCCTGTCAATCACCAGCAAAGCAAACATGGGCAAGAGGTTCCACTTTGGTGAAACAGAAAAGCACTAGGATCCCTGAACAGGGTGTGTGAGGATCTGAGGAATTCACAGAAGGGTGTGCGTGGAAGAGATCCTGGCAATTGGGAACTCCGTGTCGTCAGTCACAAGTGTAGCTCTGAGTAGTTTCTATATTGTCTTTGAAACATTAAGACAAAATCTGCCTAAAACAAGGACTTTCATGTGAGATGTGAGTTAGGGATCAGCAGCCTGCAGAAGATAAATACATGGATCCCATTGCCAAAAGAAAAGGTCACACGGACTGGCTTACAGTAAAGACGGCACAGAACACAGGACAAAGACCACAGCCTGTGGCCAACAGGGGGTCAGCACCAGGAGCATGGGGGCCTCAGAATCCCTGGAGGCCCTGCTAAAAATGCCTTTGGTGGCAGCAGGACCCTTCAGCCTTGGGGCAGAGTAAGGCCCGAGAAGTCAGAGAATCAGGTGTTGGAAGTCCAGCTCCCCCTCACAGTCTTCAAGTTGTCTACCACTGTGATGGACAGGACGGCAACATCCATACCTTGTGCCCTGCTGGAGCGGCAAGGGCAGCATCGTGAGCCATGGAGAAGCTCTATTCCAGACATCCGCCCAGCTTCCTTTACGGGGGCGTTAAGGCAGGTGCTGGACAAGCATGGAAGCCAGTGTCATGAGGATGTCTCTCCCATCCGCAGGGCGTGAGTGCGGGCATAGTGAGGAGCCTTTTAAACGTGAGCTTTGGGGAAAAGCACCAAAACTCAGAGGCCTTTCATGGTGCCTGTGTATTAGGGTCTCGTGATTTTTGCCATCTGTAGCACAAGCGCTTTCTTCCAAGCAAATTCTGAGGCCGTGTGAAGCCTGTGTGAGCGGTGATCTCAGAGACCCTGGGGCAGAGGGGAGCCACTGAGGAACTGAGGTCCCCTTGTGGTTTGCTCCGCACAGAGCACCATGCAGAATCCACTCCAATGAACACGCAGCTCAGAGTTGGCCCAGCCTGGGTCCAGGGAATGGAAGAGGCAACCAGCTGCTGCTTCCCCAGCTGTCTCCTGGCGCTGTGAGGGAGGGGCCTGCAGGGCAGGGTGACAGGAGACCTGCATGTCCATGTCCACGGCGTCCACATGAGCCGTGACTAAGGCCTCAAGCAAGAGCACTGCAAACCCTTGGCTCCAAGCGCTCAGTGAGGTGGTCTCTCACGCCAGCACTCAGGGACGGCAGAGCCACATGCTCTGCTGACAAAGTCAGTGCCCTGCAGAAGGGACTTACTCAAGATCAAGATGGAAGTCGGGAAGCAGCTCAGCTTGTGGTTGTGAACTTGCTCTTCCTTCCCTTTGCCCTGGCTGGCCCTCGGCCCTGCTGCTCCACCGTCCCAAACCCCCTGCTCTGGCTCTGTGTGGGGACACTGCAGTTTTGTTTGTGATGTAGCAGGACTTCCAGCAGCTCAGGTAG
This sequence comes from Sciurus vulgaris, assembly GCF_902686455.1. Classification (NCBI taxonomy): domain Eukaryota; kingdom Metazoa; phylum Chordata; class Mammalia; order Rodentia; family Sciuridae; genus Sciurus; species Sciurus vulgaris. The sequence continues at coordinate 98,942,688 of NC_136475.1, forward strand.
TGCTCAAGGGATTGCACCTGTGCAGGAAACAGCCATCTGTGCTGTTAGCCGTGAGGGGTGGCTTTGCTGGGGGACGTGGAGGGGCCTGGGAGTAGGTGGGCAGAGGCAGATGTGCATGTGCCTCACCTCACTGAAGCCTGACTCGATTCCCACCAAGCACACTCCCCAGGCGGGCAGGAGGATTTGACATGGAAGCAGAGTCAGGAGGACGGGCTGCACAGGCATCCTGGCACCGCGGGTCCCCACTCTCCCACCACGGAGCAGCTGCCAGCTGGGACCTCATGCAATTTGCATGAGGAAATCGCTCCGCACAGCTTTCTCAGTTTAAGTGGGTCGTTTATAAACAAACGGCCGCAGCCCGGTGAGACATAAACGGGGATGTGTTCGTTGGGAGTGGCGGAGACACATTTCAGGGAGAAGTCCTAGGCCTGAGCTCTGGGGTTTTCAAAAGGTCGCCCGTTCATCACACTGAGAGAATCAAAGCCTCCTTTTCCCCATAAAATTAAAAAGAAAAGCAAAAACACACGATCCAATAAATATTGGAGAAAATGCAGAAAGTCATTAGAAAGAAAATGGTGCTTTCCAGCCCCGGCCTGGCCCTGAAGGGACACATCCTGGAGGGCATGTAGGGGGACGGCCTCCCGGGTGGGCGGTGCCACAGTCCTCATAGCGCTTCCCTGCCCTCCACAGCAGGTTGCTCACCCCAAGTAAGTTCCAGGGGTGCCTGTGACTGCGAAGGGGCAGAGAGCTTCGGCCCAGGAGGGCGCGGGGCTCGCCAGCAGCGGGCGACGCTGTGGACCGACGGCATTTCATCCAGTTAGTTCTGAGTTACAGCACAGGAAAGAATGTAGGTCCACAGACACAGGGTGAGTGACTCTAACTATCCACAGATGCCGCTGCGATTCCCTCTCAGTACATCTCAGTAAACCAGAACCGAATAAACGCCGGCTCAAGATTTGGAATTGTCAGTTTGTTAGACAATGACCAAATTAAAACCACATCAGTTCATGGCTAGATAAACCGACCAATCTCGTCAAGTGTGTTCATCCCAGTTTGAAATATCTGTGAACATATGGGACAAAATTGCCTTCAGTGCAAAAGCACAAGTGTTACGATCTGCTTTCAGACCTGGGGACCTGTGCCCAGGGCCAAGGAGGGAACTGGAGGGGCCCCGGGGGAAGGTGTCTTCCTTGGAGTCCAGGAGGGTGCGTGGGCTCATTACACCAAGGCCAGGCACGCTCGCTGAGGCGTCTGCTTCAGGGACAGCGCCAACGGCTGAGGTAGGGAGTGGAGGTGGAGGGCCAGACAAACACAGGCAGACCCGGAGCTCAGAGCAGGGATTCTGACACACAGTCCCTGGGCCACCTGCTTCTGTCTCTCTGGGACGTTGTTAAGTCTCCAGGGCCTGCACAGTGACGGCTCCCAGCTCACTCACTGGACTCCTCACACCATACCTTCTGAGAGTCCTGTTTTATTTGTGCCTCCAAAAAGTCATAAAAACTTCTACCACACTTTTCCTTCCAGCAATAACTTAGCTGCTGAAAAAGAAAATACTTCGAACCTGCTGAAAAGTCTGTGGTTTGAGGAGCACTGGGGGTTAAGGGCAGCTCAGGAAGGCGCCGGGGACAGAGGGCAGCGGGCCGGGAGCTGAGCAGACGGAAGCAGGAATGAGTTGCTGTGAGAGCCATAAAATCCACGTAGTCCAGGGAAACAGTTTTGGTTTTCTGTGCCAGCTCTGAGCCAGTGAATGCAGCTCTCTTCAGTTTGGCACCTCCTGAATTCAAGTGACGCATCGGCAAACCACACTCTGGCAGGATGTGAAAAAGACCAACGATTCCTTGGTTAATGAGCAGGTTCTCTTGTCTTTATGACCAAACACTGGCATGAGACCTCCTGTCAGGGCAGGCGCCTGCCCAGAACTCCTGGCTCCCAACCAGCCTGGACACCCAGTGCCCCCAGGCACAGGATGCCTGCCCTCGCTCCGCCTGCTTCGGAGGAGGCTCTCCTCTGACCTCACAGCCCTCCTCACAGAGTTCTCCCGACTGACCAGGCAACTGGATGCACACTGTGCTGGTGGGTGACAAAGCTGAGCACTACAGCTGACAGAACATGGTGTCTCTGGCGGATCAAGCCACAGAGCCAAGGAGTAACCTGCCTGGTCTTCACTCTGGGCCAGTGCGTGGGTCTGGCAGCCCAAACTCCTTCAACCACAAACGCTGCAATGTCAGACACAAAGTCCCTTTAAACACACTTGCTAAGGGACAGGTAGCTTGTGAACTCCAGGACAGAAGTGGGTTAAAACTGGACACCGTGGCAGCGAGAACAGGAATTCAGTGTCCAGGTCCTGAGAACACAGGCCCAGCAGCAAATCTCAGGACCTTCTCGAGTCACACCGGACAGGGCCCCACCAATGCCCTCCATGTAACAATGGTAAAACCCCTTTAGCTCCAGGCCCTGTGAGGGCACCTGACGGAGTTGCCTGCTAGGACGTGTGGCTCTTCCAGCGCTGCAGCCCCACCCACCACACCCTCAGGACCCCAAACGACGGTCAGCTTGGCTCACATCTGGTCCAAGGCCTCTGTTAAGCCAACCTGACCCAGATCACAGCTAAGGACCTTCACAGACGATCTTCCAGGAAGAAGAGCCAGCAGCAGGAACCGGCACACGGAAGGGGAACCACGTGGCAGGGTCGGCAGCTGGAGCGGGCTGTCAGTCACAGGCAGTGTGGGAAGCTGACCACCCAGGTCCAAGACAAGCCTGGCCCAGGACACAGATGAGAAGGCACAGCCAGTCTGCTGTGTCGAGTGGCCGGACCACACTCTTCTCACGCTCGTTCACCTCCTCCCAGTTCTCTGCGGGGCACTGTGGGTCCATGGGGCTGTAGCTGTCCAGGAACACAGGGGGCTTGCCGACTGCCGCTGGGCAGTCCTGCGTGGTGCCTGCTGTAGCCTGGTTTTGCTCCTCCAGCTTGGCCAAGCGACAACTCCTCACCAGGTGTGCATTCTGCCCGTCTCCTCTGGACCATGGGAACCCGTGACCTTGCTTCTCCTTGGTTCCCTCCACCGAGGTTGGGCAGAGGCACCAGGCGAGGGACTGGACCCTGGCCGTGCAGGCCTCGGGTTTGGTGGTTCCCCTTTGGGTGTCTTCTCTGGGTCAGGTCTAAACCTCCCCAGAGGCCTAGTAACTGAGCTTCCTGTGGATTGATGGACGTCTGGTGATTTATCAAACTGGTTTCTCCTTCTTGGCTCTGCAGTGTTCGGGACAATGAAGAGAGGGCTGCAGCAGGACCCCCTGCCTCCGCCATGTCCCCCAGCAGGCCACTGGCCTCTGGACTTGGTGCCTAACAGCTCCTGCAGAATTGTGAAAAGGCAGAGGATGCCAGGGACTGCAGAAAGTGCTCCTGGTGTGGTTGCTCCTGGATACCAAGCTTGGGAGGACCAGCGTCTGGTGGCTGTGGAGACCATTTTGCCTCAGATGAGAAGCACTTTCTCTCCACGTTCCTGGTGGTCTTTCTTATTCAGTTCCACACTTGTGAGGGAAAACCTGCCCTGGTGTTGAGACAGGACTGGAGAAGTCTCTCGCGCTCTCTGCAGCCATGAAGGTGACTGGAATCAGGCTGTTCACAAAGCCTCGTCCTCAGACACAGCCTCCGAGCAAACCCCACAGCCCGAAAGGAAAGCCATAGTTCGGCCACCTTCAGCGAGGCTGGAGGTCCCTTCTCCCTATGTGACCACTGCACCTTGTGCCCCCTGTCTGGTGTTTCCGACTCTGTTCCTGTCAAGAACCTGTGGCCACCAGCCTGCCACTCCTGGGCTGCTGGTGTGCTCCTGCACTGCTCTTCCTACCAGTCCGGCCCTTGCTGCTCCTGGTCCCCACGGCGGCTTGGATGCTGTGGGGTTGGGTGAACAGCTTCTGAGTAGCCGTCTCCTGTGGGAGGAAGTGCCCCGTCTGCACTTAGGAGCTGGTTCTGGCCTGCTTCTGTGGGTTTTCACTCTTTGGTGATTGGACGTGACTCTTCCCTGCTTCTCTCTGTGACTGCCTGGGCTCATGTGGGATTTTGGCCATGGGTGACCACGTTGTCCTCCCCGGCTTGCTCCTCTCAGACTGGGTGGGGAATGATGTCCCCAGGACACTGTGACCTGGTCTGTCCCTGACGATACAGGGTCCTGTGGACCTCCACCCTGCTCTGGGGGTGCCGCCAGGGGCAAGAAGTGGTGCCTGGACTCCATGTGCATCTGGGGGGAGCCAGAAATGTGCAGGGAGGGCTCCTTCCTGCTGCTGCTGGGAGCTGGGCTGCAGCCCTCCCGCCAGAGAGGCCGGTTTTCATGTTGCAGGCAGCTCGTGGGGCCTTTGGCTGATCGGAGCTGCAGGTCTCTGGAGCCCAGCACAGGGCCGTTCTCAGGTCCTGGGATCTGGCCTAGCCCCCGCTTCTTCCCACCAGATGCAGGACTTCTGTGGTTCTCCGTGGCATCGTTTTCAAGGTATCTGGTCATGTTAGTGGTCCTCCACTGCCCTCTGAAACCAGGTGACCAGGAATCACTCTTAAAAAAGAAAAAAATCACAGTTTGAAATTATTGCAGAGACAGTGTATTTACATGCAACAAACAATTTCACAACCAAAGTAGCCGAAGACTTTCCACGAGACACTTGCAGTCCTTGAAGGACACTTGAAGCAGGACTTTCCGGCAGCGGCATTCTCAGACCCGATGGCTCTTTAAGCAAGCAGAACCACTAATTGTTTCAGTCATATTTTCCTTGCTGTGACCAAAAGGCCCAACAAGAAAAAATAGGGGAGGAAAAGTTTATTCGACTCACGGTTTCAGGGCCTCAGATGGTGAACGGCTGACCCCATGAAAGCAGCTCAGGGCATCCAGGAAGCAGAGAGAGAGAGCTCTGCGCAGGAGGGACAAAAAGTAAACTCCAAAGGCACGCTCCAGCGACCCCCTCCTCCAGCCACACCCTACCTCCTACAGTTACCACCCAGTTAATCCCTATCAATGGATTAATCCATCGGTTAGGTTATACCTTTCATAATCCAATCATCTCACCTCTAAACTCTTGCATTGCCTCACACATGAGCATTTGGGGGACATCTCACATCTAAACCATACCACTTATGAATAAAATTGTTTTGAACTTTGAATCCTAATAAAAATATATGGAAGAACATTCTATAGGGAGCAGGTCTCTCAGATATGAACATCCCAGTGTCTGTGTAGGTAACCACCACCTTTCAGGGGCCCTGCTGGGGATCAGGGCCTCAGAAGCAAGCCACCTGGGCCAAATGACCTGGACCCACTCAGCAGCACAGGCCAGATCTGTGGGCTCTCTTCTGCAGGCTTTGTGGGTGTTTTGGAGGAAACGGAGACTATCAACACAACATTTCTTTCTTCACTGAAAGTATCTTCTGGAAACACACACGGGAACATTGAGATCACCCAGCAGTGACTCCTGGGTTTCCTGGACCACCAGAAAGCCTGCCCTGAGTGGCAGCTGGTTCTGGGCAGCTCTGCCATTCACACTGTCCTTCCTTGAGCAAAGATGCTCTCAATGCCAACTGCGCTCCAAGCACCAGCGGTGTGACAGCACAGTGGAGGGGCACAGTCCACACTGAGCGCGGCCAGTGGGTGGCCTGTCCTTGAGAGCACTTTGTCCCCCACTGACCACAGCTAAATGATAGGTGGAAAGTTTTAGTAGATCCTTTTAGTGAAATGGAAACTGTGCTCCTGATCAGAACAAGAACACGGTCATCATCCCGGGAAGAACAACCTCTCATAACGCAATCACCTCACCATCCACAAGTGGGAACCCTGGGGAGGTGTCACACAGGGGCTCTGAGAGTGTCCTCCATGCTGGGCCTCCGTGGGGCTCTGAGAGTGTCCTCCATCCTGGGCCTCTGTGGGGCTCTAGTGTCCTCCATGCTGGGCCTCCGTGGGACTCTCGAGTGTCCTCCATGCTGGGCCTCCGTGGGATATGAACATGTACCTCCATGGGTCTCTGATGGGTCTGGAGCCCCTGTTACCTAAGACTCTCTTTTGCTCAGAGGAGCAAGACTCATGTCTAAGTATCAAGGACTGTGTTCCTAATTCTACTTCTGCAAATGAAAACAAGTCCATGTGGTCTGGAGTCCATGAAATCTGACACCCAACTGCAGACTGAAATACTGGAGGGCAAAATCCACCACTGTGCATTGCTCCTACCTGATAGGAGATGTGTGGAGTGTCCTGATTGCTGTCAGTCACGTGAGGAGGTTGACACAGTGACTTAGTTGCATAAGCAGTTACACCGGATCGCACCTCCATGCTAAGTTCATCTCCAGATATGCGTTTCCTCCTAAAACTGGTGGAGCACTTTTCCCATCAGAAAGGGAAGGCTGTGAAGGTCACAGCACGAGGAGCATCCACGGAAGGCCCGGGCTGCCCCAGGAGAGCAGGGGGCCCTGCAGGGCCGGCAGACCAGCTCCTCTGAGTACACGGAAACCGTGCATGAAGCCCTGGCCTTGGCCTGAAGCGTGGTGTGCAGCATCGCCCGCTCCTCACTCGAGGATGCCCAAGGGCCCACGCACACCAACAACGTGTGAAGCAGAAATGCAGCGCAGGCAGTGGCTCAGGAAAGTGGCCCTGCAGGCAGGGATTCAGAGTGGGCACCAGAGCTGGTCAGGCGAGGTGCTTGCTGGCCACCCAAGACTGCCCAGGGCCCGCATGTCTAAATGCAGACGGAGTGGTCGCTGGGCCTGTGCTCCTGAGTGCCCATTATGCCACAGATCTCTCTCGGCCACCTCGGATCCTTCTCTAGAAAGCTTGCAGTGTAATTATGCCCTGAAGGGATGAGGAGGAATGCACTTCTTCCTGCTATTTCCCAACACATCCCCTTCCCTGTGGTTTGGCTTACCAGAGCTCACATCCAGCAGAGTCTTACAGGAACTAAGGAGAGGCACGCCCTGGGTCTTACAGTCAGTGATATCACTTCCTGGAGAGGAGTAGATGTGCCGATCTGACCAAAGGCTGGGGCCTCGAGGGAGCAGAAGAGTGTCCACTCCTCCCACTCCACGTTCTCCTTTGCTCTATCTCTCCCCTCATCCTTCCCGACAGCAGAAAGCCTAAACATGATATATCCATGGGAGCTGCTGATTCCCTGACTGTGCTCATGGGCCAAGCTACTGTTTGAGGGTCTTACCCACTGGGGAACTGACCTGGGGCCCTGTCCCCCAGAGAGAGGAGGAGCATCTTTCCCAACTCCATCCCATCTCAACCCATCCCCATCCTCATCCCAAGCCCACACTGTCTCCGTCTCTCTGTATGTCCACGTCCATCTCCACCTTTATTTTTGGGGTTCTGCAACTCTCTTCTTATCTTGGGTATCCTCTTATGCACCCATGTTAAGATTTGGCTTGAGATAAAAATAGATATAAAGACCTATGGTTCCCTGGTCATGTTTACTACAAATTCTAATCTTGGTTGTTGCTTTTTTCAAAATTTTTGCTGATATCCATTTGTACATACCCAAGTCAGAAACTTAGGAAGAGGACAGTCAAGTATGCCAGTCAGCTTTCCATCACTGTGACAAACACCTGAGAAAACAGACTTAAGGAAAAGACTTTGGCTCACAGTTTTAGAGGTTTCAGTCCATGGTCCCCTGCCCTGCTGCTTTGGGGCCTGTGGTGAGTCAGTTCCTCATGGCAGAGCACATGACAGAGGACTCTTCTCACCTTATGGAGGTCAGACAGCAAAGAGCGAGGAAGGGGTCCCAATAACCCCTTCGAGGGACACCCCCAGTGACCTAGCTTCCTCTTGCCAGGTCCCACCTCCGAGTAGGCCAAGGCTGGGAGCCACGTCTTTCCCACACAGCTTTGGGGACACTCCATATGGCACAGAGTCAGGAGTTCCTGATTAGCATATCAATATCATCAAAGCCTACCCTCAAAGTACAGCAGTCAAGAATCGACTTGGAATGAGGTCAAAATGAAGGTCTAAGGGGCAGGATGTCAAACCTGATGGATCATCTTAACCTTGAAACCAACCTGACCTCAAAAGAACACACATAAAGAAGCCAGAGTCTATCATGAACTTGAGTGGACTCAAACCGACCAACCAAAGAACCAAAGCAAACCAAAAGCCCTACCGAAAGCAGCTCCGCTGTTTCCGCGCCTTACCACTGCAAGTCCATTCATCTTCTTCAGACCACGCATGGCTTCCTTCCTACAGGTAGCCTCAATGTCCACCAATGGTTCAGAGGGGACAGGAACCCACTCAGATGCAACCAGAACCTGCAGGTCTTCTGTGCTGGGCCTGAGACATCTCCTCAGACCTGCATGCTCCTGTGCTCTTCAGTTACGTGGGTCAAGAAGCAATCTCACTGATGAAGAACTGGACTCTTGATCTCATGGGAGAGGAACACGTCAAGTTCTGAGGACATAAACTGACTCTCCAGTAAGAAGCAGATAGAAGCCACGTTCCTGCTGATCTGGAAGCCCTGCCTTCAGTGCTTCTGGAAGTTGCTGGTCCTCCAGAGGGAGGGTCAGGTGTCATGAGAGGAGCTTCTCTCTGCCCTCCAAGCCCCTCCCCTCTGGGTCCTTGTGGCGCGTCTTTGTGGCCAGCTCCCGGTGATGGAGCATGAAACTGACTGTTCTCCTTCTCCCTCCTCCCCTGCTCTACAGGCCACCTGGTCCTCTTCCATCACCAGTCAACACCTTGAGAACACGTGCCCTGGACACTGTGGAACCCTTCTCTGAATCTCTCACCAACACCATGGTGGGGAAGTGGCCTCCTATGCCCTGGTGGGTTCCTTGCCCTGAGTCAAGCCAAGGACTAGAGATGTTAGGCTGATGAAGAAGTAATCTGTCACCTTTTAAATTTTTTATTTTTAAAATATCAAAGTTATGTTTTTAACACTGACAAGTGAAATTAAAACTTGTGTGTGCAGAGAAGAATTTTAGATGATAAAATGATGAGAAATCACATTTAAATTGGAATAGTGTTTGTCCATTCTCCTTGAGGAAGTAGGGTGGTTCTTCATAGCTGGGCCGTGAGGATGAGAGAGCTGTGCTGCTTCCTAGCACCTGGGAGTCTGGTGTGCAGAACCAGCCAGCTTCAGGGGTCCCTGAGAAGTAGGTCACTGTGTGGCCCTCAGAGCTCTCTGATCAGGGCACTGGCCACAGGCGTACTTACCAGGTGTGCACGTGCGTGCCTGGCGCCTGAGCCATGGCTTACGGCTGCTCCTCTTGTCCCTGGGACAGCCAACCTTGGCAATGTGTCTTGCCTTTGCGACGAGCTCTGTTTCAGTCCCGGCATGCCTAGTAAGAGTGACAGGCCTGAGTGGTTGGCCCAGGTGTTAGGAATTGGTTCACTGTGCGGACAGTGCTCCTGGTGGCTGGTGCTGTGCTGTCAGCGGGAACTCAGTGTGCAGCAGCGTGATGCTCTCCTGTCTTCTGGAAGATGCCCTCTTCATTCATGACCACACTGTGGACGTGGCATGAGCCCATGATTAACTCAGCACAGGCTGCTGGTTTTACAACATAATGAATCCATATTGTTTGCAAAGGCCTATTACACTGCACCCGAAAGACTCACACTGGTGAGTAAATTTTCAATTAGATAAAACACAGAATAGGCCCCTTTCTCTTACTCCCAGTTTTAGCCTCCTGCATCTCTACATGCAGCACAGGTGGCCCCAGGAGCCTGCAGGACACAGGATGAGGACAGTGGAGTGGGTGGATACAACACCAGACACCCAGCTGGTATAGCAGAATGGACTCCCCGTCCAGGTGCACTTGAATCCAGAACAAGTGACCCCTTGAATGGTCACAGACTTTGTCCAAGGCTAAATCACACTCAAAATTCATTCCCACCAATGAACTGAACTCCTTATCTTGAAAACAGCAAAGGCCAGCAATGGAGCAGAGGCAGTCTGATGGAAGCAGAGTGACCAGCCCCCACAGGGAGCACTGCTCCATGTCCATTTCCTCCTGCTGATGACCTACCTCTCCAGGAATAAGAGCTGGGGACTCAGCCAGGGTCTGCTGCCTGTGGTCTTCACACCTACCTGAAACAGATCCTTTCCAGCAGCCAACAGGCAAACCAGAGCTGAAATCTCAGCCTGGGGGACAGTGAGCCACCTCCATAGTCAGGTCAACTTCAGTTGCAGGACAGACCCAGAGTTGGGCTGTGAGGGCTCAGGCAGCAAGTGGAAGCAGGGAAGCAGAGCGTGCGACATCCTGCAGGCAGTTCAGAAGCGGCGTGCCAGGGAAGCCAGGAGCAGGGTGAGAACGGGGTGTGGGGGGGATTTTCTGTCCTTCCTCCCAGGAAGGGCCTGCTGTGACTTCTGGCACATCCATGCTGCCTGGCTGAGGACCCCAGAAACTAGTCAGTATCCTTGTGGTCCCAGAGCAAGCAACAGGGTAGATCATGAACTCACCCATGGAGGATTTCATGGTCTGTGCCCTTCTCACCAGGAACTCTGTGGCCTGCCCAGGAGATAGTGGCCTGTTGCTTTGGTGGCTTCCATAATGTATCAATGGCAACTTCTTCCTGGGGTCCTCCAGGGCAGGTCAGCAGCTGGGCTCTTGGCAGGGGCTGCCCTGCATCTTCTCTCCAAGCAAACCTCAGTTTCTGGTCATAAGATCTCAGCTGATTAGGTGAGGCCCACCACAGCATAGAGGACTGACTGGATGAGGGGTCCTGTCACCCGCAAGTGGACATGTGAGACTGACCACCATGCTTAGTTATGCTCTTTGCAGGCGGTCCTTGTAGGACATTGTGCTGGAAGAGCTTGTTCCACTTCCCAGAAGCAATCCTGGCCAGGCAAGGCCTACAGGGGATCAGCATGCCTACTGCTGACCCCACCTTTCTGGCCTCCACTCCTGACTCTCACCCTGAGGGTAGTCTGTCCTGCTCCAGTGCTTGCTGCCAGACCCAAAGCAGCTCACAAGAGCTGGCCACAGTGACTCCACAAGCCAGAGCGGGCCCACACATCCCAGTCTTTTCCCCTGGAAGGGCTCCCTGCCTGTGCCACCTGCTCAGAGCATCCAGCCCAGCAGCTCTGGACTCCTGCCCTGTCCGTGGCACAGCAGGAGCTTCCGTGGTGAGCTCGGCTCAGCCGTTCCATGGGGTCTGGGTGATAAGGTGTAGTCAGGGCCCGGCCCAGAGGCTCCAGGTTCTGGGGAACTTCCCTCACAGTCAGCTGGGTCTCATGGGACATGGTGGTTTCAGGAAATGTGCAGCCGGTGGCCAGCCTCCAGCTCCTGTTCTGTGAGATGGGGCTGATGGGCAGCAGGTGGCTGTGCTCCCTGTGGCCCTGTGCAATCGCCTCTGCTCTGTGGCCCTCAGCTGCTTTGCAGCCAGCTAGCCAAAGGCCAATGGCCAAGAGCCTTGTCAAGGCATCTGGTCGCTATTGTCCAGGGCCCCCACGAGCCCAGACCCAGGTTGCGATTGGGCACAGCTTGTCCTCATGTACAGTGAGCGACCATGCCTCAGGCTGGCAGGCAGGGAGAGCTGCTCAGCAGGTGGGAGGACAAGTCACAAGTGCTGAGCCTGCACAAGCACAGGAAATGCACCCAACCCAACAAACACATCCCCAGGAGATCCGCAGTCACAGGAGCAGGACTAGAGCTCTGAGCACCCGAGGTGAGCATGATGCTCCCGCAGGGTTTCTCCAGGGGGCAGCACTGTCGTGGCAGGGACACCACGGCAGGTGAGCTGGAGAGCCTCTCAGGTCAGATCAGAGACACCGTGGCTTCTCCCTGCCCAGGAGACGATGCACAGCTGGAGAAAGACCCAGTTCCTGAACACAAGAGACTCAATCATCACAAGCAGGAGATAGTGCCACCACAGAACAACCATTCTTCCATCAGCAGGGGACAGGGAATGTGTGGACTGAGCCCTTAAAAACAAATTCAAGACCCAGTTATTGGATGAACGTGTCTTTGCCACTTCTGAAGTGGAAGGAAGCGACCAGTTACAGTCCTGCAGCTACAGCAGGATCTACAGCAGGATCTCCAGCAGAGAAGACTGGACAAGGCGCAGCGTGGAGGAGGGCAAGTGGGAAGGGCCTGCACGGCCGTCACACCCTCCTGAGAGGTCAGAGGAGGCTTCCCCTCTGATTCCTGACAGCCAGCCACACGCTCCTGCCTGTTGGGGCCACCTGCAGTGGGCTTAGTGCCAACCAGCCTCCGGCCAGCCTCCACTGGCTCGATGCCAACAGCATCCCTGGCCCAGCCAGGCCCACAGAGAAGCCTGCAGACCTTGCAGACTGCCCTGGGGCGAGGTCGCCTCTGGGTAGGACCACAGAGCCAGGGAACCAGCAAGCACATCTGCTACGGAATCTGGGAGCCTCGATTCCTGACTAAGATGCAACGAGAACCATAAGTCTTACTAGGGAGAAAGGAGAAGCCACATGGGAGCCCCTGGGGGAAGGCAGAGCCACCAACAGCCTTACATCCCTAAGTCAGAGCTCCTTACCGGCAAAACTTGCAAAAGGCAAATCCATTCACAGAAATCATGAGAAATCCCCTGGTGGGAAGCAGCTCCAGATACATGTTAGTTCCTTTTTCCCTCTTTAGTCTTGAATCTGGCCCAAACTGTGAAAGCCAGAGTTTTCTGCCCTGGTTGGCCATCCTCCTCCTGCCACACACAGTAGGAGCTCAGGAAGACACCCACATAGTAGGTGTTTGCTTCCACACAGTGGGGTTACTTCCATGCCCACAGTGGGGCCCCCTTCCACATGCACAGTGGGACTAATTTCCATGCACACAGTGGGGCTCCCTTGCAAGTTCACAGTGGAGGCTCCCTTCCACGTGCATTGTAGGGGCTCACTTCCACACTGCAGTGACAGGCTGGACAGTCTGTGGAGCTGAGCCATGACTGGGAAAGCTAGCGTGGCTTCAGGGTGACACAGCAATCTTCTGGCTATGGAAAAACTGTGGTGACATTTAGAAGAAATTGCTGCTATTTTATTTACCGAGAAAGGGTATTGCAAAAATAGATGAAAGGTTTAATATTAGCACTAACAAGAATTTGCTAATTATCAATATGAAATATTAAGTTGTCTAAAAGAACATTGAGAAGGAAATTACAGAGCAGAGATTGCATCAATGTCCAGGCAGACCCACTAACAGAGTGTGCCTCCTGCTGAGAATGAGCTTCTAGTTAAGGACAGACGGGCTGTAAGCAATGCCCACGGGTCTGTGCAGGGTCAGGGCAATGCCCAGGAAGCCCAGGTGAGTTCTGGACTGCTGCAGGACCTGGCAGCTGCACGGCTCTTCCACACTGTGGTTTCTCTGCAGCAAGACAGTCTGAGTTGACTCTGAGGCACAAAGAAGCTATTTCTCTGTAGGCCTGTGGTCCTGTCCATGACGCGGGCAGCACTAAAGCACGTGAGCTTTATAAAACAAAATCTAACACTGCTGGGGAGGTGTGCTCATCTAGCACAGCCACACTGCAGCCGTCCAGCACTTCTGGAAAGCAGCCCTGTGCCCTTGGTCCATGCTTTCGCCCCTTTGAGTGGGCTGGAAGGACATATGCAGGTGACTGGAAGCTACAGCTCCCCTTTCACTGAAGCCCTCACACACACGTCAGGCTGTGGACGTGGCCCACCCGGCACCAGCAGTAGGGTGACTTCTGTCTACAGGACAGACCCCGCCCGCCCGGGCTGCACACCCAGCCCAGCATCTGTGCTTTCTGTGCTGGAGTTTTGAAAACTGTCAAAAATGCAGAGACCCCTCCCCAAGCCTGACGCTGGTCTAAGTTCCAAATGACAGCAAAGTGCATCTGCTGAGGACACACGGTGTAGCTCCCACAGGTCTCCACCCTCTGGTGACCCTGGTCCCCAGGTGCACACCTTCCTCCAGGGGTCTGCAGGAAGTGGCTAGCACTGTGACCAAGGAGTCTGGAGAGCTCAGAACTCATTCACTCCAGGTCTGCCAGCCATGGGCAACCTGGAGCTTCTGTTTCTGTGATTGAAATCAGTGCAGTTGTGAACTTCTAGGTGTGACATTTTGTGTGGAGAGTGCAAATTCTAGTCCTACCATGAAATTTGAACAATACTGTACTGGATAGTAGCTTTGGGATTGAAATTCATGCTATTCCAGGATTAGATGCCGTTTTCAATCAGTTTTCAAAAACTGGCAGGAGCATGGACAGAAGGTAGGTGGTTCTGTACAGAGGTCGTGGGGTCGCCCACAGACAGAGTTAGCCGGCCAGCAGGTGCAGGTGACCCCTCCTGCTGCCAAGCAACTGCCCGAGAAGGGAGTCGGGATGTCCCTGGAGAAGGACAACCCTCGAGGACAACAGGACGGAGCCCTGAGGAACATTCACTTAGACTTCAGTGGCTGAGCATCCTGATCTGATAACCCAAAATGGAAATGGGGTTTAGATCTGTTCAGTTTGGGATTTCTGGACTAGGGATGCTCAGTCTGCACGGGGAGCATGTGGAGGATGCCTGATGTGATGCTTGGTGACTCTCAGCATCAGCAGTAGGAACAGCCTTCTCTTCACACTCCTCCCCCTTGATCCCTGTCACATGCCCCACAGCCGCAGGGATCAGTGTGAGGTCTGGCCACACATGGCTCCCCCAGGGCACCAGACTGCTCTGCAGGAGAGTGGTGGCAACTCTGATGTACTGCAGCCTGTCAACCTCTAGTATACTCCAGGAGCTCATGCAGGCCGGGAGCTCTCCCTGTGGGTGGGAGGGGAGCTGCTTTGCTAGAGATGGTGGAACTTCCTGTCAGCAGGGCCTCCCTGCTTCCTGTTCCCACCAGTAGTGCTCTGCTGGGTTGCTGCCCAGTGGATCATCTTCTCAGAAGGAAGTCAGCTTTTGCTGAGCTGTGATTTCTGCTCCAATGTCTAAGGCTGACTGTTAGAGACCATCACTCTCTTCCCCTCCTGCCCCTACACCTGAGGCATTCTCTCCCGGCAGCTGACTTTGCTGCTCGTTTGTGGACACAACTAGCAGCTGAGGGACATTAATCCTTTGTGTCTGGTGTATATTGAGAACATTTTCCCTGTTTGTCACTTTGTTATGTTTTCTGCCATGAAAGCACTTCCATGTCCTTGGACCCATTGCATTTCCCCACTGCTTCTGAATTTTGAGTTGTAGGTTATGCCGTAACTTGAGCACTTTTTCTTGTGGAGTTTACAAGGGTCTGTTTTCTACATTTAAGGCTGGTCCATTTAGAATTTACCTTAGCACACAGTGTGAGAAAAGCAGTCAGTCTTGCTGTTGTATTTAAAACGTGTCTCATTTCAAGCGGGGACAGGGCGGAATTATCCACCACCTTCTGCAGAGGTTTTGTGCACAGCTCTTGGGTCCCCCGGCCCACCGGACAGACTTGGACACCAGCAAGATCCTTGAGTTTGAGAACTGATACTCGGAGCTGGTTTGTGTTTTCCTGAGAGACTAGGTGGGTCGAAAAGCACCTGTGTGGGACCCTGCACGAGGCCAGAGAGCCACGGTCAGGATTCAGGTTGCCCTCGTCCTAAAGTCACTTGGACTTGCTTTCGCCATGAGCACTCATTTTAGGTTTCCACTTCTGAATGTTCAAAGTTCACGGTGCTGTCTGCAGAGTTACGCCGCGGTCAAGATCGTGCTTCTAAGCTCACCCACCACGGAGTGACTGCGAGGAAGGGAATCGCAGCACACGTCCCAGAGGCAGCAAACCCCCCCAAGCCTCACCACCATGTGGCTACATTCCCATCTCTGATCATTACCTGAAGGTGAATTTCTTAAAAATGTGATTAGGAAACTCTGCTGAGTTAGATGGTCTACAAATGTTTCTGGTAAGTTCACTTCAATTTCTATTTCTACTACCAGCGTATATAAAGGTCTTGCATGAAACATCATCATCTGTTTCCAGTGCAGGTTCGATTTATAAAAAGATACTTTATGCCTCTAATTCTGAGTTCCTTTGACAACTGGTGGGTTGTTTCCCAGGCTCTTGTGCCAGTCACTGGAATGAGGCCCATGGGCATGGCCCCATTGTATCCTGACTGTACCTGCAAGGACCCCATTTCAGGTCACCCCACCTGCCAGCATGGTGCTGGCGCAGCCAAGCAGCAAGTGTCCTGCATTTGAGACAGAGAAGTAGCCTCCGGTGAGCTTTGTCCCATGTCCCTTGCTGTGAAAGCATCAGCAAGAGGCACCAGTGTAGCCCAACCCTGCTCTGTCCACCCCCCACCCCTTGACCCCGTGAGGACTAAGAATCTGCATGACTGGGAGCTCTACCCAAAGCACCTGAGGCAGGTTAGGGCCCCCAGGTCCCGGCCACGTGTGCTCAGCGGGGAAAGACTCTTTCTCTCAGGAGGGAAGGGCAACCTCACTGGTACAGGATGGTGTCCATACCAGAGACCAGCACAGTCTGGGTCCTCGATCACGTAGAAAGGCTTATACAGTCGAATTCATTGACTTCCTGCAATTGTTTCAAGTGTAGTGTTCATGAAAGTTGTGATACATTTAAGTTTTAAAATGTTCTTATAATCTATGTCTAGTGCTTCTACCCTTCTGAATGAGGGGATAATTTAAGGTGCTACCATTTCTCAAGTGTGTACAGTTCTCCTCAAGGTGTGGCCTCGAAGCTCCGGTGGTAGCACGGCTTCATCTAAGCCCAGTGAGCCAACTGGCTGCGTGTCTCTCCCTGTGGAATGCAGGGGAAGCCAGGTTCAGCCTCCCGAAGACTGGTGCCTTGCCACAAGGTCCTCCCACTGTTGGAGTGGGGCTAGAAGCAAGAAGTTCTGGGTCCTGCATCAGCGACCCTCCAAAACCTTCCGTGTCTGACTTCCTGTGGAAAGAAAATTCCTGCCCAATGCAGGCAACAACTTAGCCTTCGATTTCATTTCCCCATAGTAGTATTAGGACTTTCAGTACTATCCTCAGGGAGAGGGGTCTGGAAGCTGGTGTCCACTTGGGAGCCTCCCACAGAACATTTCTGGGTTCTCCTAACATGGGTCTTGGTCCGCCTGGCCTTCTGGTTGACTTCACACATCCTTCCTGGCTGTGTTGCAAGATCCTGAGCCCATGAGGGCCTGAAGCTCCCGGTGCCCTGCTGAGTCTTGGCAGGTGCCTGGACAGTGCCCAGGCATGGGAATTTTAGGGTGCAGTCAGAGTGTGTGGCCAGAGAAAGGAAAAGTGGAGATTGTTATATACTCTCTTTTATCCTATCTCTACTTAAAAAATGCAAAAATACAGCCTTAGAACTGGAATGCTCAGCTGCACTGTGGAGTCTTCTTTTTCATGGAATCACTGTGCCTCTAGGTCATCTGTTGCCACATGAGACATGACAGACCAAGTCCACCACAGAACAAAACGTTCCCTTTCTGCTGCATGACCTTATTGGCAGAGCAGCTGTACCTCAAATTCAAAAAATAAAAACTGGGGAGAACAGTGGTCCATTTGCCCCCTGTATCCATGGTCACCATGCGTAGGGTTCCTGTTTACCGGTGCCCTCATCACGTCCATTTGCAGCTCTCGGGCGGACGCCAGGGCCTTTTCATGGAAACAGATTTCTGTGTTCCATCTCCTATTAGAGTTGCTCCATCAGGGTCTGACGGGGAGCCTTTCACTCCATTATGTTGTCCGGCCCCTCTCCCCAAGGTCGTTTTCCCCTCCTGACTCAGCAGCCAGCAGAGCCGTGTGCTCTGATGTCCGCCCCCTCTCTCCAGTCCTTGTGCCCTTGACCTCGCAGCCCCTGCACTGAGGCAGCGTCCTCCTGCACTGCACAGCCGAGGTGCTAAGAATCGTTCTTGTCCTTGACAGCTCTGGACACAGAGCTTTCCAGTCTCCACGTGAGCCAACCTCAGATGTGACCTTAGATGAGCAGGAGACCAGGAGGATGGTGAAGGACCCAGAGCTTTCTCTCTGCCCACTGAGTGCTTCATTGGCCTGATTATGGTAGGAAACAGGAACTGGCTCTGCGGCAATCGAAACTAGGCCCAGCAGCAACTGCACAAATATTTCGGCAGGACACGGTGTGGACAGAACAGGCTTAACTCATGTTGGAACCCCTACAAACTTCCCACAGGGTCCTGGAAGAAGGGTTTCCCAGCTGGAGGATGGACGGGATGGGCTGAGGGCTGGGGCCTCCAGGCTTCCCTTAGTGCGTAGCTCCACGGGGTTGGGAAGCTGAGGCAACAGGCAACACAGTCCTGACGGAATTCGCACGAAGCAGCGGGCTGGTCGTCCAGCCAGACGGGCAGGGAGGCAAGCTCCAGGGCCTGGAGCTCGGAATTCTATCAAATAGAGGAGGAATGGTCCCAGGAGGCCCCATGCCCCAGGAGGCCATGGATCCGCCCCTGGTTTTCCATAGCGAAGAGTGTGCCTCTGCAGGTGGACAGTCACTCCTTGTCTTTTTCTCTTGACCCAAGAGGGACGGACCTGACCTGCCTGTCGACACAGCTCTAATGGAGACTTGGCTTCGTCGGCATCCAGCGCAGGCTCACTCAGTAAGACTGCGCAGGGAGCGGGTGCCATTGTGAGTGGGTGGGTAAGTCCTCAAGCACAGTGATCTCATGGCCGGAGCCTGCTGTGCAAAGGCAGCCCAGCACCATCCAACAGAAGACAGAACCAGTCCCCGCCCGAGGGGAGGGGTGGTGTGGCTCCGGAGGGACAGCTGTGGAAGATAAGCGGGCAGAGTACATGTGGTGGGCACACGCGGGGGCAGAGGCCATTTTCAGTGTTTGCCAGTTTGATCACTGTGTTCCTCCCTGTACTTAGAATCACGCTTCCAGATTTCTGGTGAATTTTTAATATTGTCTCTCTGGCCTCCAGTTTACAGGAATTAGTTCAAAGTCATCTGTGACTTTTGGTCATTGAGGGTCTCCCTCACGGGCACAGCTGTGTGACGGTGAGTTTATCCAGATCGTGCGTGTCCTTGGGCTCCTGAAGGTGGCAGCAAGCACCAGCCTGGCCAGAGTTGGGTGACTGGGAAGCACAGTGCCGGGTGCAGGTTTCCAAGGGCCTCCTGTCTCCGGCCCAGCTGAGACCCTCCTCTTGCTGTCTCCACAGTGAGCAGCCTGGCTGGAGCAGCCTCATCCTCTGTCATGGTTGGTCCTTGCTGTGACTAAGGCCAGGAGTGGGCTTCTCCTTGTGGCCCAGACCCCCTGACTGTGGTGGCATGGAGGTGGGGGCACATGAGCCGTGGTGAGGGTCCCCACCTGTGAGGGCTCCCTCTGAGTCCCACCTCACCCTGGATAGCAAGAGAGGTGGCCTGGCAGACCCGCCAGCCGCCCCAACTGCGTTCCTGATGCAGTCACTGGCCCTGAGGCTCCAGCAGCACAGGCCTAGAGCCAGCATTTTTTTCTGTGCCCTCTTGGGGTGGAGCCCCTGGACAGCCTGGGTCACACACTGGCCAAGCTGGAGGCACTCAGAGGTTCTGGTGGTCAGTTGTGTTCAGTGAGCAAGGAGTAGACACATGGATGAGTGAATTGGCAAAGTAATCCTCCAGCCACCAACTAAGACTGGGACCCAGGCCTCTCAGCCACTGGAAATTCACCCTTCATTTTATGGTACCAGAGACCTGCAGTCATCTGTGTCAACAGGCTGATTTTATTGCATTGTAGAAGAAATAATAAGCTTCAGTTTTTAAAGCATTATGGATCAAGAAGTCCAAATGTTGTGGAAACTTGTTTCTGTGTAACTTTAAAGTCTTCTCTACTAATACCCTCAGATGGTGTCTAATTAATGGACAAATCATTCATCCAGACAGAAACCCAAACCTCAACCCCTAAGCATAATCAGATTTCATTGTTTTTCTGTTTCTCACAACAGTCAAGTTCTACAGACATGGCGACTCTGGAGACACATCCACACCATCCCTGGCTCTAGGCAGAGGCCAAAAGGGCCTAGGAGGGCTGAGAGGGCTCAGGACAGCAGCTGCGTGGTGCCCAGATGCACCATGGGTGCTTCTGGGCTGGTCTTTGAAAACAAAGTTGTCAGATAAAGACAAGAACCCCTCCTCTCTCTGTCTCCCGTCACCTCCCATGACGTGGAATCTGTGGCATCCGCTCATCATCCAGCGTGTCATGCTGGGACACGCTGGGGTCTGGCCTGCAGAGGAGCCCATGTACTCCAGAGCCTGTGACAATTGGGAGGAGCAGGATATCTCTTAACTGTGAGCAGCACTGGCTGGCACTGCGTCCCTCAGCGTGTCACCGATAGGAACCATTTTCTTTGCATTTCACTACACACTGAGACAGACAGTGCCAGTCAACTCTTGGTGGCGAGGAAACAGCACATTCAGAACCCACGTTCACTTAGGTGGTAGAGTGGGTCACAGCCAGGTCTGCCTAGCCCCTTGCACGTGCCATCTCAACAGTAGCCTGGACATCAGGCATGGTCACACGCCAGCACCACATCCCACGCATCATGGCCTCATTCCACAGATGAGCACTGATCATGTCCGTGAGCAGTGAGAAGTGAGGAGAGGCAGGGAGAACTCGG
This sequence comes from Sciurus vulgaris, assembly GCF_902686455.1. Classification (NCBI taxonomy): domain Eukaryota; kingdom Metazoa; phylum Chordata; class Mammalia; order Rodentia; family Sciuridae; genus Sciurus; species Sciurus vulgaris. Next base: position 98,963,112 of record NC_136475.1, read on the forward strand.
CCACGGCCGGCCCGTGGGGGTCCCAGCTCATACTTCCCAGTGGCGTAGGCCTGGTTGGGCAGAAAAGAACACGGACCCAGCTCACACTGTTGGTTCCCTGCGTTTCCAGCAGTTCACACCGGTGCTCCAACCCCCCTTCAGCTCCTCTCAGCAACTCCACAATAAGGTCATTCTTGTATTTTAAGCGTCTGGCATTAAATTTTCCTTCACTGACAAATAAGGATGCTCAGATACTGAACTGAAGTGACTCCGGCATGTGAAGAGTGGGCGCTGAAGACACTGAGGGTAGCATGTGCATGACCTGGGTCATGAGGGGAGGTCACAGGAGTTGGGGTTGCAGGGAGCCAGAGACAATCATGACCCTGTGAGGCATGTGGATGAAAGCCTTGGTGGTGAGGCTGGAGGTCCTGGATGGGGCAGATGGTGGCCGTGGATGGACTATAGAGGTCATCAGTCTCCAGTCATGGAAGTCGTGAGGGCCCCTGTGCCCTTAGTGAGCTCACAAGTAGCACCTGAAAGGAGCCAACACGCTACGAATCAGGTTGAGATTTGATGTGGCACGTCAGAAGAGATGGGGGAGGCCTCGGCAAGGGCAGTAGGAACTGGGTGCCAGGGTGTTCGGCAGTGTTTAGAAATTCAAGATGAAAGTGTTTAGAGCAAGATGAAAGGCTTCCTTTAAGGGAGAAGAACGAGAAGGAAGTCCAAGGCGAGGTGCTCCTCGGGGACTCACAAGGACTCATGACAGGATCACTTGCCAACTTCCCCAAACCCTCCCGTCCTTGACTGTGTCCTCTCGAGGGAGGAGCTGAGCTTGTCTTGGGCACTGGTATCACAGGAGCCTCATGACACATGAGCACAAACCCGCAGTGTCCACGGAGGCTTGCTTTCCTGCCACATGCAGCCAAACCCAGAGGCAGCAGGTCCTCCTTCCCCACACAGTGCACATGCAGCCTCTGGATGCAGGAGGTCCTTCTGGGAGATATTCGAATAGATCTTCCAGAAATACCAGCATTGCATCGAGGGCCAGGGACCTGGGACCTCTGGGACACACTGGAGTCCAGCGGATGGCGGCTTTGCTCTCATCCTTGTCCTACTGAACTGCTGGGGCTTGGGTCATTCTACTTGTCCACTTCTGGTCCTGCAGAGAACCCAGCCCACTAGCAGCACTTTGCAGATACTCCTGAGAGACGGGGTCCTGAGGTGCTATGTCCACCACAGTGTGCCTTCCACAGTGTCTTATGAGGACATAGTAAGTTTCTGTGTAGGATCCACAGCATTTAGAAGAGAGTAGTTCTTCAGTGAGAATGTTGAATTTACAGCTTCATGATGGGAGTGTGTGGCTTTGCCCTGATACTTTGATCTTAGCTTGAAGTGTTGATTACGTATTGTGGGCAACATTAGATTTGTTCTTAACCGAAGAACAGAACTACTACTCCAAGTTCTGGAGTATGTGTGTTATGGCTTGGATCTGAAATGCCCCCTAAGATTCACGTGTTGAAGGTGTGGACTCCAGCTGTGGGCTACTGGGAGGTGGTGGGAACTATAGGAGGTGGTGGAATTCGTAGTGGTCCTAGGGTACACCCTTAGAGGGGAGCCTAGGATCCTGTGCCTTCTCTTTCTTTTAGCTTTATGACTTCCATGAGATGAGCAGAATTTCTCTTCCATGCCCTTCCTACCATGATGTGCTGCCTCGCCACAGGCTTAGAAACAACAGAGCCAAACAATTGTAGACTGAAATCTCTGAAGCTATGAGCTAAAATAAACAATTCCTCCCTTAAGCTGATTTTCTCAAGTATTTTGTCACAGCAATAGAAAGATGACCAACAAAAGTTCAGAAGACTATAGCACTGATAAGTCTATGGAAAGTAAAAACAGTGCTCATGAAATTTCAATTGGGAAAGAGTACTCTATTCGGAATCAGACTAGAGGCCATCCATGTTACATTCTGGCAAAGTACTTGTGCACATTTTTTCCATGCCTTGAGACTTTGTGTGAAGCTAATTTTAAAGGCAAAGGACTAATCTGTCAGGGGAAATCTCCAAGCATCACAGCATTCAGACTAAGACATGGATTACTGCTGGATGCTTTTAGCCAGATTTGTAGTGAGAACTGGGAGCAGAATAGAAGGGTCTGAAAAACTTGCACTTTTGCCAGAAAAGAAAAATGCATAGAATTGTAACCAGGGAAGGTGGGATTGCTGAAGAGATTCACACCTTTCAAAGGAAGCCAAGTGCATTGCATTGGGACACTAGGAAAGATGTCTTGAGGGCACCTCAGGAACTGGACAGATTCCATCCATTAAACTCTTAAGGTTGTAAAATTGTAAATTAATTTGAAAAAATTTGTTTTGAGAAGAAAGCAGAGGTGTTCTTGTTCATAGGGCCACTGAGGAAGTTGGTTCCCCTGGATTCGTTACATCCTATTCAGCTGTCCAGGTATGCAGAGGCCTCAGCAGTTATAATGCAAGTGGACTGAGGTACTGCTCCCACTGGTAGCAGGCCTTCACATCAACATGATGGTGCTGGCTTCTCAGGCATGCAGAGTGCAAGAGTTAACAGAGGGTGGGAACTCTTAGCTAAGAGCTTGCCTTGAGTCTCAGAGGAGACTTTGGACTTGAACTTTTCAGCCCTGTCAAGACTTCAGGGACTTCTGCAGATAGATGTAAAGCATTTTACTCTATGATAAAGCATAAGCCTTTGGGGACCTGAAGCACAATGTTTTGGTTTGGATCTTGACCATCATTCAAAGGCTCATGTGTTGAAGGCTTGGTCCTCAGTTGGTGGTGCCTTTGGAAATGGTGGAAACTGGAGGAGGTGGGACCTTGCTGGAGAAGTGGGGACATGGCCTGGAAGAGGATACAGGTTCTGCAGTCCCTTCTTCTTCACTTCCTGGCCAACATGAGGTTCATAGCCTTGCCCTCTACACCATGATGTGCTGCCTCAACACAGGCTCAGAAATAATGGAGCCAAGTGACCCCAGACTAAAACCTCAGCAATCACAAGCCAAAACAAATCCTACCTCCTTTAAGCTGGTTTTCTCAGGTATTTTTCACAGTGACAGAAAGATGACTAGCAGTGTGATTCTCTGATGATCCTTAGCTGTTACTAACTTGGGTGGCAAATTAAAAGAAGGGAAATTGTCCAAAACAAGGGGAGTCAGAAACTATCACAGCCAAGAGGAACCCACAGAGACCTGATAACTACATGTTATATGGGGTCCTGGATGTCGCACTGAGGCACAAAAGGGATATTAGATAAAAACCAGGGGGATCTGCACAAACTATGGGCTGCAGTGATTGCCCCTTGTTTCTCCACAGATTGTCCTGATGCCAGGTGCTGATTGTGAGAATCTGTGAAGGGAGGTGAGGAGGTTGTTGGCACCTCCTATGTTGTCTGCCTGGTTTTGAGTGAATCTCAAACTGTTGTGAAAAAATACTGGTTTTCAAAAAAGGTAAATTAGTAACAAATTCACATCCAACTTTCACTGATGGTGAAAAACCCAGACAGTGTCTAGCTCAAAACCAGAAAATCTGGTTGAATTGTTACTCTTCAATGATGCTTGAACTGGATGGAAATATTCTATTAGCTTTAATTCAGGTTTCTTTAAAAATTCCTTGACTTCCTGCTAAAGCGATTCATTAAAGAGGCAGACCAGTGATGAGAATTTATGCACATTTTATATTCAAGATCCAGATTTTAATTCACACTGATAACCTACGACTTATGAATGTGAAAGGTTCAATTCTATTCTTTTCCATTTGAATTTAAAGGAATATTCTCAAACTTTGCAAAGTTAAATGAAGAAAACACACTTTGCTGCTCTCTTCATGGCTCAGAGTGCTAAGGAGGTTGGTACTTTCTCAGGTGTCCAAGCTCCTCTACACTGAAAGTTCCAGCAGTGTAGTTGGAAATGGCCTTGGGAGAGCAGAAGACCCACTGTAAGCCTTGGGGGCCCCAGCTCCTCAGGGCAAAGACCAGAGAGTAACTATGTAACCAGAGGGGAGGTGGCAAGTCACATATTCACATTCAGGGAGACACACAAAAGTGAGATTGGATGGTATTTCTGCCTCTCCAGGAAACAAACACACAGAATGTGATTTCTCTACGTGCAGTGGAGAGGCTGCTTTTGTCTCTTCTCATAGGAGGAGGCCTGGTGTGGCTCAGAGCTGGCCTGAGGGTCCATGCAGGCTGCTCCAGAGCACACATGCTCCCTGGTGAAGGAGGCCTGGTGTGGCTCAGAGCTGGCCTGAGGGTCCATGCAGGCTGCTCCAGAGCACACATGCTCCCTGGTGGGTTTTCTATCCTGGGAAATGAGTTGTCCCTTCCTCCCCTGCTGTGAAGTGTCCCCACATGGACTGTGGGAAGGGGTCTTGGCCTGGGATATGGGGCCTCCTCTGGTATCTCAGTTGTTCTCTTTCTTACATATGGTTTACACCTGGGTATGGAGGACTCTTGAAGGAGGTGAACCCCAAGAGGAAGGATTTCTGGATTCCAGAAAACCTGCACAGGTCAAAGACCCGTCTGCCAACATCTCACTCTTACACCATGAAGAAATGCACTCAGTCTGCTAAGCCACTGAGATCCAGGCAGTGCCGCAGTAGTCAGCCCACTCTGACATGATGTCTTTAATTTTCTGGGACTTCAAACATTCACAGTTAAAAACTTGGAAACTATCAATTCTCATATTTTATTAACTGCAGTTCAATTTGCAAAAAAAGTAGAAGCAGTAACACTATCCCACTCCATGTAAGTATGCATGACATTTAGCCCAGGGACGGGATGAAATGGCTGAATTAAATCATTTGAGTTCTTTCTGGGCTAACAGTGATTAGATGTATGCTATGAAGCTCCAAAGAGGAGAAGCACGAACCCCGTGTAAGCATGGCCAGACACAGACACCGAGTCCTCCGAGGTCAGCACAGGACTCTGTGCACGCGGAAATGCCAGCAGTGAGGAATCTGACGGGAGTCGGAGGCCGTGTCCTTGGATACAGGGGCAGCAGAGATGCCATCCCACAGAGAGCCCTCTTTTGTGTCTGAAATGATGCAAATGTAGATAAGGCAGTGAACGAGGGTCCCTCAACGTTCCCTCTTCATCCTTGAGCTTCCTTCCAAGCAGAGGCAGACGCCCCTTCCGGCAGTGTGTAACCGAAGTGGGGATGCAAGGTCAGTATGATTGAAATCAGACTAAAAGACCTTAACATATCACTGGGCTCTGCAGGTCTGGGATGGCAGACGAGGGTCTGCATGAGGCATCTGGAGTCCACCAACACCTGGGACCTCGACTCCCTTGTCAGGAAGTCAGGCAATCCACAAGACCCAGCCCCCATTCTGTGAAGGCAGGCCTTCCACATGGACACCTCTTTCAAGTGAGCCCCACCACCGTGCTGTGTGTGACAGGGTCCTGTCACTTCAAGAGGCCAGGTGAGCAGCCCGCCCAGAGCAAGCACCACTGAATGTTCTCAGGTTTTCTGAAGTAAACAGAGCAAGCAGCCTTTGTGTGGAGTTAGCTGGAGCCTCTGCTGAGAGCTGTAATCTCAGCATGCCTCCGTCCACTGTACAGACAGATCACCTTTCCTGCCTCTCCTGCACAGGCCTGGACACGGACCCATAACCTATGTCCAAGTGCACGCTCTGCCCCAGTGTGCCTCCAGGCAAAGCTGGAAATTTTCTCTGGTTTTATGAATTCCGTTTCATACTGAACTGAGAGATTCAGCTTCGAGAGGCTGATTCTCCAGCATGTTACAGTTCACGGACGGGGCACATCTGGAGTATGATTTTATTATGTGCTGGGCACACATGGTCTAAAAGTTGTTTGTGAATGCTGTGCTTTGGGTCTTTTACCTTAACAGTGCAGCATGTTTTCAGATGCAAAAGCCAGTGCTAGGAGTGAGTCTCATGGTTTGCTTCCACCTCAGAAGCAGATCCTGGGGGACTGTGCTAAGCGTTTTGTTTTAATGGTGAGCAGCTGTATTTTAACAGGAATTTAGCATTCTAATAGAAACATGAGACTGGAAGTCAAAGACACATCCTCTGGTTCCAGGTCCATTCAGACCCTCTAGGCGCCACCAAAGTATCCCCACAGCGGCCCCATCCATGAGTTGGGGTCTTCCGATGTCATCGGAATGACTCAGGACTGGGAGTTTAAAATCCAGACCTCAGCCAGCTCTCCAGAGATCCTCTCCATGAATGCGAGGCACTTCCCACAGTACTGGGGCAGCTGACAGGGCGTCTACAATTTTAACTCCCATATAGGAACAAAGAAAAAAGTAAAAGGCTGTGGATGGACAAATTGTTATGATGGTTGCAGAAACGCAGAGTTCCTGTGGGGACAGGAAGACCATGGCAGCCAGCAACAGGTAGAGTCCACAGAAGCTTGCCCAGAGGCAAGCAGCAGATAGGATCCAGCACCCTGAGTCTCATTCAGCCCACCTCTGGCTCAGTTTAACCTCTAGAGCTTTCTCCTGCAAGGAGCAAGAGATCCCCTCTCCAGGTCTGAGGCTGTCCTCCAGGCATTCACTGGCTCACAGCCTGCAGCGGTGCATTCCTCAGGCTGCCCTGACAGCCTCATCGTTTTCTAAGTTCCGTTTATTTTGAATTTGTCTATTGGAAGACGCTACTGTTTTTGTCAGAGATAGGACTGAATCTAGCAGAACTAAACAGCCACCTGGACATTCCACCTGCTGCGAAGTGCCCGAGTCAGTCCCAAACGCAGGGGCTGCTCCTGGCGATTCTGGCTGCTCTGAGAGCCAGTGGGCAGTTCTGAGGACTCCAGCCTATGGCAGGGTGCGCTGTAAGGGGCCGCTCACAGCCTGACCTGAGTGCGCAGCTTCCCACCGGCCTCCACACAGTCTGTCTCAAGACAAACCAAGGCCACCGCAGAGCTCCTCCCAAATGAGTCACAATTTCACAAGACTTCATCTCCGAGCCCTCCGCAGGTGTTCGGCCAGTTGCTAATAAAATGAGTATGGGCCAGGGCCCCACGTCACAGGAGCACCAGACTCTGGGTTCTCAAGTGCCACAGCAGTGGACGCTGCCAGCAGCCTGAAACACGCCACCCAAGAAGAGGTCCGCAGAGTCCAGAGGGACACTCCCCAGGGCAGTGAGCAGCTCCTGGGTGACAGAGTGCTCCCTGGCCCTCTGCGCCGTGTGCTTCTGGCTTGCCCCTTTCAGACCAGTTGCCCTGCTGAGCAGTGGCTTCTCCTATGAGCAGAAGGAACAGTTGCCTGAGGGTGAGTCACAGAACCAAGTGTGTGCGTGTGGAAGTGGTATGGAGTGGCCACTGACTTGCACTGACCACAGCATGCTGGACCCTCAGGAGCTCTCTCCATCACCCCTCACAGAGGCCTCATAGCGAGTACACAGGGCACTTCTGTAGGAGGCTGTGAGTCCAACGGAGGAGGTCCAGAAGTCCAGTGGAGCAGAAGACCTGGGGATAGATGGCTAGACAGGGTGGGAAGGACAGCCTCACTTTTCTGCTTCTCTGCACAAGCTGACACTGCTCCTGCCAGAGGCCCCTCAGCCTGTCAGGTCCTCCATGAGGCATGGAATTGTGCCCAGCTTCCCCTGGAGAATGCTGCCTGAGAGGCTACTTCTTTCTCAGCCCCCAGTGCTGAGGTGATAGGCATGGCTGAGGGTTTGGGAGAGGCTGGAGCAGCGAAGAAAGGACAGGACCTGTGAGCTGCTAGGTGGGAGTCTGCCCAGGAGCCGAGGCTCACCTGGCCCCAGGACACTCAGACTCTCCACAGCTCACCTCCCCATACTTGCACTGGGCTTCCGCCTCCCTGCTGCAGACAGATGTGCCGGCACCATGAGCAGGGACCAGCCTGCTATAGTCTTCATGGGGGAGGCCTCAACAGCCCTGGGAGAGTCACGGAGAGCAAGTGGAGCTGTGGAGGCCGCTAACAGTGGAGTCTCATGGACAAGATGTCCTCCCCAAGGCCCTCGCCCCCTTCACCAGGAATGGGGTACTGGCCAGGTGGCTGTGGGCCTGGGGGTAGACTTGCATCATTGTCTCAAATGAAACATAAAAATGAGACAGAGTATTAAAATAAGTGATTTGTGAGCATACCACGCGAGGACCCATGGCGGGAGATGGAATTGAGAGACATGCTGCAGGTGGAACAGCCAGGACTGGGAAGCGGGGTCTCTGGAGGGGCCAGGTTTCTCCCTGAGAGCTGAGTCCACAGCGCATCGTCGCTGCTTCTGCAGAATGGCAGGACTCTGTCCTCCACAAAAGCAGCATCGTGGTGAGATTGTTCACTGCTGTGACCAAAAGACCTGACAAGAACAATTAGTGGAGGAAAAGTTTATCTGGGGTCTGACGGCTTCAGAGGTCTCAGTTCATGGACTGCAGACTGCATTCTTTAGGGCCCAAGGCAAGGCAGAACATCATGGTGGAGGAAAGGGCTCAGGACCTAGAACCAGGAAACAGAGAGACTCTCCTCACCAGGAACAAAATGTAAACCCCAAAGACACGCCCAGCGACCCACCACCTCCAGCCACACCACCCCTGCCTACAGTCGCCACCCATCAATCCATTCAAGTGGATCAAGTCACTGATGAGGTTAAGGTGTTCACAACGCAATCATTCGCCTCTGAACTTTCTCACTGTCTCACACGTGAACTTCTGGGGGACACCTCATACCTAAACCATAACAATTAGCAGGGTGCTCTTTCCTTCCAAAGCCCTCCCTTCTCTGTAAAACCCACAGAGGATCGTGAAGAATGTTCTCAGAAGACAACATGGTTCCTCGTCCTCCTGCCCAGAAGGAAGAACCCCCAAACAGCCTAACAGTCAAATCCTTAGGCAGGCTCTTCCCACGCCCCGTGCTGACACCCACGTTTCTCTGGTGTGCGTCTCACACACCGGTGGGTGTGTTCGTGGGTATCTGTCTGGAGGGCAGCAGCAGTACAAGAAAACGGACGTGTCCTTGGTCCTGCGTCAGACATATGTCCTGCAACGTGACTAAGCTTGGAATTTGTTCCTAACTTTCCATTGAAGTGGCGAGCTCTGTGGTTATAGGTTCTGGTGTGCTTTCTGGTGCTGCACATCACACAGGGGCTGGCGTGAGCGCCCTTCTGTCCTCTGAGACTGCAGTTTCCTAGGAAGCGGGCCTGTTTGCTCTTCCCGATGCCCCTGGCTCAGTCTTCTGCCAGCCTGTGACGGGTGAGGTAGTGCTGGTGGGCCAGGAGCACTGCCGGTGGACAGCAGAAGCCACCCGTACGGGCACAGCCCAGCAGGAGCATTTCCAGGTGTGTCTGGCCTCTGCTGTGCCGAGATGCACTGAAATGCTCCACGACACCACGAGTCTACTCCTCTCCCACTGTCTTCTTGGGCTTTCCCTGCAGAGCTGGTCTTCAGGAAGTCCCCCGTGCCTGCGTTGACTCTGCAGTAGCCCCCATCACCTGCACATACGTCTCCTTGCACAAGATCAAGTCCCTGGTTACATGCCCCCATTCACACGTGGAAAGCTTGGGAGGTTTGAGAAGAAAGTTTTAGAAAACTGTCAGAGTTTTTATAAAAAAATGAAGATTTCATAAACTCAGCAAGAATTCTATTTTTAGAAAACACTCATTTACAAGAACTTGAAAAGATTTAATTTCTAGTGTCATCAAGACAGTTTCAATAATTAGAAGAGGGTTCCCTTTGGAAGCGCCGGGCTCAGCAAGTAACGTACCGCCGTCCATTAGGAGGGACAAAGCAGCAGAGTGCTGTTGATGTGCAGCTGTGCTCTGTTCACACACTCCGCGAGCTAGCTTTCTGCAGAATCTACATTGAACACTTTAAAAGTTCGGCTCTTGTCCAGTGGAGCTGTAGCTCAGATGCTCACCACATCTTTTCTCTGCCTCACAGCCCCGCACTTAGGGCTGGAGCTGAGCTTGGCTCTGCGTCCGACCCCACCTCTGCCTGCACTCTCTTTCTTGGACCCTCAGAAAATCTGCCATGATGAGGGACAGTGCAGCTGAGTGGCCCACTCTGGGGGAACAACAGTCCTCCAATGCCAGGGGTGGTCTTGGGCTGGCCGCCCTCAGGCACGTGGCCCCACTCGGGGCCTGGGGGTATGAGCTGCAGGGAGCACTGATGTGGGTGCGTGGCCATGCTGAGGACAAGAAGGGGTCAGCAGCAAGGGCGCAGGGCCCCCAGCCTTTCTGCCACTCACAGCTAAGCCCACGTCCCGTGGACCACCCACAACACAGCCGTGGTCAGGCAGTACTCACAGTATGCACAGCTGAATAACAGTCCTTGGCTGTGTCGACTGCCCCCAGTGCAGCGGGCAGCAGGCCTCCAGAGGATTCGCATCAAGTTCCAGTGTTCTCATTCTGCCCAGGGGAGCCACACTGCTATTCCAAGCTCCGCTGCTCAAGCAGTGTGAGAATCCAGAGTGGCGCCTTGCTCAGCAGCAAGATGGGGCACTACCCCACCCCCAACCCACCTGGACCATCTCCAGAACCACAGACACACCACTTCATTGACACTGCAGAAGGGGCCACTGTGTACGCTCCAAACACACCCCACAGGGCCAAGGAGAATCTGTGCTTTAGTACTGTTAAATACCCAGAACACACCCTGGCTGAAGAGCTGGGCCAGGCACGGCTTTGCAAGTGAAGAGGCACCATGGGAACCGTGGTTGGAGGAGGAGGAGGAGAGGAAGAACTGGTCACAGGATCTGGCTCTGGGCAGCTGGGAACGACTAAGGATCCAGACTCTGGATTGGCGCCTCCCAGGAAGCAGGTGGAATTCTAGGACTTGGTTCAACATTAAGACTCAGCTGGAGGGGCCTGGACTGGAGAGATGGGGGGGCACTTCACACTCTGAGGCCTGGCTGATGCTCACCTGTCTACTCTTCCAGGATTGCCAAGGGGTCTTGTTTCTAGATCTGTGATTGATGTGTCTGGTGCTGATGTCCTCTGGGCTGTGTGCTCCGCAGGAGGGGACCTGGTTGACCAGAAGTCCTGGCCAGCTCCTCCCTCTGCCAATCATACCATCCAGGTGGTGGAGAGAGGACTGGTTATGTGTGGAAGCCATCGTCACTGCACCCAGGCCTGTGGCACCCACAGTCCCTGAGAGCCATCTGTGGGACTCTCCTGCCCAGCACCACGCAGCTCTGAGCACTCCTGCTGAAGGCTGACAGCCTGGAGGTGGGACTGCCCAGCTCCTCAGCCTCTCAGGCTCACTGCACAGTAAAGCCCCAGCTCTGAAGTTGTCTTTGGGGCCCACAAGTTCCTTGGTGACTTAGTCACCCTCTCTGGGAAGACCAGCCACTGGTGTCACTCAGAGTTCTCCATTGTCACTGCCCATCATGGTTGAGGACCAGGGCACTGGGATCCGGCCTTGGAAGACCCGGCCTGAGGACCAGCTCTGACCACCCACGCACCCTTCTCCCTGCTCATCCCTACAAGACCCGGGTCCTTCCATGGGCATGCCCCCACTTCCTCGCCTGCCCGCCCTCCAGGAGTGGACTTACAGAGCTGGGAGAGATAGAGGCTGGTGCCTGTCCTCCCACTCTGCTCTTACACCCAGCTCCTGGACAACTAGCCCTTCACAAAAGTGGCTGGAGAAGCTGGCAGAAGAGCCTACGTCAGGAGCGTCGCCAGCCACTCAAGGACACAGGTGCAGACTCCTGGGCCTCCTCTGCCCAAGGCTCCACGCAGGGACACAGGCAGGGCAGGCCAAGCCCTCCGCTTGCAGAGAGCACTCAGCTTTCTCCCCTGTGTGCCAGGCCCAGGCACTTGCTGCTTCTTGCAGACAGGCTGCAAGGACACCCTGGTCAACCCCCATTGTCCCCTCTGTCCCCAGGCAGCAGTTGAGACGGCTCAAAGGTAAGAGTGTGGTGGTTCTGCACTGGCCCAGACAAGGGTAGAGCAGGCCACTCCAGGGACTACATTTACCTCTGTCCAAAACCCACCAGGTGACATCACACTGTTTTCTGATTTTTCATTTTAACAAAAGCTGGGAAGCATTCTCTGTGTCTGTCTCTGTGTCTTTGACTAAATCTCTTTCTCTACCTCTGTCTCTGTCTCTGTGTTTCTATCAATCTCTGTCTCTCTGTCTCTGTCTCCCTCTCTCTGTATGTCTCTCTTTCTTCTCTCTCTCTGTATCTCCCCTGTTGCTGTCTGTCTTCACTTCCCTGAAGGCTGTAGGAATACCCTGGATCACTATCCCAGCATTATAAGACTATTTCAATAACCCAACCATTTGATACTACTTTAGATAGTACCTGTATTCAGCCAACATCGTTCAAGCTACAAAGGTTGTCAATCTTGATGGACAGGGACCACCTGCCATGGGCTGCTGTTCTGAGGCATGTCCATGCAGAAGTAGAGAGGCAGGACAGGTGTGGGTCCAGCCACAGGAGGTGAAGGTGACTTCCAGGCCTGTCTCTGCTCTTCCATCACAGCAGGCCCTGGCACGTGACCCAAGGGTTCTCCACCTTGAGACAAAGCCTTAAATGTGTGCATTTGCACTGCTGCATGTTGAGGCGCCACTTGTGGTGCTCATGAGTTGTTCCTTCAACCTGGCCCTTAGCAGGTCATTCCTCCATGCTGCCCAGTACCTGCACAACCTCGTCTGGCCCCTCAGGTAGGTCCTAGTCACCCATTTCACAGATGGGGACACTGAGTGAGGGGAGGTCAAAGAATTGCCCAAGGTTGCACAGTCAGCAAGCAGGTGTAGGTTTCGATCCCAAAGCCTCTGGTCTTTTGATCCATAACCACTATCCCGGGGGGAGAATGAGAAAAGCCTGGGGGCTTCGTGTCATGTCACCAGTACTAGTGGCAGGATCACTGCTATTCTTGCTACCAGTGAGCTGCGCCAGGCAGGTTCAGCACTTGCTCAGTCCTGGGCGTTCGGTGTTGTCAGAGCAGTTCAGAAGGGTATCATTCCACTTCTCTGAGGGGACTTGGAACCTGGAGCGAGCTTCCTTCCCCAGTTCCGGCCCCAGGTGGTGAAACCAGAGCTTACACAGCCCTGGTGGGCAGTCCCACCCGCTCCATGGCCTCCCCGTACAGGTGCTCGGGGGTACCCTTTCCGCACTTGTGTGCGTGGACCCCCCTGCTCCCCAGCTGACACGAAGTGGCGCTCATCCGCAGCTCTGTGCCACGCGAGGCAGGTCCCGCCCTGCAGGGACTCGCGCCTGCTGTGGCCACGACCTCCCGCTGCGCCACTCAGTCTGCCAGCTTTGGGAGAGAGGTAGGGGCGTGCTTTCCAAAGCTTGAAGCTCAGTGGTTCACAAAGCCAGTGGGAAGGCTGGCGGGTGTAGCTCTGCCCCAGCTCCTCCTCATGGCTCCAGCGGGCCCTGCGGGGCCCTGGTGTGTGGGTGCGCTGCGACTCCCTCTCACACCCTTGCGGGTGGAGGACTGGACCCTCCAGCTGTCTGCAGACCCCTCGCATGGTGCCCACAGCCCAGCAGGGCCTTCACCCTGGCATCCCCGCGCTGGGACCAGCACCTGGAACACGCTGGACACTCAGCTTCATTTGTTGAACGAATCAGCAGTGAAAAGAGCAGCTCTTCTCGCTGAGGCTTGGGTCTTCAGAGTTTAAACTATTATGGTCTGAATCTGAACTGAATTGTGCTTGGGTTGCGTTGCAAATGTCCAGAAACCTAGAAACCAAGTTGGCCGGCCAGTTATGATGCTCAACGGAAAGGCCCAGTGGCCCAGGAGGAGCAGGAAGCCGCTGAAGCCCTGGGCTAGACAGTGGCTGACTCAGAAACGGAAAAGGAGCTTCTGGGATGACAGAAATAGCGTGGTTTGTCATCTTGAAGCACACGTTAATTTCTGGGCATAAAAATATCTAAGGATAGCGGCTGCATCCTGCATCTTTTAAACATTTGGCAAAATGACTTGTTTCTTTAATTGCATTATTTTCCCCAGAAATTAAAAAAAAAAAGGAATTCATAGCAGACTCAGAATTACAGAAATGAAGACTATAAAAGCATTAACAGGGAGAAGCATTTAAATACACAATTCTTCATGCCCTAGGAAAACCTACTCAGAAGGAAGGGAGGGCTTTCTGTTCTTATGTCTCCCAGAGTTCAAGCTAAAGGTCTTGAAATTCCCTGTTTTAAAATATCTGTACCAGTCACATTCATTATCATTGAAAACAAACTTGTGATTTAGGTATTTATGGTTAAGGAGCTAATGTATTGAAAATTTCTGAAATTCAAGTCCATTACTCCGTTTTTTAATTTGATTTGAGGTGACTTGAGCTGTCATGAGCACCATTTATATGAATTTATGATTAAAATCATATTATTTAAAGGTTATTTTATCAATAGGAAATTGGCCTTTTGGTTCCGTGATTACTATTATCCACAAAAAACTGCAAAGTGTTTAAAATTATAAATTTCTTTGTAAAAATAAGATACACCTGTAGTGCATAATGAATGTGGAAATCGCAGCGAGCCAGCCTGGAGAGGGACTGCAGCACACAGGTGCAAGGCCCCCGGGTTTGAATTCATTCCAAACACAATCAGAAGATTTCAGATGGTTTTTCTGATGCTTTCATTCAAATAATAAAAATAGAAAAGCTAGACCACAAGGACAAAGACCGATGAAGGAGATCAGAGACCCTCCCATAAGCGGCAGTGGGGCTGGGATAGGGACTGTGGGGGCCACTGTCCTCCAGCAGCCACTGGGCCAGGGGCCCACAGAGCCCTCGGCGACGGCGGGGAAGTCATTCGACAGTTCTGCCTTGGCTGACCTCTTGACGAGCTTTTATTTATACTCTTCCATCATTTGACACAAGCCGCAGAGCCGCAGACATCCGGGGATGACTCCCAGAGTGCAGAGAGCACCCGGGCTGGACCAGGGACTGGGGACAAACCCATCAGGGAGCAGAAGGAAATGCAGTCTCGCGGGGGCATCCGCAGGAGAGACCACTGGGGCAGGGAAGCGCGTGTCACGGAGGCAGGTCCTGGCAGAGGAGAGGGTAAGTGCCCCTGTGATCTACCTACACGTGGTTGGCCACTATGCCAGGAACCCCAATCCCAAACAAGTCCAAACTGTAAGGTTGCTTGCCCCAGTGGCAAGGTCTCCACAAGTCAGAAACAAAACAGAGACCATCCAGAGCCCCACACAACACCAAGCCCCATGAAACACAGCTATGAAACACATGCAGGGCCACAGACCGGAGAGCTGATGAAAGTGTTAAGTGACGTCTGAGGCTCCGTATAGTGAAGATGTCAGTTACCCCAGGTGAGCGGGAGGTTCCCTGACTTGTCCCTTCACAGGCCCTTAGCCTATGTGCTTGTTTCATCCTTAATTCTGAGATTCTTCTGGAGGTGAGAAGCCAGACAGAGGCCCACCCGGAGCAGCCAAGGGCAGGACCTGCTTCACCTGGTGCCAGACTTTGCAAAGTTGCCAGAATCAGACCTGGAGAGGCAAACTGAGCGCAGGAAGGAGGAGCCCACACTGCTGACACTGGACTCCAAGCTCTGCCTGAAGGCTCCGGAAAGTCAGCACATGGCCTGGCCCCACAGGTCCACACTCAGGACCCAGAGGCTTAGGGCCCACTTCAGTCAGATGCAGACACTCTGAGTGTGTCCCTACTAAGGGGCAAGGGTGAGAGGACTCCAAGAGATGACCTCAGAAAGCACTGCGTGCTGAGAAAGGAAGTTGTCACCAGACACAAAGGCACAGACCATGAGGAAAGGCTCACCAGAGAAACCCTGGAAATGAAGAGCTTGTGCTCAACAGGAGACAGAGAAGCTAGGCAGCAGCTTGGGAGCAGACCTCGAGAAGACATGGGGAACCACGCCACCTGTGTGCATGCAGAACAATGGGAGCAGGGTTTCCAACGCTCTGGACGCTGTGAGCCCTCCCACCTCCGACTCGCCCAGGTGTGCCCCTGTCACCACCACTCACCTGGGCATGGGGTGCCTGCACACCATATCCACAGGAGCAGACTTCCTCAGCTCACAGGCCTCCCTCAGTGACGGAATGGACAAACAGTGCATGCGGCAGGATGAGCAGGCTACCACTGCCAGCACAGCAGGGAAGCCCCACTTCCAGGGCAGGCCAGAGCCAGACACAAAAGATGATCTGCACATGCTCAAGAGCAGGCTGTGACGTGAGCCTAGGTGAGGCCCATAAGGGCAGAGTGCTGTGGTTTCCCTGGGGGGCCCTTGGATGCAGTGGCCTCTAAGTCAAAAGGTGTGCTCGAGACTCCTCCTTCTGTCCATGGATGTCCTTCCTAAAATGCAAAGCTGAAAGGGGCAGCAGCAGCGTTCCGATGATCAGATAGTGAACTGCGATCAGATCCTGGGATGTTGGTAAATCAGAAGAGACACTGAGTCACTGGGGAGTCCTGGCAGCCCAGAGGGACACATCCTAGGAGGGAGGCTGTGGAAGCTCCTGGCTGGAGCCCACTGCAGGGCAGAGAAGGGCCCTTCCACTGGAACTCTGGCAGGTCTGGGGCAGGCCTGGAGACAGATGAGGGAGTAGAGACAAGCCAGACACTACATCCAGGCTCCACGGCAACAGCACAACCTCCAGAAGCAGTTTCCTGTGCAGGGCAGGTGGGAGGTGGATGGAGGAAGGAAGGAGGTGTCCAGGTTAGGTGGGTCCTGTGCAGGGCATGTGGGAGGTGGATGGAGGAAGGAGGCAGGTGTCCAGGTGAGGTGGGTCCTGTGCAGGGCAGGGAGAGGTGGATGGAGGAAGGAGGCAGGTGCCCAGGTGGGGTGGGTCCTGTGCAGGGCAGGGAGAGGTGGATGGAGGAAGGAGGCAGGTGCCCAGGTGGGGTGGGTCCTCTGAGTGCTATGAGCTGGTGCTGCATCTGGCGTAGGCCATCAGGTTTGAAGGATGCACTCCAGCAGTGAGCAGTGGAAGTGTGTCCCATGGGAGCTGCAGAGTCTTATGAGGGATGGGAGGTGGTCAGGGTTCCCTGAACCTGTTACTAGAACCCTGAACATGCAAGGTACCAGGTGTGGTGGGACCCAGATGCAGGCTTTCCGGGGTGACATATTCATGCCTGCCCTTCCTTGTTCATTATTGATTCTTCCAAGCACCTGTGAGTTGCAAATATTCCTGAATCTTTGTTGGTTTTTCTTTAGAGTGAAATCCTCAGAATCTGGAGCCCATGTCTCCTTACCCTCCTGGACCCAGCCAGCAGAGACCCTTGCCCTCCTCCTTGCTTCTCCTCTTCTTCCTCCTTTCTGCCCCTGCCCTCCCCTCTGTTTCTCCTCTCACTCCTGCTCTTCTTCTGTGCTCTCCTCACATAAGTGACCTCCCATGGACTGCTTGGTACTTGGGATCTGTTTGGCCCCATGCAACCTCATCCTGGAGGAGCTGGAGGGCTCCCTACATATCTCTTCCAGTCACAGGAAGATATCAACCTGTGGGATCACTTCCAAGAGTTGCTGTTGAACCCTGGATGAGCCTTTGTTCAGAAAGAGCCCTTAATTTGCCTCTAGTACCTGGGACCAAAGTGCAAAAAGCCTATGTTCTTCCCCGTTGCACTGGGATCTGGTTGCCCATCACTGCCTCCCTGGGAGGAAAGAGCAAGAAGATGCTAGCAAATAAATTCCGATTGTGTGCTTTCAGTCAGAGAGGGACCAGAGTCCTCCCTGCGCTGAGGCCCCTGCTTGGTCTGAGGTCCCCTCTGAGTCACACTGAAAGCCCCTTGCCTCTGACCATGTGGAGGCAGGACCTGGGGAGTGGCTGGCCCATGCCCTTGTCACCAGGCTCCTGACAGAACTCTGCCCTCCTCCTCTCTATCACAACTCACCTGCCCTTCTGCCCTACTCTTACCCAGCACAGAGGCACTCCATGCTCTTGAACTTCCCAGGCCGCAGAGTTGTGAACAAATAAACTTCCATGTTTATGAATTACCCGATCTGCAGTATTCTGGTATAGAATGAACTGAGACACCCCAAAAATGAACTGAGACACCCCAAACCATGACTGTGTGGCTTGAGAACAGTCGTACCACTTTCTAAATGTGTTTGGCAACATTACGTACAAACTTCCTCCACTTTTCACTCAACCCTAGTTCTTCATTCTTTTTCAGAAAGCATGAAGTCAGCATAATAGGAAAGTTGGGCTTTTAAGCATTTCTAAAGATAAGGAAATAGCATTTTAAAAATTGTTCCCAATTACAATAGTAAACCACACGCTCTACAAATAATCCCTCCAAGGATTCCAAGAAGAAATTCTGACTGCTCACAGACCCTCAACCAAGGTGGGCCTCCGTCCTTCTGTAAGGCCATCTCGGCTACTCCAAGGCTCAGGAGCTCCGGGGCAGGACCACAAGGACAGAGGCACAGGAGTCCAGTGCGCTACCGGGGCTCGCACTCTCGCTCCACCGAGTGTCTGCACTTGAGAGCTCCCAGTCATTCTGTGATCACACTCACAGAGGCCAGCTTGTCTTACAGGAGAGCCAAAGTCAGTCACTGGATGGCCAGTGCTCCAAAGGGCTCTTACTTGTATGGCACGTGCATCGAAAAGACCCAGGCAACAGCCCTGGCAACCCTGGGGAGGAGCGGTGCTTCACCATTGCCCACACCCCAGGACAGCAGTACAGCTTGGAATCAGAGGGACCTGCCCAGCGATCCACTGTGTGACCTTACTTCCATGAAAGAGTGAACCCCAAGACTCTCCTGCCTTGTAATCCACTCGGGCAATGATTCTGCCCAGTTCTACACCCTCGAGTCCTCTCTATCACTCCTTGCATGGAAGGAAAAGTGAGAAGAAAGGATGTTAGGAACACGACACCATGCCCTTCAGAAGCCACAGCAGGTCCCTGTAGAGGAGGAGGATGGCGGCTGCCCAGGAGGTATGCTGGCCCGGGCTTCCTGTGGGGACCCAGGGTCCACCATGCCCCTACCTCAGCCAGGGCCTTCATCTGGGTCTGCTTCCCTGCAGTCCCCCTAGGTGCTGAGGTGACTTGGTCAGGGCTGCCCCAGCCCTGCTGGACCCAGCGGCCTCTGCGCAGAGCTGCCAGCCCCATGGTCAGTCCGGCCGAGTGGACACAGCTCAGGCACTCTGAGTTTCACCTGGAAAGCGAAAACCTCATCGTGAAGTTTTGCATTTCAATTTGTACAACCCCACACTCGATTTTCAGCTTCTTACGAGGTGCTGTGTGAAAAATGAGTTCCTGACTTCTGTCCCCAGTAAATCAGTATGAAGAACTGGCTTTACCTGGCACAGATGATGTGACTTTTACTGCCAGTAGAGTGCAGTTAATTGTCTTGTATGAGTGTGTAAGTGTGAGTCAGAAAGATGCTTAGTAACTTGGAAACCAGAATTTAAGTATTTTGATTAGAGCCAGAGTTGACTTGGGTCAGTTGTTGGCTGAGTGCTCTGGCTCAGGCTGCTCTGCTCAGGCAGAAGAACAACGTCCAGCAGGAAAACTGGAAGAGAGGAGAGATGCACATGGAGAAGGGTATCGTCACCCTGCTCCTGGAGGAAGGCAGAAGCCAGGGAACAGGATGTGCCTGCCATGATGCACTCAGCACACTCCAGTGCTGCCAATCACTCAAGTCTGTCCCCAGGTGTGCGACCGGCCTGCCCCTGCCCCGGTCCAACAGCATGGCCCAGCCTCTCCCAGCCCTGCCTTCACACGTCCTCTGCAGCAACCGTGGGCATTTCCAACAAAGGCGCCTCAGCCTCGGCTGGTCCCGCAGCTTCCTCTTGTTTCAGGGTCTGACTCCCCCGGGGCACTGAGGACCACCTCCCCACACCTCTCTGCCCTTGCTCATCCCATCATTCAGTCCACCTGTAGAATCGCATTTGGAGACAAATGTATTTTATTTTGTTTACTGTTTTGTTGGTTCTTTTCAGTTATACACGACAATAGAATTCATCTTGCATAATTACAAAAACAAGGAATTTAATGAGCTCTATCAGTCACCAGTACTTCCCTTCCTTCTAGTCTACTAGTCTGTCTGCTATTTGCTTAGAGTTTTTAAAACTTAGTGTCTTGTGGATGCACTTGAAGGTGGGATTCTCCGTAGTACATGCAGAATGCATTCCACTGCTTTTCCCTTATTTCACCCCTCCTCCCTCCCCCTCAATCTCCTTCCTCAACTCCACTGATCTCTCCTCTGTTTGGATGGAATTTCCCCATCCCTTTTCTTTTCTCTCTCTCTCTTCTTTATTTTATACTAGCTATAAGTGACCTTTGACTTTCTGAGTCTGGCTTCTTTCACTTAACATCATAGTCTCCCATCCATTCATACCCCAGCAAATGACGTGATCTCATTCTTTTTTGTGACTGAGTAATACTCCATTGTGTATATGGGCCACATTTTTCTTTATCCATTCGTCTGTTGAAGGGTACCTGTGTTGGCACCACAGCATGGCAATTGAGAATTGTGCTGCTGTAAACGTTGATGTGGCTGCTTCACCTATTATGCTGATTTTAGGTCTTTTGTAAGTACTGAGCAGTGGGATAGCTGGGTCATATGCTGGTTCCCTTGCTAGTTTTCTGAGGAACCTCCATGTTTTCCAGAGTGGTCGCACTGATGTGCAGTGCCACCAACAATGTATGAGTACCTTTTTCTTCACATCCTTGCCAGTGCTTATTATTTTTTGTATTCTTGATAATTGCTATTCTGACTGGAGTAACATGAAATCTCAATGTGGTTTTGATTTGCATTTCCCTAATAGAGATGTTGAACATCTTTTCATGTATTTCTTGGCCATTTGTATTTCTTATTTTGAGAAACAACTCAATTATTAGTTCCTTTTCCATTTATTAACTGGGTAATTATTATTTTTTGGTGTTAGGTTTTTTGAGTTCTTTAAATATTTTGCACATTAGTGCCTATCTTAGGAGCAGGTGGCAAGGATTGTCTCCAATTCTGTAGGATCTCTTCTTGATCTTAATTGTTTCCTTTGCTATGCAGAAGCTTTTAAATTTGATGTCATGCCACGAATTGATTCTTGGTTTTATTTCTTGAGCTTTAGAAGTCTTGTTAAGGAAGTTGGTTCCTGTGTCAGTATGCTGGAGTGCTGGCCCTACATTTTCTTCTAGAATTTGCAGTTTGTAGTCTAAATCCTAGGTCTTTGGTCTGCTTTGATTTGACTTCTGTATAGGGTGAAAGATAGGTATCTAGTTTTTTCCTACATTTCTAAATAAGGATTTCCAGTTTTCCTAGCACCATCTGTTAAAAAAAAAAAAAAAAAAAAAAAAAAAAAGGCTGTCTTTTCTCCAACATACGTTATTGGAACCCTTGTCTAGTATCAGATAATGGCATACAACGTGTTTGTGTGGGTCTGTCTCTGTGACTTCTGCTCTCGTACACTGGTCTTCACATCTATTTTGATGCCAAGACCATGCAGTTTTGTCACTACAGCTCTGTAGTCCCATTCAAGATGGGTATATGGATGCCTCCAGCATCACTGTTCTTGTTCAATATTGCTTTGACTATTCTGGGCCTTCTATTCTTCCTAATGAATTTTAGGACTGTGTTTTCTGGTTCTATGACGAATGCCTTTGGTATTTTGATGGGGATTGCATTGAATCTCTATAATGCTTTTGGTGGTGTGGCCATTTTGACAATATCAATTCCGCCTGTCCAAGAACACGGGAGGCCTTTCCATCTTCTGAGGTCTTCCATTTCTTTCTTCAGTGTTCTACAGTTTTCCTTGTAGAGGTCTTCACCTCCTTGGTTAGATCAGTTCCAGGCTATTTTTCTTTGAGGCTATTGTGAATGGCATAGTTTTCCTGATTTCTTTTTCAGCAGATTCATTATCACAATATAGGAAAGTGATCGATTTATGTATGTTGACCGTGTATCTTACTACTTTATGAAATTTGTTTATGAGCTCTAGAAGTCTTCTGGTAGAATTTATGGGGTCTGCTAAATATAGGGTTATATCATCAGCAGAGATGGTTTGAGCTCGTCTTTTCCTATCGAATCCCTTTAACCTCCTTCTCACCTGCTTGCCCTCGAGTTTCGAGGACCATGATGCAGAGGAGGGTCAGAGAGTGCTTTCTTGTCTCTGCCTGTGTTTAGAGCAAAGGCTTCCAGGCTTTCTCCATTTGGAATGATGTTGGCCTGGAGCTTTTCATAAATGGCCTTCACAGTGTTGAGGTATATGCCTTCTATCCCTAGTTTTTCTAGTGTTTTAAACATGATGGGTACTGTATTTTGTCCAGTGCTTTTTCTGCATCTATTGAGATGATTGTGTGACCCTTACCTTTAACTTTGTTTGTGTGGTGAATCACACTTACTGGTTTTTGTATGTTGTCCAGACGCACCCACGTCAGGGCCTGGAACCTCTGCACCACCAAGCTTGTCCCCATGGCCTTCGTCTCTCCACACACCCCAGGCCCTGGTAACCACCGTCCACTCTGGTGTGATGGATCCAACTTCCCAGAGGCCACGTGCGGTGGACGGTGGAGCGGTCTCTCTGTCACGCTTGTTTCAGTGAGCGTGGTGCTCCAAGTGCACCCAAGCTGAACCCCAGAAAGGACCGCTTCTTTCTAAGGTGGTGTGATATTCCAGCGTGTGTGTGTGTGCACGTCACCTTTTCTCTAGCTATTCACACTGACTCCAAACCCGGGTTATGAAGAAGCTCCAACGGATGTAGGGCGTGGATAGCTCTCTCCTGAGGGGATTTACGTCCTGACGGTGTATGCAGAGGAGGGACTTCTGGATCAGCCTTTCCAGGAGCCCCCACGCTGCTTTCCACATGCCCTACCCAGAGCGCAAGGACCCTCTTGGGGTTGCCATCCCGCATGAGGGCAGCAGTGTGTTAGGCTGCCGCTGACCCTCGGTAGAGCAGGTCTGGGAGGCCCTGGCCCCTGCGCGCTGTGCGAACCGCCGCTCCTCTACTGCGCGGCACTCCCTTCCTGGGCACGTGTCTGGCTTCAAGCCACCACGTCTGCGGGTTAGCTTCCCTCTCCTGTCCTTTCGGTGTCATTCCCAGGAGAGAGACGCCCGACAGTCCCGCCTCCCCTGCCCTGCGCGGCTCTTGCCCAGCATTCCCAGCTCCCCTGCTCTAGTTATTGGAGACTCCCTCTGCCCACTCTGTGTTCTGGATCCGTTGACCACAGACCTGGGTTTATTTCTGGACTTCTCTTCTGCCTGTAGGTCCACATGTGTGTTTTTAGGTGATTCCACACTGCTGTGATGCTTGCGTCCGTAGTAAGCTGTTAAGTTAGGAAGTACAGTGCCTTCAGCTGTGTTCTTGTTCAAGATGATTTGAGCAACTTGGAGGGTTTGTGGTTTTATATGAGTTTTAGAATTTTTCATTTCTGTGAAAAATGACTGCAATTCCAATGGTGACTGCAGTCAAAGGTCAATCACTGGAGGAGCAGGCGCATTTTAACACCGATCCTTCTCAGCCAGGAGCACCTGATACACTCCCATTCCTTTGTATCATCTTAACCTAATTGGTGGTTTGTAGTCTTCAGTGCATGGATCTTTCACGGCTTTGGTTAAAGTCACTCCTAAGGCCTGTGATGGCACTGTAAAGGCGATTGATCTGGTGGCTCCTTCTCCAGGTGGCACATCGATGGGATGGTCAGCAGAAGCAGAGGAGTGGGCACCTGTCTTGCTCCTGGTCTTGGTGGAGGCCTTCAGCCCTGAACCGCACCAGTCAGCCGTGGGCTTCCCAGTGTTGGCGAGCTCTTCCTTCTGCACTTGATTGGTTGAGAGTTTGGGTGAAGAAAAGCTGTATTGAATATTGGTGGAACCTTTTTCTGTGCCTGTTAAAACACTTGTATAACTCATCCTTCATCTTGTGAATGTGTGCACTGCGGTTTTTGACTTCTGTGTGTGGAACCATCCTGGGGTAAATCCCACTTGACAGTGGCGAGTGACCCTTTCAATAAGCTGTTGAATTCGGTTGCTAGTATTTTGCTGAGGATCTTTGCATCTATGTTCACCAAGGATGAGCGTTTTTCATTTTCTCTTCTGAGAGCATCCTTCTCTGATAATGGGCAAAACTTGTTTCAGCATGGGTATGCAAGTCTTACCTCCCTTCAGTGTTTTGGGAGAGTTTGAACAGTTAATGCTAATTCTTCTTCTTGGTCAATTTCATCAGTGAAGCATTCAGGTCCTGGGTTTTTCTGCGATGGAAGATTGCTGAGAACTGATTCCACCCTTGCTTGCTGTAAACCTGTTCAGATTTCCACTTTCTCCATGATCCCCTCTTAGTAGGTCATATGGTTCTAGGGTTTGGCCCTTTCTCTAGGTTGTCCAACTTCATGGTTCATTATCGTTCCTATTGTCCTTTATATTTCAATGAGTTCATTGTAATGTCTTCTCTGATATGTAATTTAATTTATTGGAGTTTTTCTCCATTTTCCTAGGCTTGCTAAACATTTGTCAATTTTGTTTATTTTTTCAAAACAACAATCCTTATTCCACAACAGAAGTATTCCACCTATCCTAAAAAAGATACCCCATCAGCATTTCACAATTATCTGTATAAACAGCATCAAGCTTGATCTATGATGGACAGGCGAACCTCTAATAAATATTAAAATGATCAAACTGTAGATTAAAAGGTAGATCTCTCAGAGAGTTAAGTGACATTTTGGTACATTTACCATTACTGTACTTTATTTCATAAAGAAATACATTTGCCTTGCAAAAATAGCAACTACAAGTTCACAAGTGAAACTACAGACCTCACGGTCACCAGGTTGAATCTTCAACTTATAACCAGCAGAGTGAATAGGCTTGTTTACAGGTGGTCCGTGGCTCTATGATCAAAACAGAACATATCAAAAGTCACAGGAGATCAAAGAATAGATTTGTTGACAACAATTTCATAAATATTCTAAAGAAAATTCCTAAATTTCTAAACTTAAAATGTCTAAAATCTGTTCTCATTGGCAAAATATTTCTCAACAAAATAAAGTAACAGGTCACTACAAATGAAAGTCACATTTAAAGTGCTTCATTTTAACATCATTGCAAATTTTTTTTAGATCACGATATTTCATTTCCCTCCTTTTGTTACAGTGAATCAATATTTGATCTTTATTATAAGCATTAGACATATTTGTAAATTTACCCTCGAGCTGCTTGTGAACTGTCAAGTCAATCAGTAGTATATACCCTACTAACATACACACCATCAATCATTTGGGTATTTTTAATCTTAGCAATTTATGTAGTCAAAATGCAAAACTTGTTGTTTCCTTCCAAATCACCCAAAGCATGGGATGCAGTGTTAGAAATTGTTTGCATGTTTTTATGTTCATCTGTGTACTTCAGGTATCTGAAACTAAAAAAAGGAATTCTTTTGTATTTTGATAAAAATGTACTTGAGTATTTCATAACATGAATATTAATTGCTTCATATGAATACTGTATTGAAAGCCCAAGCATTCAGTTTATACACAGAAACTATACAATTATGTACCACTTCACAAAGGCAGTGGACATATTACACTCTACAAAATCTACTTTACAGAAATTTTAGAATTCTAAATATTGAAAGGTACATCTGAAGAAACGGGTATAGATTTGGCAGTAATTTTGACAGGGAAGTTGCAGCTTGCATGACTTTAAATATGTGAATTTGAAAATATTGAATTTAGAGTAATCATTGTGCTTTGTGTTGATCTGAAAAATAGAACACTGGCTGTCAAAGGATCATGTTCAAAAATATTTAATTCATTTCAAATGCCATACAAATTATGGTGGTTTCTACGCATTCCCTAAAGCTTTAGTCATTTTAGCTCAAGTACTTTACCAAAGTAATATATTAATTCTTCCAGAACAGTGGTGTTTCATACCATTGACATTTCCATACTCTAGAATAATCTAGAAAGAAATGTATAATATTCACAGTGTTCAAAAAAGCAAGTAAAAGGTTAGAGACCCTGCCCGGTTCTTCTGTCCAGTTGGGCTGGCTTTGGGTACTGGTGGTCTTTGGGAATTGAACTTCCTCATAGGTGCAGACGCACACTTGGTGCCAGCACCAGGGAGTGTCAGCCCCAGGGCAGCCAGCCGAGTGGGGCCCGGTTTAAAGGCTGATGCTCAGCTCATTTGCTTAACACAGGGAGCAAAGTGCTCTTTGAAGGTTGAAATGGAGAAACAAGTCTTGAGTGATTAAAGGTATTTTATTTTTTGACCTTGAACAGATTGTTTACCTGTTGCTCTTTGAACCAAACGTAAAAAGAATTTGGAGAAGCTAATGAGGAAAGAGAATATAAATATGTGCTATCACTCTTCCCTTTTAAAAAGTGAAAACAAAAATTCTTGTACCCTTTTGAAAAATATATCTTTTCAGTTCCAGAAATGTAGCAGAACAGAAATAATGAGTGAAAATGTTATATTTTAAATGTTGATTATTAGATCAGTTTAATTCTCTTAGTATTTATCTATATCTATATCTTTCAGGAGTGTAACCTGATCGATGGAGTTGCCAATCAGGAGTGAGAAGCACTTGGCATGGAAAGATCCCCCAAAGTCGGGCTGGAGGGCATGGTCTGTTAAGCATTGAGGTTCAGAGTATTTTCTGCTGGTGTAGATAGGCATGTATTTATGCATTTGTAAAATCAGCAAGTTTTCAAATAATGTAAATATAATATACTAGGTCACACAATACTTGGACAGAATCTAAATCTGCTGCAATGTTTGATTTGTGAAAAAATGTAACATGGTAAGGATGAAAACGTAACTTGCAGAACCAAAGGAAATAAACATGGGGTGGTGCTTCAGATTGTCTTCTGAGTGGGAGTTTTTTAAATGCATTGATTTTGATAAAATGAAGGTCCGTTCTCTCCAGAGATTTGTGACACTCATAAAATGGATGAATGCAAAAACGCCTTATAATTTCATGTGGAATTATTAATATTAGGTTTACTGGGTTATTGATCTCATTGGTTAGACTGCATCTTTCACATTTAAGAAATAATCAGTACACTTCAGAATTTTATTTCAACTTGGAGCATAGATAACTTTGCCAAATAAATGTATTATTTTCATAATGCAATAAAATATAAATTAGAAAGGGATACGAATAGGAAAAGAACTCAAGCTAACACTATTTGCCTACAACATGATTCTATATTTATAAGATCCAAAAAACTCTACCAGAAAACTTCTAGAACTAATAAATGAATTTAGCAAAGTTAGCAGGATATAAAATCAACACACAGGTCTAAATCATTTTTATTCATAAGTGATGAATCCTCTGAAAGAGAAATTAGGAAAATATTCCATTCACGATAACCTCAAAAAAAATATTTGGGAATCAATCTAACAAAAGAGATGAAAGAACTCTACAATGAAAACTACAGAACACTAAAGAAAGAAATTAAAACCTTAAACGATGGAAAGATCTCCCATATTCTTGAATAGACAGAATTAATATTGTTCAAATGGCCATACTACCAAAGGCGCTATACAGATTCAATGCAATTCCAATTAAAATCCCAATGATGTATCTCAGAGAAATAGAGAAAGCAATCGTGAAATTCATTTGGAAGAACAAGAGACCTCCAATAGCCAAAGTAATCCTGAGCAGGAAGAGTGGTGCAGGAGGTATCACAATACCAGACCTTAAACTCTACTACAGAGCAATAGTAACAAAAACAGCATGGTATTGGCACCAAAATAGACAGGTAGAACAATGGTACAGAATAGAAGACATGGACACAAACCCAATTAAATACAATTTTTCTCATACTAGACAAAGGTGCCAAAAACATGCAATGGAGAAAAGATAGCCTCTTCAACAAATGGTGCTGGGAAAATTGGAAAATCCATATGCAGCAAAATGAAATTAAACTCCTATCTCTCATCCTGCTCAAAACTCAACTCAAAATGGATCAAGGACCCAAGAATTAGATCAGAGACCCTGCACCAAGTAGAAGAAAAAGTAGGTCTAAATCATCATGTTGGCTTAGGACCAGACTTCCTTAACCAGACTCCCAGAACACAAGAAATAAAAGCAAGAATCAATAAATAGGATAGAGTCAAACTAAAAAGCTTTTACTCAGCAAAGAAAAAATCAATAATTTAAAAAGAGAATCTACAGGGGGGAGAGAAAATCTTTTCCACACACACTTCAGATAGAGCATTAATCTCCAAAATTTATAAAGAACTTAAAAAACTTTACACCAAAAATACAAAGAACCCAACCAATAAATGGGCTAAGGAACTGGGCAGACACTTCACAGAAGAAGATATATAAGTTATCAACAAATATAAGAAAAAGTGCTCAACATCTCTAGTAATTAGAGAAATGCAAATCAAAACAACCCTAAGATTTCATCCCACTCCAATTAGAATGGTTGTTATCAAGAATGCAAGCAATAATACATGTATCCCATTTGTTTACAATAAAAAAAATTAAAAAAAAAAAAAAGGATTGGCAAGGATGTGGGGGGAAAAGGCACACTCATACCTTGCTGGTGGAGTTGCAAATTGGTGCAGCCACTCTGGAAAGCAGCCACTCTGGAAAGCACTCTGGAGATTCCTCAAAAAACTTAGAATGAACCCACCATTTGACCCAGTTATCCCATTCCTCAGTTTATACCTGAAGGACTTAAAATCAGCTAAGTAACACAGTCACATCAATGTTTATAGCAGCTCAATTCACAATAACTAGATTGTGGAACCAACCTAGATGACTTTCAATAGATGAATGAATAAAGAAACTGTTGTATATATATATACACAATGGAATATTATTCAGCCATAAAGAGGAATAAAATTATGGCATTTTCAGGTAAGAGGATGGAATTGGAGAATATCATGCTAAGTGAAACAAGCCAATCCCCCCAAAACCAAAGGCCTAATGTTTTCTCTGATAAGTGGATGCTGATGCATAACAGGGTAGATAAGAGAAGAAAGGAGGAAAATTGGATCATGTAGAGGGAAATAAGTCAATGGAGGGGGCAGGGGAAGAAAAATAGTGGAATGAGACCAACATCATTACTGTACATACATGTATGATTACATAAATGGTGTGAATCTACATCATGTACAACCATAAAAATGAAAAGTTGTACCACACTTGTGTACAGTGAATCAAAATGCAGTCTGTAAAAATTAAAATAAATAAAATTAAATATAGAAAATATAAATCAGAAGGAAAAATCAATCCTTAGTTATTGGTCATTTCTATTGTTTTTCTAGTTTCATTTAATTCTGCTTTAATTTCTATTTTTTTCTACTGAATTTTCTCATTCCTTGAGGTATCAAATTAGAGTGTTTATTTCAGATTTTTAAATTTTTTTCTTCATGTAGGAATTTAGCATGAAGAATTAACTGCCTCCTTGCAGAGCATGGTGGCACATGCCTGTAATCCCAGTGACTCAGAAGACTGAGGCAGGAGCATGGTAAGTTCAAAGTCAGCAATTTAGTAAGGCTCTTGGCAACTCAGCCAGAGTTGGGCTAGAGATGTGGTTCAGTGGTTAAGCACCCCTGGGTTTAATCCTTGGTACGAGAAAAAAAAAAAACTACTTTCTTAGAATTTATTTTTCCATAACCCAGAATGTTTTCATTTCTATTTGCCTCAAGATTTTTAAATTTTCATTTGATTTCTCTTTTGACCCAGAATGTTCAAGAGTATGTACTTCAATTTCCCCAAGTTTGTGAATTTTCCAGCTTTCTTCCTGTTATTGATTTCTAGTTTCGTAACATCATCATAATAAAAGGCACTTGAAACGGTTTCAGTCCCAGTAAGGTTTGTGGTCTAAGAGATGCTCTATCCTGGAAAGCATTCTCGTGTGCTGGAGAAGAAGGCAGGTTCTGCTGCTGGACAGCGTGCGCTGTGTGTCTCCTGGTCCATTCAGCCTACAGTGTGTGCTGATGCTGTCGAAGGATCTCCTTGTTGAAGTGGGTGTTTGAATCCCGGTGGTCACTACGTTTCTGTCTCTCCCCTTGGTTGAGTTGACACTTGCTTTGCTCTTCGACGGCTCTGATGTTGGCCTCATGTGTATTGGCAAGTGTCTTTCGCTGCTGGTGAACCGATCCCTGTGTTAACTTGACTGTGTCCTGTTAGGGTTTTGGACAAGGTCCACTTTGGCTCCTGTGAACGTAGCCCTGCTCTTGAAACCGTGTGTGTGAAACGTCTTTCTCCGCCCTTCCAGGTGAAGCTGCTGTGAGCCGTGTTCTGCAGCCGTCTTCCTATTCCGCACTCGGGGGCTTGGTGTTTAGAGTGGTCACTGCCATTTTCTAGTTTGGGTTTGTTTTGTGGTTCCCATCCTCCTCGCTGCCTCTTTCTGTGTGATTTGATGACTTATCTTATAGTAGTAGCTTTGATTCCTTCCTTTCCCTTCCGGAGTCCCTTGCAGACCTCGTGGATGCACACAGAAGTCCTGGAGTCCCTTCCCGCGGCCTGCAGACTTCGTGGGTGGGCGTAGAGGCCCTTGTATTGGCGAGCTTCTGTTCTCTTGCTGCTCCCAACATTCTCTGCTCCTTGGCATTTAAGAACCGGTCACAGCTGTCTTAGGAAGGTCACCTCACCTTCAGTGCCTTGGACCTCTTTGGATTTCGAAGACCTGGATTTAGATTTGGAGGCTGTGGTTACTGACTGGCAGTCCCTTCCCCTCCGCTCCTTCTGGGAGCCTTGTGGTTCATGTGTTGGTTCACCTGGTGTCCAGAAGTCCCGTGCCCTTTCTCATCCTCCTCCACCCTTCCTGCTGTTCCTCTGACTGGGAAATTTCAAATGACCCTGGAGTCCACTGGTTCCCCCTGCTGGCCCTGGAGACTGCTGTCGAAGCTCGTGTGATTTTTCAGGTCAGTCATCCTGTTCTTCAGTGCAGAATACCCTTTGGGTTCTGTCTCTGAGCTTTCGTTTCCTGCAATTACCGTGTTTTTGATCCCTCTGGTTGTCTCTTCGCATCTCAGCAGCGCGCTGGGCCAGGTGGGATTTTGAGTCCTTGCCAGCCAGGAGGCCCACGGATCTCTCCTCCTCTTCGCTGGTGGCTTCAGTTCTTAGGTGGGGTGGTCTTGTACCTGGGTCCACAGGAGTGGACCTGGAGACCAGAGGCCATCCTGGTATCATCGTCCTGAGTCTCTGCTGAAGCCTGGGCCCACAAGGATCAACCTGCTACCTCAATCTGAGTTCACAGAGGCTGGTCTAGCATTGAGTGCAGGCCTCCTGGGTCCACAGAGATGGATCTGATTCCCATGCATGGTGGCTAGCCTGCCTCTGGATTCATGGAGGCAGACTTGAAGCCTGGGATCCTGGAGCTGGGCCTGGGGTGTGGGTCTCCAGGTGACGGCCTATTCCTGGGCTGCAGGAGCTGACCTGGAGTTAAGAGCTGCAGGGGCCATCTTGGCACCATGGAGGACCCACAGCCTGGGTCCACGTGGGCCAGTCTGGCCCTGAGGTGGGCTGGGGTACACCGTGTCTCCCCTGAACTTCTCAGCTCCTGTGACGGTATTTCGAATTCGATTTTTCAAGCTGATGTCTCTCTGCAGAGAAGGGCTCTGGAAACCACCCTCTAGGGCACGTTCTCACACTCTCCCTTTAGAACATGGGGGTTTGTTGTGTAGCATACTTACAGAGAACCCATTGCACAGAATTATCAATGTTTCCTTAGTCAAGTTCTGAGTTAGAGAGATTGAGAGAATTTACACTGTGGTTTTGACAGTGATAGGGAATATCTACCTCCCAGCTGTCCGGCTGCTGTAAAAGGTGATGTTTTCTCCATGAGTGCAGAAGAGACTGGAGTCATCCCTTTTCAGAAGTATTCCTCGTCCTTAATACATTTAATTATTTATTTACTTAGTTATTATTATTTTAAAGTTATGTTATTTAAGAGAAAGTCAGTGTCCCTAGATAAATTCTTATCTACATCAGAAATATACCATTCCAAGTTGCTATGGAGGAAGATGCATAGCAAGGGCATTAACAGGTTGAAGTAAAGCTAAAATGATTCTCCAGAAGGGAATGACAGACAGACGGAAGACGGTGGGTGGAACTCACAGTTACACTCCTCATTTCTCCAACAAAATAATGCACATTTGGTTTATAAGAGGAAAAACAGGCAGCATGACAGAAGTTCTTTATTTCACTCAGGCTGAAGCCAGGCTTATTTTCATGATAACAATGAAATTCTATTAATCTGATTTTGTACCACTATATAAGTACATTTTAAAAATGTATTTTCAAATAATAATAATGATAATTTTTAAATCCAAGTTTTCACTTTATTTTTAGCTGTCTAAACTTAGCCAGAGCCCTCTGGCTGGCTTTCACAAGCTTGAAAACAAGCCAGTCTCTTCTGAACAAGAATTTTTTTCCTCTGGGAGTTATGGCTTAGGAGTTGGTAACAGGATATGGAGACTTTGTGTGTGTTGCATTAAAGCCCTGAACATACCTGGTGTCCACAGGGCCTCTGGGGTCCACAGAGATGGGCCTGATCCCCACCTGTGGTGGCCAGCCTAGCCTCTGGATTCATGGAGACAGACCTAGAGGTGGGCTTGGAATGTGGGTCTCCAGAGGTCGGCCCAGTCCTGGGCTGTGGGACCAACCTAGAGTGGGGGCTTTAGACAAATGTGTCACAAATGGAGCGCTGATGAGCAGTCACATTATGTCTGGAACACGCGGCTCAGTGGTTATCGTGCCGTCAGAGCTACATAAAGGTTTGTCATGAAGGGGGAGGAACCACTGAGCACAGGAACCCTGGAAATCCAAATGTTGCTGTTCTCTAGGAAAATGTCTGTCAGTTGCTCACTGCGGAGGAAGCAGGTAGGTTAGACTGCCCAGTTCATGCAGTACACAGGACACCATGGGCCAGGCCAGGGGTGGCCTCCAGGGCCCAGGGCGGCTGCACACAGCAGAAGGTGGCCACTCAGAGAGCCCCTCCTCCACAGCACACACACAAAACTTTAGCCTCATCCAAGGTCCCCACTGTCCTGGGCCTCATATGAAATAATTCATTTTTACTTCACATAATATCAGAGAGAAACAGAAAGCCAATTTTGAAAAGGAAAACAAAATAAAATTTCAGAGTATCAAGATATTTGGACACAGAACAAATTGGAGAGATTCCACAGATTTACCTAAAAATAATTTGGCCTAATAAAATTTGCTTGGTCTGAGAATACTACAAAACCCCCCTCACTTAATGAAATCCCATCCAACACAGCAGTAATGCGCCTAACCTCAACCTTCAAAACTGTGTTTTGGACAGCAGGACGCTGCAGTTTGGACAGGATCCACGGTAAACTGCCTCTTCCACAGCTTCAGTGAGTGTGTGGTCCTCTCAATGTGAAAAACACATGGTTTGATTTGTCAGGGTTTATAATTAAATGAAATCTCCAAACGCGTCGAGCAGGATGGCTGTCTGTGAGAGGTGTTGGTCAATGCTCAGAGAGTGAGTGGAGCACGGGCTGTGGTTCTCGAGCTTGGAATCGGCCGATGC
Organism: Sciurus vulgaris; assembly: GCF_902686455.1. Taxonomy (NCBI): domain Eukaryota; kingdom Metazoa; phylum Chordata; class Mammalia; order Rodentia; family Sciuridae; genus Sciurus; species Sciurus vulgaris. The sequence goes on from NC_136475.1 coordinate 98,996,405, forward strand.
CGAGGAGCCCGGCAGACAAGGTGCCCCTCACTCCCCACAGCACCTGTTCTGCCGCTGTGAGAGCTCCTGTGAACTGCCCATTCCATCTGTGAGGAGTCCTTGAGACACAGTAGAGCAAAGGACACTGGTTGAGACTGGTTGTTGTGGACCCAATGGAGAACATGGCCTGCAGAGCCGCGATTCCCATCCTTACAAGGTCACAACTGGAGCCGACGCCTGGATCACCGTCCACATGGTGGCGGGAGACTTCTCCTAACACTGGCCTCTGCAGAAAACGCAGTCCTCAGGGACATCTGTTCTCAGCAAGGCTCGGTGGAGGAACCGTGGTGCAGAACTTAGGACTCTGGCTCCTCAGGCATGACCAGAGGAGACTTCAAAGGGGACTGAGCATTGGCCTGTTCCCAGAGGAAGAGAAAGCCTTGGACAGCCACATGCAAGCAGCGTGCTTAGAAGGCAGGTCAGCCGTGGGGCTTGCCAGTCCACAACCAGCGTGAGAGTGTGTGCTGATGACCTGTGTGCCGCACATGGGCCACCTCCCTCGGGATGTCCCTGGGAACAGGAGCAATCGGAACTTCCCCTCAACAGTTTCCAATCAATCCACTTACTTTCTTGTTCCTTTAAGTCATTCTTCTGTCCTGCTCTCTGTGAGGCCTGTCTCCAGGGCATGTCCACAGCGATGGCAGCCTTCCGCCAACACTCAGCAGCTCAGTCTTGATATCGGGAGAACCTGGATCCCGAGGTGTCAGCGGTGCCTCTTCCTGTGGTTTGACCTTTTCAGGATGGCATACACCTGGAGGACCATGCTCTATTGGGGATGTGACTGCTGGGACTATACTGTGGTCAGCAGAGGCTCCTCTCAGCCCGTGACCCCCACTGCCAGACTAAATCTGGAGCAGCACAGAGTGGCAGACACTGTCATCAACGGGCCAGCATTGCTTTGCAGTGTTCAAGCCTCAGTTTAACGCTGCTGCAAGCACCTTGTGAGTCTGACACTCCTCGTCTGTTCTGTTGCTGCAGAACATCATGAAAAAAACATGCTATCTGGCACCTATTTTTCAGAAATGCAAAATGTTCACCAATTGAGTCACACAATGATCGTTAAGTTAAAAAAAAGATGCTAGCAGGCTTATGCATTGTTATTCAATACAGGAATAGAAAATAAGTAGTTATTCATAGTATGCCTACCTGAGTACAGGTTGTCTAAGAACCTCAGAAGATATCAAGCACCTTTGCAGACAGCATTGCCTGTTTGCACAGCAATCTATCATGGAAGGTGGAGGACGACATCCAGTCAACCTATTTGGACACTCCACATCCACCTCAAGCTCTTGCAATCTATGATAGAAAGAAGGTCTTTTTGTCTTTTTGTGTCAGGTTTTTGTGCCTGTGACCAAAATACTTGACAAGAACAACTTGGAGGAGGAGAGATTTACTTTGGCTCACAATTTCCAAGAATTCAGGCATGGCAGAATAGATTTGCTCAGCTCACAACAGCTAGGAAGTAAAGAGACAGAGACAGAGAGACGGGAAGGGGCTGGGGGAAGAGAAACGCTATCAGGTCAGGACCCCAGTGATCTGCTTCCTCTAAATAGATGCCTCCTCCCTGTAGTCCATCTGCTGTCAATGGATTGTCCACTGACGAGGTCAGAACCCTCACAACCCTACCATTTCCCAAGAACCCCACCTCTGAACACAAGACCAGGGGGAGTATCTCAGATCCAATCTACAACCCTTTGCATCTTTCCAACGACCCCGATTTTAGTTTCTGTAGATTCTTTTGTTTCTTTGAATGCTGCCACTCCTCTTCAGTTAGGTGGATGCTAAAATATTACTCTTAAGAATGCCAGTTTTGGAGAATTCTAAAAGCCAGTTGTTCTGACCATGGTAAAATACTGATTAAGAAAATGCCTGAAGCCACACTGTGCTCTCAGGCCTATACCTACTAGAAGCATAATGGCAGTTTCAAATGTACAGAGCCCTCTGCCAGCCACAAACACCACCAAGGGCAAGGGAAATGTGACACCACCACGGGACACCAAGCTGACCCCACAGAGCTGGAGACCCACAGGTGGCCCAGCAGAGTTCAACACAATTACCCCCCAAAACTCAGGAAACTATGACACATAGACAAGCCATTTAATGAAATCAAAACAATATACAAATAAAAACTCAATAAAGAAATAAAAAACATTTTCAAAACACCCAAATATTTTGGAGCTGGAGAAGATAATGACAGAGGTTAAAAGTGCAAAACAGACTCTAGTGGCAGACCACGTGCCACCAAAGAGAGAAGAGAGACATGAGTTTGAAGGCATCCATCTGAAGACACCAGGGTCATGAAAATGAATAAGAACTAATGCATAAATCCTGTGGGGTCCATGGGACACCATCAAGAAACCAAACAGAAACAATCACACCAGGAGTTTAAACAGAAGGGGCAGAAAGTCAAACAAATGAAAGTCGAATCTGGGGAAATCTGGGGAAAGTTGTGAACATCCAGATTTCCAATACAATTCGACCCAAGGAATTCACCAAGACATGCTAAAATCAAGCTGCCAAGAATCAATTCTAGGGAAAAAAATTTATAGCAAAACAAGAAAAGAGGTTCATCACATAAAAGGGAACTACTATAAAACTACTAGCAGATTTCCTAGCAGAAATTTCACAGGCAGGACAGTCACATGATGCAAAGTGCTGAAAGGAAAAGAATCACAAAGAATGTTTAACCCAGCAAATCTGCACTCCGGAAATGCAAGATAAATAAGGATGTCCCAGGCATACAAACCCGAGGGTGTCCCCACCCCAGACCTGTCACACATAAAATGCTAAACGGAGTCCTTCAAGCTGAGATGGAGGAGTGATGGCTAACATGAACACATGCAAAAGCATAAACTCACTGGTAAAGTGATTTACAGTCAAATTCAGAATTCCTAGTACTGAAATGGTGGTGTGGAAACCATAGCTTAGTATGGAGGTTGAAGACAAGACTATTAAAACAAGCACAGCTAAATTTACTTCTTAATGGATACACAATATACAAAGATGTAAATGTAACATAAACAAAATGTGTAGGCAGGGGAAAATACAAGAACAGAGATTTGGGGTGTAAAGCTGTCTTCAGCGTATAAGTGTTATAGCTATAAGATATTTCATATAAGCTTCATGGTAGCCACAAAGCCAAAGCTACAGTATATGCATAGAAGAAGAGGAGAAAGGATCCCACCTCCACAAAAACATCAAATTGTTAGGGAAGACAAAAGAGAGGGAGAAGGTAACAAAGGATTTGCAAAAGAAACAGAAAAAAAATAACAAAATGTCAATAGTAAAGTTTGTCATTATACTTTGGGTATAAATGGATAAAATTCCCCAAGCAAATGATACAGACTGGATGAATGGATCAACAAACAGGACCCAACTCACCTACATGCTGCCTTGCAGGTCTCATTTCAAATTCAGGACCCACAAACTAAAAGGGAAGGAACCCCAAAAGAGCAGGGACAGCTGCATCCACACATCAGAATAGACCTGAGTCAAACCACTGCCTTAAAAAAGGAAGGGCATGATAAAATGATAATTGGGTGGGTCCCCAAGAGGATCCAAAAACTGTACCAAAATATAAAAGCAAACATTAGCATCTCTGAATAGAGAGAGAGAGAGCAAAGCAATAATCAGGGGATTTTGATGCACTAACAATGAACAGACCAGACAGGGCACCAGCAAGAAAACGCTGATCTTGAGCTAACTCTAGACCAAAGGGATCTGGGCTTCAGACCCAGCAAAGCACTGCCCAGCATCAAGGCACTTCCTCCTTGGACACACAAGCTGCTCCCCAGAACACACACACACCAGGCCTCAGAACAAGTCTCAAGTCTGAACTTATACCAAGCACATTTACTAGCCACAATGATATAAATCAGAAATCAATAACACTAGGAAAACTGGAAAATTCACAAATACATAGAACTTAACAACACATTCCTGAACAACCAATGGGTCAAAGAAGAAGTCAAAAGAGTATTCCAAAATATCATGGAAGAAAAGTTTTCATGTTCTCCAACATTTACATCGTGCAGCAAAAAGTCATACAGGATAATCCAGCGATGAATGTAAACATGGGGAAGGGAACCCAATAACCCAAGATCACACCTCAAAGAATGATGAAGTGACCACAGTAAGAGCACGTCAGGTGAAGTAAACATCAGAATAGGAAAATTAAATGATAAAATAAAACAGTGGTAATATCAATGACATTGGTGCCAAAGAAACACAAAGGCTCCCAAGAGACTGCCATGACAATACACACCAGAAAATCACCTGGAAAATGGGAGAAGCCCTGGAAACTCCCAAGAGAGTGCCATGAACAATAAACACCAGAAAATCACCTGGAAATGGGGGAAGCCCTGGAATCTCCCAAGAGACTGCCATGAACAATACACACCAGAAAATCACCTGGAAAATGGGAGAAGACCTCAAAATCCCAAGAGACTGCCATGCACAATACACACCAGACAATCACCTGGAAAATGGGGGAAGCCCTGGAAACTCCCAAGAGACTGCCATGAACAATAAACACCAGAAAATCACCTGGAAATGGGGGAAGCCCTGGAAACTCCCAAGAGACTGCCATGAACAATACACACCAGAAAATCACCTGGAAAATGGGGAAATCCCTGGAAACTCCCAAGAGACTGCCATGAACAATAAACACCAGAAAATCACCTGGAAATGGGAGAAGCCCTGGAAACTCCCAAGAGACTGCCATGAACAATACACACCAGAAAATCACCTGGAAAATGGGAGAAGACCTCAAAATCCCAAGAGACTGCCATGCACAATACACACCAGAAAATCACCTGGAAATGGGGGAAGCCCTGGAAACTCCCAAGAGACTGCCATGAACAATACACACCAGAAAATCACCTGGAAAATGGGAGAAGACCTCAAAATCCCAAGAGACTGCCATGAACAATACACACCAGAAAATCACCTGGAAAATGGGAGAAGCCCTGGAAATTCCCAAGAGACTGTCATGAACAATACACACCAGAAAATCACCTGGAAAATGGGAGAAGACCTCAAAATCCCAAGAGACTGCCATGAACAATACACACCAGAAAATCACCTGGAAAATGGGAGAACCCCTGGAAACTCCCAAGAGACTGTCATGAACAATACACACCAGAAACTCACCTGGAAATGGGAGAAGCCCTGGAAACTCCCAAGAGACTGCCATGAACAATACACACCAGAAAATCACCTGGAAAATGGGAGAAGCCCTGGAAACTCCCAAGAGACTGTCATGAACAATACACACCAGAAAATCACCTGGAAAATGGGAGAAGACCTCAAAATCCCAAGAGACTGCCATGAACAATATGCACCAGAAAATCACCTGGAAATGGGGGAATACCTGGAAACTCCCAAGAGACTGTCATGAACAATACACACCAGAAACTCACCTGGAAATGGGAGAAGCCCTGGAAACTCCCAAGAGACTGCCATGAACAATAAACACCAGAAAATCACCTGGAAAATGGGAGAACCCCTGGAAACTCCCAAGAGACTGTCATGAACAATACACACCAGAAACTCACCTGGAAATGGGAGAAGCCCTGGAAACTCCCAAGAGACTGCCATGAACAATACGCACCAGAAAATCACCTGGAAAATGGGAGAAGCCCTGGAAACTCCCAAGAGACTGCCATGAACAATACACACCAGAAAATCACCTGGAAATGGGACAAGCCCTGGAAACTCCCAAGAGACTGCCATGAACAATACACACCAGAAACTCACCTGGAAATGGGAGAAGCCCTGGAAACTCCCAAGAGACTGCCATGAACAATACACACCAGAAACTCACCAGGAAATGGGAGAAGCCCTGGAAACTCCCAAGAGACTGCCATGAACAATAAACACCAGAAAATCACCTGGAAATGGGGGAATCCCTGGAAACTCCCAAGAGACTGCCATGAACAATACACACCAGACAATCACCTGGAAAATGGGAGAATCCCTGGAAACTTCCAAGAGATTGCCATGAACAATACACACCAGAAAATCACCTGGAAATGGGGGAATCCCTGGAAACTCCCAAGAGACTGCCATGAACAATACACACCAGAAACTCACCTGGAAATGGGAGAAGCCCTGGAAACTCCCAAGAGACTGCCATGAACAATAAACACCAGAAAATCACCTGGAAATGGGGGAATCCCTGGAAACTCCCAAGAGACTGCCATGAACAATACACACCAGACAATCACCTGGAAAATGGGAGAATCCCTGGAAACTTCCAAGAGATTGCCATGAACAATACACACCAGAAAATCACCTGGAAATGGGGGAATCCCTGGAAACTCCCAAGAGACTGCCATGAACAATACACACCAGAAACTCACCTGGAAATGGGAGAAGCCCTGGAAACTCCCAAGAGACTGCCATGAACAATACACACCAGAAAATCACCTGGAAATGGGGGAATCCCTGGAAACTCCCAAGAGACTGCCATGAACAATACACACCAGACAATCACCTGGAAAATGGGAGAATCCCTGGAAACTTCCAAGAGATTGCCATGAACAATACACACCAGAAAATCACCTGGAAATGGGGGAATCCCTGGAAACTCCCAAGAGACTGCCATGAACAATACACACCAGAAACTCACCTGGAAATGGGAGAAGCCCTGGAAACTCCCAAGAGACTGCCATGAACAATAAACACCAGAAAATCACCTGGAAATGGGGGAATCCCTGGAAACTCCCAAGAGACTGCCATGAACAATACACACCAGACAATCACCTGGAAAATGGGAGAATCCCTGGAAACTTCCAAGAGATTGCCATGAACAATACACACTAGAAAATCACCTGGAAATGGGGGAACCCCTGGAAACTCCCAAGAGACTGCCATGAACAATACACACCAGACAATCACCTGGAATATGGGGGAATCCCTGGAAACTCCCAAGAGACTGCCATGAACAATACACACCAGACAATCACCTGGAAAATGGGAGAATCCCTGGAAACTTCCAAGAGATTGCCATGAACAATACACACTAGAAAATCACCTGGAAATGGGGGAATCCCTGGAAACTCCCAAGAGACTGCCATGAACAATACACACCAGACAATCACCTGGAAAATGGGAGAATCCCTGGAAACTTCCAAGAGATTGCCATGCACAATACACACTAGAAAATCACCTGGAAATGGGGGAATCCCTGGAAACTTCCAAGAGACTGCATGAACAATACACACCAGAAAATCACCTGGAAATGGGGGAATCCCTGGAAACTCCCAAGAGACTGTCATGAACAATAAACACCAGAAAATCACCTGGAAATGGGGGAATCCCTGGAAACTCCCAAGAGACTGCCATGAACAATACACACCAGAAACTCACCTGGAAATGGGAGAAGCCCTGGAAACTCCCAAGAGACTGCCATGAACAATACACACCAGAAACTCACCAGGAAATGGGAGAAGCCCTGGAAACTCCCAAGAGACTGCCATGAACAATAAACACCAGAAAATCACCTGGAAATGGGGGAATCCCTGGAAACTCCCAAGAGACTGCCATGAACAATACACACCAGACAATCACCTGGAAAATGGGAGAATCCCTGGAAACTTCCAAGAGATTGCCATGAACAATACACACCAGAAAATCACCTGGAAATGGGGGAATCCCTGGAAACTCCCAAGAGACTGCCATGAACAATACACACCAGAAACTCACCTGGAAATGGGAGAAGCCCTGGAAACTCCCAAGAGACTGCCATGAACAATAAACACCAGAAAATCACCTGGAAATGGGGGAATCCCTGGAAACTCCCAAGAGACTGCCATGAACAATACACACCAGACAATCACCTGGAAAATGGGAGAATCCCTGGAAACTTCCAAGAGATTGCCATGAACAATACACACCAGAAAATCACCTGGAAATGGGGGAATCCCTGGAAACTCCCAAGAGACTGCCATGAACAATACACACCAGAAACTCACCTGGAAATGGGGGAAGCCCTGGAAACTCCCAAGAGACTGCCATGAACAATAAACACCAGAAAATCACCTGGAAATGGGGGAATCCCTGGAAACTCCCAAGAGACTGCCATGAACAATACACACCAGACAATCACCTGGAAAATGGGAGAATCCCTGGAAACTCCCAAGAGATTGCCATGAACAATACACACCAGAAAATCACCTGGAAATGGGGGAATCCCTGGAAACTCCCAAGAGACTGCCATGAACAATACACACCAGAAACTCACCTGGAAATGGGAGAAGCCCTGGAAACTCCCAAGAGACTGCCATGAACAATAAACACCAGAAAATCACCTGGAAATGGGGGAATCCCTGGAAACTCCCAAGAGACTGCCATGAACAATACACACCAGACAATCACCTGGAAAATGGGAGAATCCCTGGAAACTTCCAAGAGATTGCCATGAACAATACACACTAGAAAATCACCTGGAAATGGGGGAACCCCTGGAAACTCCCAAGAGACTGCCATGAACAATACACACCAGACAATCACCTGGAATATGGGGGAATCCCTGGAAACTCCCAAGAGACTGCCATGAACAATACACACCAGACAATCACCTGGAAAATGGGAGAATCCCTGGAAACTTCCAAGAGATTGCCATGAACAATACACACTAGAAAATCACCTGGAAATGGGGGAATCCCTGGAAACTCCCAAGAGACTGCCATGAACAATACACACCAGACAATCACCTGGAAAATGGGAGAATCCCTGGAAACTTCCAAGAGATTGCCATGCACAATACACACTAGAAAATCACCTGGAAATGGGGGAATCCCTGGAAACTTCCAAGAGACTGCATGAACAATACACACCAGAAAATCACCTGGAAATGGGGGAATCCCTGGAAACTCCCAAGAGACTGTCATGAACAATAAACACCAGAAAATCACCTGGAAATGGGGGAATCCCTGGAAACTCCCAAGAGACTGCCATGAACAATACACACCAGAAAATCACCTGGAAAATGGGAGAAGCCCTGGAAACTCCCAAGAGACTGTCATGAACAATATGCACCAGAAAATCACCTGGAAATGGGAGAAGCCCTGGAAACTCCCAAGAGACTGTCATGAATAATATGCACCAGAAAATCACCTGGAAAATGGGAGAAGCCCTGGAAACTCCCAAGAGAGTGCCATGAACAATATGCACCAGAAAATCACCTGGAAAATGGGAGAAGCCCTGGAAACTCCCAAGAGAGTGTCATGAACAATATGCACCAGAAAATCACCTGGAAAATGGGGGAATCCCTGGAAACTCCCAAGAGAGTGCCATGAACAATATGCACCAGAAAATCACCTGGAAATGGGAGAAGCCCTGGAAACTCCCAAGAGAGTGCCATGAACAATATGCACCAGAAAATCACCTGGAAATGGGAGAAGCCCTGGAAACTCCCAAGAGACTGTCATGAATAATATGCACCAGAAAATCACCTGGAAAATGGGAGAAGCCCTGGAAACTCCCAAGAGAGTGCCATGAACAATATGCACCAGAAAATCACCTGGAAAATGGGAGAAGCCCTGGAAACTCCCAAGAGAGTGTCATGAACAATATGCACCAGAAAATCACCTGGAAAATGGGGGAATCCCTGGAAACTCCCAAGAGAGTGCCATGAACAATATGCACCAGAAAATCACCTGGAAATGGGAGAAGCCCTGGAAACTCCCAAGAGACTGCCATGAACAATACACACCAGAAAATCACCTGGAAAATGGAAGAAGCCCTGGAAACTCCCAAGAGACTGTCATGAACAATACACACCAGAAAATCACCTGGAAAATGGGGGAAGCCCTGGAAACTCCCAAGAGATTGCCATGCACAATACACACCAGAAAATCACCTGGAAAATGGAAGAAGCCCTGGAAACTCCCAAGAGACTGTCATGAACAATACACACCAGAAACTCACCTGGAAATGGGGGAAGCCCTGGAAACTCCCAAGAGAGTGCCATGAACAATACACACCAGAAAATCACCTGTAACATGGGAGAAGCCCTGGAAACTCCCAAGAGACACCAGGCACAATGCAACACCAGCAAATATAAACCTGAAGTTGTGCAATTCCCTGGAAATACACAGCCTGTCAGGACCAAACCTAGAGGAAGAAGAAAGTCTGAACATACTACCAAGGAGTCAGAGTTGAATCAGTAAGTCTCCCATTAGTTGAATCAGTAAGTCTCAGGAAATCCCTGAGACTGTTGGCTTCAAGATAAATTCTAACACACATTCAAAGAAGAGCCAGCCCCAATTCTTAAACGTTTCCAAATGAGTAAAATTATAGGGAATATTTTTAAACTCATTCATGAGTCCTGCATTACCCTGACATTACAGACAGACACTGAAAGAAAGCTATCATCTAATAACTTGGAGGAAGATGGGAAAACTCCAGCCAGGTTCCTCCTGGGAATACACGTGTAAATACTGAGCACAGTACCAATAAATCATACCAACAACACTTTAAAAGATTATGCACCATGACCTTCTGGGATCTATCACTGATAAATAATAATAGAATAAGAATAATCTGAAAGATTGTTCAACATGCACAAGTCAATGTGATATCCCACATTAAATAAGAAATTATAAACTATTATCATCTCAATCAATGCAGAAAAAGTATTTGACATCCTTTTATGATTAAAAAAAACTCAAGAAATTAGGTTTAGAAGGAAATTTCAAGATAATAAAGGACACTTATAAAAATCCCACAGCCTACATCATAATTAATGGAAAACCTGGAAACTTCTCTGAGTCCAGTGCAAGACAAGGACATCCACCCTCACCTTTCACATTCATGTAGTCCTTCCAGGACTGACAGGAGCAATCAGGTAGAAAAAGGAAACAATGTGTCCAGAGAAGGAAGAGACCGTGCTACAGCTGTCTGCAAACAACACAAGGCACTGTGTGTGGACAGCCCCAAGGAACACACACACACACACACACACACAACAGTAAATCTGCAGTGCACAGAGCTGACATCCAAAAAAGTCAGCTGCATTTCCCGACAACAACCACGATAAATGTGGAAAAAGAACTCAAGAAAACAAGGCAATTTTCTTCTCTTTTCCTTCCTCTTCTTTTTCTTTTCTTGGTACTGGGGATAGAACCCAGGGATGCTTAGCCACTGAGCAACCCCCCAAACCTTTTTACGTTTTATTTTGAGACAGCATCCTGCTAAATCACTTAGGGTCTTGCTAAGTTGCTGAGGCTGACTTTGAATTTGTGATCCTCCTGCCTCAGCCTCCTGAGCCACTGGGACTACAGGCATGTACACTGTGCCCAGCAACAAAGAAATTTTGATATTCTCAAGAAGAATAAAATTCTTGGGAACAAGTTTAATCAAGGAGATGAAAGGTGTAAACTGAAAACTGTAAAACACTAATGGTTGTATTTCTTGAGATTTAGGGGTTGTTGAAGTTGGTGCCTCTGCTAATGTGATGGAGTGCTGACCTGCTTCTAGAAGTTGCAGTTTCTGGTCTGATTCCTAGGTCTTTGATCCCCTTCTGTAGCAGAGTGAGAGACAGGGATCTGGTTTCATTCTTCTACATATGTGGATCTCCGTGGTCCCAGAACCACTTGTTAAACAGACTGTCTTTTCTCTATCATATGTTTTTGATGCCTTTGTCTCGTCTCAGAGGACCACAGGTGTGTGGGTTTGTTGCTGGTCTACTACACTGGTCTACTACGCTGGTCTTCATGGCTGTTTTGGTTCAGTACCGTGCTCTTTCTGCTATAGCTCTGTAGTCCCATTTGAGATAGGGTATACGGATGCCTCCAGCATCACTGTTCTTGGTTCAATATTGCTTTGGCTATTCTGGGTCTTTTATTATTCCTAATGAATTTTTGGAGTTTCCACCCCCCTCCCTTAGTTCTGTGAAGGATGCCTTTGGTATTTTGATGGGGATTGCATTGAATCTGTATAATGCTTTTGGTAGTGTGGCCATTTTAACAATATTAATTCCGCCCGTCCAAGAACTTGGGAGGCCTTTCCATCTTCTGAGGTCTTCTTCAATTTCTTTCTTCAGTGTTCTATAGTTTTCCTTGTAGAGGTCTTCACCTCCTTGGTTAGATCTATTCCAGGGACTTTTTTTTTTCTTTGAAGCTATTATGAAAGGGATATTTTTCTTGATTTCTTTTACAGCAGATTTATTATTAGACTATAGGAAAGTTATTGATTATTGTATGTTGATCTTGTATCTGGTTACTTTATTAATTTGTTGTCAGCTCTAAAAGTTCTCTGGTGGAGTTTTCGGTCTGATAAATATAGAGTTATATCATCACAGAGATAATTTGACTTTCCCTTTTCCTATTTGTATCCCTTCAATTTCTTTTTCTTGCCTGACTGCTCTGGCTAGAGTTTCAAGGACTGTGTTGAATAGGAGTGGTGATAATAGACATCCTTGTTTTGTTCCTGATTTTAGAGGAAATGCTTTTAATCCTTCTCCATTCACTATGATATTAACTTTGGGTTTGTTGTGTATGACTTTTATAATATTCAGTTAAGTTCCTTCAATACTTGGTTTCTCCAGTGTTTCTAACATGAATGGGTGCTGAATTATATCAATGGCCTTTTCTGCATCTGTTGAGATGATCATATGATTCTTGTCCTTAATTCTCTCTGTGCTGGGGGTAGGTTCCCAGGAGCAGGGAAGGATGCTGCCTCCCTCCCTCTCACACCAACATCCCATGGGTTCGGTCCTGGGTGGCTTTGGCAGTAGTATCTCAGGAAAACACCGACAGTACCAACCAGGCCAGCCAAGAGGCTTCGGAGGAGCAAAGGCACCAGTGGAGGAAACAATGAGGCCGCCAGAAGGGCAGAGAACGTCTGTGAGCCAAACATCTGAGAAGGGTTGCTACCCAATCCATGAGGAATTCACATAACTCAATAGAAAGAGCAGGCGTTTCTACCCAGACACAAAAATGGCCAACAGGTGTATCAAAAGACACTCCACCAAACTGATCATCAGCGAGGTGCCAGTTACAACCTCAGAGAGATTGAATCCCACCGTGAGGACTGTTACCATGAGAGACAAGATAGGTGTTAGGCATGGAGCACGAACCCTGGCACGCTGGTGGGAATGCAAGTGGCACAGCCCGGTGGGAAGCGGGGCGGCACCTCCTGTACCTGGCCCAGGAATGCAAGGAGCCCATGAACGTACAGGCAAGTCCATCACACCACCACCCAGTCACAGCAGTATGGAGACCACCTCGTGTCCAGTGACAGGCGAGTGGTTAAAGCAGCTGCGGATCCTTCTCAACCTTACAAAAGAGCTCTGTAGATGCGAGGAGCGCAGAACTGCAGGACACACAGGCAGCACCAGGACCTCTTGGGCTAGCTCTTCTCCCACCCTAAGGTTTTGCTGTCCCCACGTGCTGCATGCGTGGCCACACCCCTGGCAGCTCGGCACGCCTGTGTGCACAGAGCTCAGTGCATGCACAGCATCCTCGTGGCAGGGGGTGGAAGCTGCTGCAACCCGGGGTCCACACTTCAGACGGCTGGGAATCAGAGGGACTCATGAGTGCTGCAGGGAAAGGCCCCGCTGCTCCAGTGTGCCCAGGGCCCGTGTACTGTGGTCAGAGCTCAGACCCAAGACGGCAGGAAGGGGAGCAAGGAGAGCCAGGAGAAGGCACCCTTCTCTAGCCAGGACAGCACTGGATGGAAAGCAAGCAGGACTTTTCCAGCACCTGTCGGATCCTAAGAATGCCGCTGATCTGCTGCTAGGAGGAGTGTGCCTCCTGGCAAGAGGCCAAGCACGGCTCTTTGCAGCGGCTGAGGAGGCCTGAGGGCATGAGCAGGCATCAGGGTGAACCACAGTCAATTGCTGACCCTTGACCAATGTGGATGCCAAAAATGTGAATTCGATAGTATTGAACTTTATGGATTTTTGACACTAATTTAGTATATTTACTGTTAAGTGAAATTTCTGTTATTCTTATTTTCATATTGTTTATATTCTTTGCAAAATACCCATGTTTCAAATTACTATCGATTCCCATTTTTTTAAATTTAGGTTTTTTTTAAAAAAAGTTTTTAAAGACATTTTCAATTTTAAAAAACTGATTCCTAGAATATTTATTTTTTAATCAGTTTTATAGTTTCAAAAGTCTTTTCTTATAGGTGCCATGCATCTCCCTTCGTCTCTCCATGCTGGCTGTGCTTCTGCTAACTTGAAGCTGCAGTAAGATGAACAGAGGCTGCCGCGCTGCACCTTCAGCTCACCCACTCACCCCACCTCCCCAGCAGCAGGGGCAGATTTAGGAGGGTCATACCCCACCTGCGTATCTTCTCCCCGCTCTGTACCTCCTCTAGGCAGGTTTGCAAACTCAAATTCCAGCAGGGGCTGCGACCCCAGGCTCTCCTCTGTGGTCCTGGCCACAGGAGCAGAAGGATCCAACCCAGTGTCACCTGAGGATCTGGTGTGGCCAGGGCTTCCTGTCATCACAAACGCTGGCAATGGGGCCTCTGTCGACAAGCATGAGCTTCCTTTCTGATGCTGTGCCAGCCAACTTGCCCCAAGGGCACTTCTCAGCCTCTGCCCATGAGGCCCTCAGGGCCACAGACGCTGCTCCTGCCCACAGTCAGTTCAGCTAGGGAGAGTCACCAAGACCTGTGACAGGTCAGGACTGTCCTCAGGGAGCTGGTGATTCCCCCGTCCAACTGCATGGGCCCATCTTCCTCCTAGTTGGGAGCAATGAGGCCACTTTTCCTGTTTCACAGCAACACACGTTTATCAAGCAGTGGGGAATGGAAGGGGGTGGGGAACCGAGAATAAACAGAGTCAGCACATGGAAGTAAGGTGCACAAAGGCGATGGCCTAAACAACAGACTCTTCTCGCTTGCCCTGGACTAGATGGCAGTTTTCTAAAACGGTCTGCCCTTGTGAGCTGGGTCAGCAGCATGGAAGTCCTGACCCTGCCCAGGCAGAAGCAGCCCAGTGGCTCCCTGGACTGAGTGAAGTGGGAGGAGGTCCCTTAGACCCAGGGAGAGTCAGGAGTGGCTCCAGTGCAGGTGGGCAGGGGACAGGCCTGCCCCCCAGTTCTGCCCGCCGTCCTCCCCTTGTGGGTTCTCTCAGCGCACCAGCCGAATCCACCAAGGCCTTGATCTGGAGCTGGAGGCCTGTGGACGGCAGCAGAAGGGAGGAAAGCAGATGGTCGCGGGCTCCTGGGGTGCCACATCTTGCCACCTGCTATAGACAGTGTGCAGACACCTCTGTGGGACTGTCCATGGGCCTACTCGACAAAGAGGAGAGGGTTTTCTAGAGCCTGTCATTTTGTGCAGGCACTGCAGACCTCGTTCTCCACAGCCCATCCACACGTGCCTCAGGAGGTGCTTGTGCTGGCAGGCCTGCTCCAGGACCAGCCGGGTGTTACTTCATCCATGAGGTCCATCTCTGCTGACACAGTCCTGCCCGAGCCCCAGGTGGCAGGACCCCGCAGCCTCCTCCAAACCTCTCCTCCTCACGTGGTCTGTCCGACCCCCTGCCTTGGCTGTCCTGGGCTGGGACTCCACTCCCTGCCCAGGCTCCTCTGTCCCAGACCCACTGCAGCCTGGCTCCAGGTCACAGCTGGCGACGTGGGTACCACCCTGGCCTCAGGCTCTGCCCTGAGCTCTGCCTGCATCTCCTCCTGAATGCCCTGGTCATCGAAGTCACGGGTCCCAGCCGCACCCTCCCTGTCTGCAGCCCAGTCCTCTGGTTCCAGCAGTTCCAGGTGCTCAGGCCAGGCCTGTGGTATTCAGCAGCCCTCTCCCCTGCACCCACATCGTCTGATGGGAGACCCCACCGGCCCTACTTCACAAGCACGGGAGCCTGATGCACTCCCCCGGGGCTGTCGCCACCCCTAGGCACGCTCCCAGTGCAACCACTGCCAGCACCCAGCACATGCTGTGGTGCCCTCTCCAGCAACGACCTTCCTGTCAGTTCAGGTATTGCTCTGCTGATTCTACTAAAAATGGCAGATCGTATTCTTTCCTTTACCTCTGTGCTTGGGCAACTCTTACAACTCTCAGTTCCTCACAGATGAGTGTGCCAGGCTCCAACACCAGAGAACGGCACATGGCACTTTTGACTTGGGGACCCCTGCAGAGTGTGTGAGTGTCTCTTGTGGAGCAGAAATGGGCTGCTGGGCCCAGGGCCTGTCACCTCTCCCAACCTGCTGCTCTGCAAGGGGAGAGGGTCAGTCCTGCCTAGCACAGCTCCCAGCCAGCTCATCCTCAGGTGCTTCTCCAGACTCCCAGGGCTTCTGAAAGACCAGGCAGAGGGCGACAGCCCTAGGGCCTGCGTGAGGTAGTCGCCACGACACTTCCTATTTGTGGCTTGTCTCTATGATGAATTAAGATTGTGATCTCATTGATCTAGGCTCAAACGAGGTTTGTTACCATCTGATGTATTGATGAAGCTAATGACTGTCACATAGTCGTTTACATCACAGCCTGTTCTGAGGAGCTGCGCACTGATAGATAAGCAACGCCACCAGATGGGACATCACCTCCTCTTCAGGTCAGGGTGCTCCGCGGGTGTCCCTGGGACCAGGAACTCCTCAGAGTTAAAAGTGGCTCCAGAATCTGAGCAAGAGATTGCACAGTGGATGCTGGCAAGTGCCGCAGCTGGAAGCCAATTTCCTCACTGCAGACACACAGCTGCCCACGACTGGTGTGTCTCTTATTTCTCAAACACATCGTGTGGCACTGCGCATTGCTGTGAGCCTCCGCACGGGCCCTGGGAGACCTCCAGGGGAGCCCTGGGGGCTGAGTTTCTGCCAGCTCTAACCGTGATCCTTGCCTCCTCAGCCACGGGCCCCATGCTGTCATCATCCCCGCAACCCAGCAGCTTTCTGTTTCCACACTGTCTGGGAAACAAGTGAGTTACTGATTTAGGACTCTGAAATTTTTCTCACTAATGCCCCCTTGCTTGAGGTCGAAACCCTGCACTGATAACCGGGGGTTTCTAGCGCTCAGTGGAAGCACCTCTCCCACTTCTTTATTCCTGCATGCTCAGGTCCTGGAAGATAATGATCCGCTCTCCAAATGCCCAGGGGGATGGAGACAGAGGAAAAGGTTAGCAACCAGTCAATAGAGAAGTTTATCCCCTTAAAGAGAAAACATGGAAGCATGAAACAGAATTACCAACTTAGGCAAATTAGGAATTGACTGGCCTAGGGTTCTAGGATTTTGAAATCTGAAATCGATATCTTATACCTTTAAAACACATTGGTCAGCTGGGCACAGTGGGCACACCTATAATCCCAGGGACTCGGGAGGCTGAGGGGAGGATTGCAAGTTGGAGTTCAGCCAGGGAAACTTAGCCAGACCCTGTATCAAAATAAAAAATAAAAAGGACTGGGATGGACTCAGTGGTAGAGACCCAGGTTTAATCTCCAGCACCAATAAGCAAATGGAATTTATCTGTCATCTGTCTGACATCAAAAGGCATCACTCCCCGAGTTTTCCCACAGGTCATCATGAGGAAGGCTGAGGGCGTCTTTCCCAGCAGACATCAGAACTGCATTGAGAAGAGGGGTCACAGGTCTCTGCTCTTAACTTCACAGACTCTCACTGCCGATTTCCAGTGCCAGGTATGCCACAGGAGCTCAGTGATCCCTGTAAGTTGCCAATTCAGTCAGAGTAGGCAGCTGAAGGTGGAGAGGATGAAGAATTTAATACCCCTGAAGCTAAAACAGAAACAACTCCTGCACGTACATCTCCTGACCTCATCAAAAGTCTTCAGCTCTGCCACAGGGGGCCGTGGGCCTTGCTGGGATCCTGAGACTCCTCTTGCAGAGGTGAAATGCTTCTGGTTTTCTCTCCCTCCGTGGGTGCGGTCTTCCTATTAATACTGTCCTTTAAGGCAAAGTTCTTAATCTTGATGAAGGCCAATTGTATGGTCTTTTTTAGTGCTTTTGATGTCATTGCCAAAAAGTCATTGCCAAATCGATAGGCCTTCATTTAAGAGTTCAGAGCTTTACTCTCAGCTTTAGATCTTTGATCTGGTTTGGGTTGATTTTTTATGCAGAGTAAGGTAGGATGTAACTTCATGCCCAGCCTGCAGATATCCAGGTTTCCAGGCTCCACATACACAAAGGACCACAGACGTTCCCGAAAAGGTCTTCGCATGGTTTTCAAAAGGAGCCCCCATGAAAGAAGGTTTCCTGAAGATGAATTATAGTAGGGCAACAGGCAAAAATTAAATGCAATGTATGAAACTATAGGAAACTAGCGTAGAGCTTTGTTAAGTAGTGTATAGAGCTATATCTAACAAGTGTGTAGAGCTGTAGGTAACTAGCATGTAGAGCTATAGGTAGCAAGAATGTAGGACTGTAGGTAACCAGTATGTGGCCCTGTAGGTAAATAACACATAGAACTGTAGGTAGGTAGTTCGTAGAGCTATACATAACCTGAGCTGTAGGTAACAAGAGTATAGAGCTGCAGGTAAATAGCAGGTAGAGGTGTAGGTAACTAGAGTGTACTGCTGTTGTAGCCAGCATGTAGAGCTGTAAGTAGCTAACTAGCATGTAGAGCTATAGGTAACCAACATGTAGAAACTAGCACATTGGGCTGTAGGTAGCTAGCATTTAGAGCTGTAGGTAAACAACATGTAGTGCTGTAGGTAAATTGCATGTAGACCTGTAAGTAACTAGAGGGTAGTGCCATAGTCTCCAGCATGTAGAACTGTAGGTAGCTAGGACACAGAGCTGTAGGTAACTGGTGTTTGGAACTATAAGTAGCTAGAGTGTAGTGCTATAGGTAACTAGCATGTAGAGCTGTAGGTAACCAGCGTGCAGAGCTATATGTAACCTGCATGTAGAGCTATAGGTAACTTGCATGTAGAACTGTAGGAAACCAGCATGTACAGCTGCAGGTAATGTGTGTATAGAGCTGTAAGTAACATGTGTAGCTGTAGGTAACCAACATGTAGAACTGTAGGTAACTAGAGTGTAGAGCTGTAGGTAACCTGTGTATAAAGCTGTAGGTAACCTGCATGTAGAGCTGTAGGTAAACAGCACGTAGAGCTGTAGGTAACAAGTGTATAGAACCATAGGTAACTAGAGTGTAGTGCTGTAGGTAGAGCTGTTGGTAACCAGTGTGCAGAGTTGTAGGTAACTTGCATGTAGAGCTATAGGTAACCTGCATGTATAGCTGTAGGTAATATGTGCATAGAGTTGTAGGCAACATGTGTGTAGCTGTAGGCAACAAAGACATAGAGTTCTGGGTAACTAGAGTGTAGTGCTGTAGGTAACCTGTGCATAAAACTGTAGGTAACCTGCATGTAGAGTTATAAGTAACTAGAGTGTAAAACTGTAGGTAAACTATGTGTAAAGCTGTAGGTAACCTGCGTGTAGAGCTGTAGGCAAACAGCATGTAGAGCTAGGTAACTAGTGTATAGAACTGTAGGTAACTAGAGTGTAGTGCTATAGGTAACTAGCATGTAGAGCTATACAGGTAACCAGCATGCAGAGTTGTAGGTTACCTGCATGCAGAACTATAGATAACCAACATGTAGAGCTCTAGGTAACTAGAGTGTAGTGCTATAGGTAACCTGTGTATAAAGCTGTAGGTAACATGCATGTAGAGCTGTAGGGAACCAGTATGCAGAGCTGTAGGTAACCTGCATGTAGAGCCATAGATAACCTGCATGTAAAGCTGTAGGTAACCTATGTGTAAGGCTATAGGTAAATAGATTGTGGTGCTGTAGGTAACAGCATTTAGAGCTGTAGGTAACCAGTGTCCTGTAAAATTAATAGGGAAGGGCAGGGGGCATAGGGCTGTGCAGGGCTGCATTCCAAAACTCAAGGACTAAGGCTCAGAGCAGCTGTGTCTCTGAGGGAAGACCTGCAGCTGCTGAGGAGGAGCCTGGTGGGACAGGAGAGGTGAGTACTCAGTCAGATGTCTCCTGCCAGCACCTGTCTGACACCCTTAGGAGTGGGCCTGGGCAGAGGCTGTGGAGGAGTGAATACTGAGATCCAGGTGAAGGGAGGTGCCACCTGGAGCAGGAGGTGGTGCTGTGTCCCCATATCCTACCCTGCAGGGTGCAGAAGGTGCAGCAGTTCCAGGGTCCTCCCCACCTTCCCATGGATTGGACCCAGAGGGCCAACCTGTGCTTCCCAGTGCTGCCACCCCACCAGCCTGGCTGCAGGAGTTTCCTGAGTGGCTAGGGTGTGACTGAACCATGCTGCACTTCCAGTGGCAGGGAGGGATGGCTCCTGTCTTCCATTCACCCACACAGCAGAAGACCCTCCACCAGCAGCATCCCTCCCACTTGCCCTGGTCACTGGCCTGCAGTCCCACCCAGGCAGTCCACCTCCAGTACTCAGCCTGTTCTGGGGTGCGTTGGGTGTGGCTCTATTCCTATAGCTCTTCCCCTGTCTGCACTGCAAAGGCGGATGAGAGAGGTCAGCTCTGATGTCCCTGCTGTCACAGTGCCTCCCACCACACCTGGACTCAGCAATGTGTTGGGCATACAGCATGCAAGGCAGTCCCCGTGGTGAAGCCCATTAGAGCCACTCCTGACGTCTGTGTTAGACTGTGATTGTCCACAGGAGCTGTGGAGGTTCCCAGCCTTGAGCCCACGAAGTCAGGGAGGCTCCCTTCCCACACTGGCCTCCAGGTTCAGCACAGTGCCAGGGAGCTCTGAGCGTGACAGGTATGTGGTTTATCTCTGTCATGAGCCATGCACAAGCCACATGTAGAGATGTGAAGCTCAATTTTCCACAACTGAAGCTTCTGTGTTTATAGTTAGGTAGAATGTAAAACTACATCAATTAGTTTTAGAAAGTGGCAGAAATGTTCTGCTTCCTCCAGCATCTTTCTTTCAAAGAACAGTGCAACACCATCTGGATTGAGGTCCTCTCCTTCTCAGGCATCTGAAATGTCAGGAAGGCCTGGCTGAGCATCCTGGATTCTGGATGATCCCTGAAACTTATTACGGCTCAAAATGATAATCATACTGTCCTTCAAATCCTTGGGAAAACTGCCTTTTGGAAGATGACATTGGTAAAGTCCCATGCTGAGAAGATTTCATGAAAGAGCCCTCCCCTCTCCCTGGGGACCTATGGATTTGTCACTCTTGAGAGCAGCATTTGGATTTCAGAACAAATACCACATGGTTTCTTGGAACAACTAAAGCATCCTTACAGGATGCTTGTTGAACATTGGTAGACAAGCACACATACTAGAATATTGGACTAGAATGGTCCTGGGCCCGTGGAAGCTCCCTACCTGTGTCAGGACAAGTTCGAGGACATCCGTTGCTGAGTGAAACACAGGCAGGAAGGTCCCCGGGGCAGAAGGCTCCCCTCTGGACCAGCACAGCTCTCGGGCCCCAGTTCTCACAGGTGAGTTCTGGGGCTGGGAGTCCTGGAAGTGGGGGGGACACTGTGCACTCGGGACGTCTGGCTGCCTCTGGTCTCCACCCGCCGGGACAGTACTGCTCCAGTGCTTCCATTCAGACACCCTGGGACAGTGCGCACGTCCCCTGGGAGGGAGCTCGCCCATGCTGGGAGCCCCAGGTCTGCATGGAGTGGCCACGGGTCCCATGGCTTTGAAGGAAACTCCTTGCCTTCCCAGGGACCCACAAAGGCATGACTGGGCCATCGGCGCCGCAGCCTTTAGGGGGATCCAGCTCAGGGTCTTCTCCTGGCTGCTCATCTGAACAAGCGGCTGCAGCCTGCATTTGATATTGAATTGGAGGTCCAGATAGGTTAATGCATTCGCCAAAAGGAATGCCCCTAGTTAAAATTAGTCACACAGTCTCTGGTCTTTCTAGATCATAAACTAAACCCAAAATTTTAGACTTGGGGAATCAGCTTAACAAAGTAACGTGTGTTAATTTAAACAATTAGTGGAAGTCTTGTCTCTATCCACTAAGATTCAAAAGTGTGACTGTGCCCCCCCCCCACCCCACACACACTAGAAACCCCACACAGCAAATATTTAAAGAGTTTAAGTTCAGTCAAATAAACAGACATTTGCAAGTAATTTCAGGCCATTCTCCTAAATATAAACAGAATTTTAACAGAGTCCAATTACCTTCCTCTCTCCAAGTGCCCTCAGGGATGTTAGAAAGGTGTGGACAGGGGGGAGAGGGGTAACCAGATGGGCTTGAACTCCTCCTATCCCCCCAGGGGCCCTCCTCATGCAGCTGAGGAGGGATGAGCTGTGCCAGTCCCTCCTGCCTCCCAGTGGTGAGAGGCAGCGTGAAGGAGAGGCCAGGTCTTCCCCGCATCTGAGAGCCCTCTTCAGGGGAGGGGTCTGGACTTGACACTGCAGGAGCCTCCCAGCTAGAAGCAAGGACGACAGGCTGGAGACTGTCCCCCTCTGCTCCCATCACTCTGACATCTGCACACTCCACGCAGCCAGGATGCCACGTCCCAGCCTGGCAGACACGGAGTCGGGACACAGCTGTGGGTAGAGGTGATTGTTGATCAGAGAGGTTGGGAGGGACCCAGCTACAGCAAGCTGACCCTGGGGAGGGAATCACCACCAGCACAGCTTCACAGAGGCGCTGGGGCCGGGAGCTGCCAAGCAGTGCTGGGCAGAGAAGCTGGGCACTGTCACACAGCACAGGGCAGAACGTCCTGGGGACGAAGCAGACGCTTGTGGAGAACAGGAAAAGTCTTCATGGGGATCACAGCATGCCAATGGCAGGCCAGAAACATGGAGAAAGGGCTCAAGTCAACCATCCTCTGTGGGAAAGCGGCACGTGGTCACTCTGCTGGCTGGAGGGAGCACCAGTGCAGCTTGTCACCCTGCAACAGGACAGGCTCTGCCTAGCAGCACCAAAATACCACCGCCCTCCCCATGTTGGGCTTCAGCTTTCCCGAAAGCCCCAGTGTCTGGAAGGGAACACGCCGCAGCGCTCCACCCAACCAGGGGTACCTTCTCTCCCAGAGGAGCAGCTCAGCACATTTCTATCCCCAGGCTGTAAAATCTGCCAAAGGGGAGTTCCAGTCCCCCCAGTGCAGATCAAACGAATCACTTCAATATCACTAAACCCAAAGATCTGCCTGCAAAGGCAGGCTCACACATCAAGAACACTCACATTGCAGTGCAGGCGACGTGAGTTGTGATCGCTGCAGTCGAGAGATGAGGTGTCCCCAAAAGCTCATGTGCGAGGCAATGCAAGAACCTTCAGAGGTGAAATGATTAGGTTATGAGAGAGGTGACCTAACCAGCGGATCAGTCCACTGATAGGAATTAGTCCATTGAACCATGTGGTAACTGTAGGCAGGTAGTGTGGCTGGAAGACGTCAGTCACTGGGGTGCAGCTTTGGGAATTATATGTTGTCCCTGGTGAGTGGAACTCTCTCTGCTTCCTGTTTGCCATGTCCTGAGCTGCTCTCCTCCACCACGCCCTTCCACCATGAGGGTCTGCTCGCCTCAGGCCCAGAGCTAAGGACCTCTGAATCTATGAGCCAAGTACACTTTTCCTTGTGTAAGTTGCTCTTGTCAGGTATTTTGGTCACAGAGACAAAGAACTGAGCCAAGCAGAAACTGAACCGAGCCGTGGGGTGTCGCTATGACTAACCTGACCATGTGATTCAGAAGCTATGAAGATTTTTGGAATTCGTGGGAGGAATTTTGAAAAGTTTAGAGAGGTAAGCTGGAAAAGCTTTAGAAAATTGTAAATGGAGCATGGCATTCTGGGTGATTCAGGCAGGAGCTCTGAAGACCGGACACTAAGACTGGCTTCAACATGCACACTGGGACTCAAGTGCAGTCCATCACACACATGATGCTTTAGTCAGCTTTTCATCCCTATGACCAAAATACAAGAGCAATTAGAGGAAAAGTGTGCTTTGGCCCATAGTTTCAGAGGTTCAGTCCATGGTCAGCTGACACCACAGTGCTGGGCCTGAGGTGAGGCAGAATACGGTGGCAGAAAGTGGGGCAGAGGAAAGCAGCTCAGGTCATGGACTCCAGGAAGCAGAGAGAGAGAGAGCTCTGGTCACCAGGGAAAAACAAGCTCCAAAGGCACACCACAGTCACCTACCTCCTCCAGCAACACCCTCTCTGCCCACAGTTACAGCCAGGCTAATCTACACCAATGGATTAATCCCTGATGAGTTTACGCCCTTATAGTCTAATCATTTCATCTCTTAAAAAACTCTTGCATTATCTCACACATGAGCTTTTGGGGTCACCTCACATTTAAACCATAACATTCCATCCCTGGGCCCCAAAAATCTCATGCCCATACCATAATGCAAAATATATTTAGTTCATTTTCAAGAGTCCCCATAGCTGGAATCCCAGTTTCAGTGTTTTCCAAAAGTCCAAGTCCAAGATCTTGTCTGAGATTCAAGGCAGTGTGAGCCCTGTAAATACCAAACTCAAGTCACATATATCCAATATAAAAAGGTAGTGTAAACATCTCCATTCCACAGAGAAGAAATAGGGCCATGGAAGGAAGGGATGGGACGAAAGTAAGATTAAATCACAGCTGGGCAAACGTGTCCTGTAAGTCTACATCTAGCATCTGGGGCATGTGGCATCATGATATTCTCTCTAAAGGTCTTGTGCAGCTTCATTCCTATGGCCCAGCTGGTTGCAGCACACATGACCTCCCTCGTGGCTTGTCTTTGCTTGATTCCTGCAGTTTTTTCTTGGAAGATGTTCCATGTTGCTGGCATCTCTTAATCTTGGAGGGTCTCCACTGCACTTTCAACTTCCTTCTCGCATCTTCATGCATTTAATGCATCACCCTCTCCAGGGCAGTCTGCAGGGGCTCTGACTCTGCTACTTTTTGCCTGGCTTCCCAGGCCTTTCTTTGAAATCTTGGTGGAAGCTTCCATGACTCCTTCGCTTCAGCCTCCTGCAATCCTGAAGAAACAGCAGCATGTGATTGATGCCAAGGTCTGCCACCATCTCAGTAGCCAAGCCTCCTAGATCATGACTGTAGCTGTCTATGAGTGCCTGAGTAGCTGAGCAAGGAGAAAAACTTCTTAGGCTTCCCTAGGCAAGTAGCGTGCCCCCATAGTCTCTTCTCAAAGGAATTTTTACTGTTATGCCCTTGAGCCTAAGATGTATGTGGTCTTGCCAATTCCAGATATGCCCTCAAGCCATCTTCCCTATGGTTTCTGGGTGAAGTTCTTAGAATCTCGTTAGTGACTGTAGTACCTTTAATGACCACACCATCCTTAGCCCCAGTTTTACCAGCACTTTTCTTGTGGGGTACTGGACTCACATATGGCCTCTCCACTGCAGAGAACAGCCCTAGACCAGGACCATCCCTACCTCCTACAGAGATCTTTGAGGTCATGGAAATTTGCTCCAGTTTTCTTTGACTTTCACCAGCAATTTGATGAGCCATTCCAAATGGCTTTAAATGGTTTTCATAAGGTTTTGTCACACACATCTCATCTCAAGCAATGCACATCTCATCTCAAGGAATGCTATCTTGTTTTCATTTTTCCTTTGTGTCTGGATACTAGGTGATTTTGCATACTTTTGACCATAAAACTGCTAGACTGAGCAATTTAGTGAATGTGCAGACACATGGAGATGTGTGCATCCCCACTCTTGGCTCCTGATGTTTCCCTGAAAATGGCTTACAGGGTCCAAGGCCTGAACATGGTCGAGGCTGCTCACATGCTTCCCTCATGTCCTCTGATGATGCTACTGGGTGGCTCTCCCACCCTCAGTGGGAGAGACATTTCCTGTCTTCTCCACCACTGCGTCTTGCCACCCTGCTGTTGGCATGGCCAAGCCTTGTTCATTTGGCAACATCAAATTTCTAACTTTGACTTATTTAATTTCTATAAATCTTATATATTTTTTCTTACTTGTTAGAGTCCACATATTATTTTTGAAATTTTTGGTGACTCACTTATATTTTTCTTATTTGCAATATACTTCTTTACATAATGTGAAAATTAACATTTTCTCTCATGAATGTGAAAAAATTTTAATATACCATTTTTCATTTTAAATTGTTTCAATGACTTGAAGCTAGTTACTAATTACAAATTAGTAATGCTTTAATGTTTGGTTATTACATAGATTTGAATTCTAAAATATACAACTTACCAAAAACCTAAGGCACCAGTTACTCTTCTGAAGGTCAGGCTTTCTTATTTCAGCAGAAAGCAATTGCATATAGGGCGACTCAAAAACTCAATAGCTGTGAAACAAATGATCCAATCTAAAAGCAGCACAGAACCTCAGGAGAGATTTCTCAAAACAGATGTGCAGATGGCCTAAAAGCATACCAAAAGTCACTCCACACCACTAATCAGAAAACTGCAAATTAAGACCACAGAGGGGTTGGGGTTGTAGCTCAGAGTTAGAATGCTTGCTAGCAAGTGTGAGGTACTGGGTTCAATTCTCAGCACCGACAATAAATAATAAATATAAAGGTTCGTCCACAACTAAAATATATATATTAAAAAGAGAGAGAGAGAGAGAGAGAGAGAGAGACCATAGAGATGTCTCCTCCCACTGGTCAGGATGACTGTAATTAGAGATACCTGGCTAGTAGCGCTGCTCAGGAGCCAGGACCAGGAGCCTGGCACTCTGGTCCTGGGAGTCAGTCAGATCCCGGGGACCTGAACAATATGTGAGGCAGGACAGGCTAGAGGACAAGCTGTGTGAGCTCACTTCATGGAGCCTGAGCCCACGAGAGGATGGAGGGATGGCTCCAGGCCAGGTAGGGTGAAGGGGCTGGCCACAGAAAGCCAATAGGCAGGAGAGGCAGATTCAGGTCTACCCACAGAGTGGGCACCAGCGGCAAAACTGTCACCCTGCACTTGCAGAGTGTCTGTGCCCTCAGTACTCAGAAGAAAGGCAGGCATGACGATGGTTGTGGAGCAAGCCGGGATGAATCCCAGACTTCCACAGACACCAGCAGCACCCTGCACACACGAACACAGGGGACTGCACCCCAGGACTCACACAGACACCAGGAGCACCCTGCACACACGAGCACAGGGGACTGCACCCCAGGACTCACACAGACACTAGCAGCACCCTGCACACAGGAGCACAGGGGACTGCACCCCAGGACTCACACAGACACCAGCAGCACTCTGCACACAGGAGCACAGGGGACTACACCACAGGACTCACAGACACCAGCAGCACCCTGCACACATGAGCACAGGGGACTGCACGTCAGGACTCACACAGACACCAGCAGCACCCTGCACATCTGAGCACAGGGTACTGTACCCCAGGACTCACACAGACACCAGCAGCACCCTGCACACACGAGCACAGGGGACTGCACCCCAGGACTCACACAGACACCAGCAGCACTCTGCACACAGGAGCACAGGGGACTACACCCCAGGACTCACACAGACACCAGCAGCACCCTGCACACTGGAGCACAGGGGACTGCACCCCAGGACTCACACAGACACCAGCAGCATCCTGACACACGAGCACAGGGGACTGCACCCCAGGACTCGCAGACACCAGCAGCACCCTGCACACTCGAGCACAGGGGACTGCACCCCAGGACTCACAGACACCAGCAGCACCCTGCACACACGAGCACAGCAATTGTTTCTCCACTAAAAACTATATCATCTAAAAATTCCAACCAAATTTGAAATAATTACTAAAGGTATCATTTCTAAAGTCTCACATTTAACTCATTATTTTATGTGAAGGACATATTTTAAGCAAGCTATTGGATGTCTGGATTTCCAGGAGCAGGATGTCCCAGGCAGTGTCCCACAGTCCCTGTACATAAACCCATTTCTCTCACTCCAACACTGACACTGAAGCAAAATTTGCTTCTGAATCACCAAAGCACAAAGAGGAAGTGAACACTACTGTTCACCTTACCGTGTGTCTTCATCTATCCAAACCCTTCAGAGTGGCCTGTGAAAAGGGATGGCTGGCAACTCAGCTGGTCTCTTTCCATCCTCCTCCCTGACTTCATCCCCCACCCACCTGATGGAATCCAAATAAAGTCTTTTTCAAAGAAAGAATGAAAGAAAGAAAGAAAGAAAGGAAGGAAGGAAGGAAGGAAGGAAGGAAGGAAGGAAGGAAGGAAGGAAGAAAGGAAGAAGGGAGGGAGGGAGGGAGGGAGGGAGGGAGGGAGGGAAGGAGGGAAAGAAAAGAGAGAAAAGAAAAGAAAAGGGGAAAGTTGCAATTATATCCTCAATACTCAGGTATCTTCTTTCCCTCAGGCAGACTTAGAAAAAGAATCCTCCTATTTAGATATGGGTGTTGCAGTCTGAATACTTAATTCCAAACTATAACTCCAACTTTCCAGAGCACATTTTTATGAACGAGCTCAGGTCTGTTTCAAGACACACGGGTGGTATGTTTTTATGGCCTTGGTAAATTGCACCTGACAAAATAATGAGGATGTCAAGCCTGACCCTCAGGGAGTGTGAGTGGGAGCAGGGGGCAGAGGGCGCCGAGACCAGCACAGGGCCCTCGGGGCTCTCAGTCTGACCTCTGGCCTCTGTGGCTTGGACTCACTCACTCCTGTGAATTCTTTGTTCTAAGAACAACTTGAGAAAGCATGCAGGAGATCTCCTAGGCATCAAGTGACTCCTGAAGGTCAAGTGTACGCGACTCACGTTGCACCCGCCAGTCTGTCTCGGAGACTGGAGAGAACGTGCTCGCAGGACATGTGGCTGCTGGAAAAGCCAGGGTGTTGAAGGAGCATCTTCCTCCTGAGCGCCCGTCTGGGTGTGCGAAGGGGTGAGGGTGGGTTCACCCCTCCTGACACCGCACCAGCCCCCAGCAGTCAGAGCCGGTGAGCTCAGTCTCACAGTGAGATGCAGACAGCATCTAAGCCCCCATCCAGCTGACCCTTCCTTTCCATGGTCACTGAGGCCTGTTATGTTCACTCTTTGCAGGATGCTTGTGAAGGATGCCTGGATTTTGTAAAGGGGAAAGTACTTCAAACAATATGTGGAACCACCTGCAGGGTGCTTTGGAACTTGTGGCGCTCAGTCTGACATTAACTGCAGGATGTGGCCAAAGGCAGAGTGACATCAGGCCACGTGGGTGAGAATGAGACTCAGTCACCACTGAAGGCTGTATGTAGGAGAGAGAGAAAGGTGTTAAAAGAACAGAGGGATGAGGAGCAATGAGCAAGAAGTGAGGAGCACGGAGAAAAACCAGACCCAAAAGAGGAAGGAGCCACAGAGGAAGGAAGGAGCCAACCAAGGCCTCCCAGGGAGGCAGGCAGTTCACTGTGGCAAGGAGGGGACCGACAGCCTCAAGGGTCTCCACTCGATCTCAATTATCGTTGTTTTTAAAGGCAAGAGTTATATGTAGTATCATAAAACAAACGTTTACAGGCAATTAACTAAAGTGAAAGGAAATAAAAAATTATCTCAGATTTTCATCAGTATTGGACAAGATAATTTTCAAAAATATGAAATAGGAATTTTGTCCTGTGATACCTTCAGCAGTGCCTGCGGAAAGAAGAGAGAAGTGAGCACGAAGGAGAGGAACATAAGTTCATGCCCTCCTGCCACAATTCTTTAAAGACTATCTTGGGAAAACATAACCATTTCAAGAAAGATGCCATTTTCATAAAAGTGTCTCTATTATGAACAAGACATGACCATTGGCAACCACAGTTTTTGTGACCCAGGTGACAAAAAGAAGCTGACGATGAGCGTTAGCTGAGTGGCAGAAGCAGCACCTGTCAGAGACGGCTGTGCCTGAGGCATCCGCAGCAAGAGCATGAGGAGCAGCTCTGGGGAAGGTCTGACTGTGAGCAACCCTCCAGCGCCAAGTTAGCTGCGCGTCACCCTCACGGGCCCATGCCCAACCCGATTCTCCATGTCGCTGGGCCCGCAGAAGGACGCACACTCTGCTCCTCTACCCCTGAGGCTCATGTGTCTGTACATGCAGGTCACAACCAAGTATGGCAAGTAACCCAATGGAACTGAAATTTCCTAGACGCTCAGAGCCTACTTACCCCGATGTACTGAATTCCCACTTCCGTGAAAACCTAACCAGCAAGCATGCAACAATGCTCATCCAAGAAACTCCTTCTCTGGGCCCTGACCTGAGCCCAGCAGATAGAATTCAATCTCAGGGACTCAGCAAGCACAACAATATCTCTAAAGACAAGTATTTCCCTTTATCACATTGAATCCAGTAGCATGTTAAAAGGCTTATGCACTGTAAAAGAATTAGACTTTGTGGGATTTATTTCAAGAACATAAGGGTAACTTGACATAAGAACACCAGTCACTGTGACATGAAGCATACAGAGATCATCTCAATAGATGCAGAAGTAGTATAAAATACAACTCCCTGTGATGCTAAAAAGCATCCATCAAACTAGAAGTGGAAGGGACTCCTTTAGCATGATCAAGGCTAATGGAAAACACACTGCTAGTCAAACTTAGGGGTGAGAGACAAAGCTTACTCCAAAGTCATAGCAAGACAAGGACAGACAGCTTCATGCTGCTGTTCAACACTGTGCTGCAGGTCTCAGCAGAGGAATTAGGGAAAAAAAAATAAGATGAAGAAGAAGAAGCTCCACATCCAAGTCTGAAAGGAGGGAGTGAAACTATATTTGCAGGTGACATGTTCTACATGCAGAACACACACCCACCACGTGAAAACCCACAGGAACTGACAGACCCAGCATGGTTGCAAGTTACAGATAAAGATCAACACAGAGCCAGGCACTCTCAGTGGCTCAGGAGGCTGAGGCAGGAGGATGTGAGTTCAAAGCCAGCCTCAGCAACTTAGCAAGACCCTAAGCAACTTAGCAAGACCCTGTCTCTAAATAAAATATTTTTTAAAAGGCTGGAGATGTGGCTCAGTGGTAAAGTGTCCCTGGGTTCAATCTCTGGTAACAAAAAAAAAAAAAAAAAAAAAAAAAAAAAATCAAAATCAGCACACAAATCAGTTGTGCTTCTGTGCACCAGCCATCAATGATCCAGAGAAGTAACTCCATTTACAACATCAACCAGAATAACAAAATACTGTGAAACAAAGTTAACAAATGAACTGAAAGACTTGTATGCTCAAAGTATCATTGTGTAAAGAAATTAAAGAATATCTAAACAGATAGAAAGATATCCCATGTCCATGGACAGGGAGTTTTAATGTTGTTAATATGGAAATATATCTCAAGTGATTTTTAAATTCAATGCAATTCCTATCAAAATTTCAATGGTATTTTCCTTTCCTTTTTTTTTTTTTTTTTCAAAAATGAAAGAGTTGATGCTCAATTCTTATGGAACTGCAAAGAGCCCCAAACTGTTGAATCAAAGAAGGAGGACTCACAATTCCTAATTTCAAAACTGACCACAAACTATAATCAAAGTGGAGGTATCACAAAGATGGCATTAGAAAATCACAAATCTGAGTCTCACTGAGAGTTCCGTTCATGCCCACAAGAATGGCTTCAGTCCAGAAAATACAAAACAGCAAGTTCTACCAGGGTGTGGGGAACAGACCCCAAGCACGTTCCTGATGGAAACATCATGTGGTGCCCTGCTGCGGAGCACCCTCTGGAGCAGGCTAGCCTTGGCGGAGGCCAGTGGCACTCCGTTCCTTCTGCAGGATTTATCCCACGCAGGCACGTCCACAGAGACAGAGAGCCTGGAGGCAGTCAGGGACCGCAGAGGCCCCTGTCCTCTATCCTCCAACTCTGAAAGTCTCATGTGTTAACAAAATGATCCTCTCGGACAGGTGGTCTAAGTTTTGTATCTTTCCTCTCACACTTTTCTAACCTTGTCTTTTAGCAATAATTCCAAAATACTTCTTCAACAACTTTTTCCAACTCTTAATTCCTTAGTCCCACCTTCCAGTTTTGTGTGTTTTTAATTCCCAAGGGTTCACAGTGCTGATCCAATGTTCCTGTCCAATAGCACTGCTCATTCGATGGCTGTGCTCCCATTTCCAATCTTCCTCAGGATATTCATGATTTTTTTCCTCTACTTATAAAGTATTCAATTTTTAATTGTTCTTATTGTGGGTTTTGTTCTTACCTTTCCTATCAGAAATTTCCATAATTCATCCAGTTGAAAGAGGCCCTCAACAACTGATTGATGGGAAACTCACTAACAACCTAGTGACGGAGGAGTGCTGAGCCCAGTGTGGAGGGCAAGTTGCTGTTGCACCAGTGCCATAAACTGTGCTCCTGTGATGCAGAGTTCCGAGACGCGACGCTCTGGCAGCTCGGCCTGTGGGACCAGCCGGGGCAGGCAGCCCTCGTGACTGCTGCATCTGCTGCAGCATGTGGCTGTGTGTGGGCACACCCATTCTGTGGCACTGTCTTCCCCTTCCTGGATACAGTTGGCGTCAGAGGTAGGAACAAGCTTTGCTTCCGCTGCTAACAAGGGCTCTGAGCCCCAGGAAGCCTGCTGCTCCTTGGGAATCCCCAGATCGAGATGTGGAAACACGGTGCCTGCTTCCCCATGTAGTGACTGGCTGGCTCCCTGAGGGGCAGGCTGCTGGCATGAAACCCTCTCTAAACAGTCACCTCCAAGGCTACCAGTTACAGCCAGTTTGGAGACTCCTAGGTTCTCTGTGCCAGGGTAGTCTACGTTGTGGCTCACAGGACAAGACAAAAAAGGAAAAACCACAAGTCGCACCCCTCTAGAAGGGAGAGAGCATGGCTGGGAAGAACTCCAGGCAGGCTGGCCCCCCACCTCACCAAGGGTCCACGTGAAGCTTCCCCAGAGCCCAGCAAGCACCTGCTGCAGGCGCTGCTACAGGAAGATCGAGGTGCCCAGTTTACATCAGGGAAAATAAAATGAGAAACTGCCTAATCTTATATAAGTTTCAATATGCACACAAGCAGATTTTGAATCACATCCAGGTAGAACATTCAAGAGAATAAATCCTGCAAATGTGCATTCATGCAGCAAAAGCCTCATGCTTTGTGGCGATCACGTGGCAGGGACTGGCCATGAGCCCACTTGCCCCTGCTCTGGGTGAGAGAGAATACCGCCATGCTGGCCGGGACTGCAGTCCTGGCGCCCCACTGAGCAGGCTGAGGGCTGCGGGTTGTGCATCCAAAGCAGCTGCATCTCCAGACACGTGAAGGTTCATGTTTAACCTTGTGTTGTCCTTTCACTGCAGAGAGGCACTTTTAAACCTTTTCTTATTAAATTTGGAAATGAAGGGCTGGGGAGATAGCTCAGTTGGTAGAGTGTTGCCTTGCAAGCACAAGGCCCTGGGTTCAGTCCCCAGCACCGCAAAAAAAAAAAAAAAAAACTTGGAAATGAAAAGACACTACAAATTGTGAAGAAACAAGGAGGCACCACCAAGAAGATACGCCTCTGGGCTGGGAAAAGAAAGAGAAGGGCATACCTGAGAGAGAGGAGGGCACACCTGAGCGAGGGCAAGACACACCTGAGTGAAAGAGGGCATACCTGAGTGAGGGTAAGATACACCTGAGTGAAAGAGGGCACACCTGAGTGAGGGCAAGATACACCTGAGTGAGGGGAAGATACACCTGAGTGAGGGGAGGGCACACCTGAGTGGAAGAGGGCACACCTGAGCGAGGGCAAGACACACCTGAGTGAAAGAGGGCACACCTGAGTGAGGGCAAGATACACCTGAGTGAAGGGAAGATACACCTGAGTGAGGGGAGGGCACACCTGAGTGGAAGAGGGCACACCTGAGTGAGGGCAAGATACACCTGAGTGAGGGGAAGATACACCTGAGTGAGGGCAAGATACACCTGAGTGAGGGGAAGATACACCTGAGTGAGGGCAAGATACACCTGAGTGAGGGGAGGGTACACCTGAGTGGAAGAGGGCACACCTGAGCAAGGACAAGACACACCTGAGTGAGGGGAGGGCACACCTGAGTGGAGGAGGGCACACCTGAGCGAGGGCAAGACACACCTGAGTGAAAGAGGGCACACCTGAGTGAGGGCAAGATACACCTGAATGAGGGGAAGATACACCTGAGTGAGGGGAAGATACACCTGAGTGAGGGGAGGGCACACCTGAGTGGAGGAGGGCACACCTGAGCGAGGGCAAGACACACCTGAGTGAAAGAGGGCACACCTGAGTGAGGGCAAGATACACCTGAATGAGGGGAAGATACACCTGAGTGAGGGGAGGGCACACCTGAGTGGAAGAGGGCACACCTGAGTGAGGGGAAGGCACACCTGAGTGGAAGAGGGCACACCTGAGTGAGGGGAAGATACACCTGAGTGAGGGGAGGACACACCTGAGTGAGAGGAAGATACACCTGAGTGAGGGGAGGGCACACCTGAGTGAGAGGAAGATACACCTGAGTGAGGGGAGGGCACACCTGAGTGAGGAGAAGATACACCTGAGTGAGGGGAGGGCATACCTGAGTGAGGGGAAGATACACCTGAGTGAGGGGAAGATACACCTGAGTGAGGGGAAGATACACCTGAGTGAGGGGAGGGCACACCTGAGTGAGGGGAAGATACACCTGAGTGAGGGGAGGGCACACCTGAGTGAGGGGAAGATACACCTGAGTGAGGGGAAGATACACCTGAGTGAGGGGAGGGCACACCTGAGTGAGGGGAAGATATACCTGAGTGAGGGAAGGGCACACCTGAGTGGAAGAGGGCACACCTGAGTAGGGGAGGGCACACCTGAGTGGAAGAGGGCACACCTGAGTGAGGGGAAGATACACCTGAGTGAGGGGAAGATACACCTGAGTGAGGGGAGGGCACACCTGAGTGAGGGGAGGGCACACCTGAGTGAGGGGAAGATACACCTGAGTGAGGGGAGGGCACACCTGAGTGAGGGGAAGATACGCCTGAGTGAGGGGAGGGCACACCTGAGTAGGGGAGGCATAGACATGTTCCTTGATCAACCCCTATAACCACACCTGCCCAGGTCAGGATCTGCCCCAGGTCCCTCGGGCCCCATCTCTGCCCTGGCTGTGACTTCTACAGCGTCCTGTCCCCTGGGAGTCTGGGCACAGGCCATGTCTCTCTCCTGCAGAGGCAGCCCCAGGTGAAGCTGCTGGCTGTGCTCCTGCAACGTCTCAGAGCACCCCTGGGGTCCCCTGCCCCATTGCCAGTGTGGCAGCCCCAGGGCTAGTCTGAGGCCAGTTAGGATGATGCTTTAGCTTTATTTGAACTCCTCAAAAGTACTGGCTATTCTGGGTTCTCTGCATTTCTGCCTGAATTTTAGAATTAACTTGTAAATCCTTCTCAAAAGAAGCCTGTTGAAATTTTGGTTAGAGCTGTATTAATTCTAAAAATGATTTTTTGTATATTTGAATTCTTAATAAAATTAAGAATTAAAAGAACAGTACATACCTTCGTTTACTTGGCTCTTCGACTTCTCTGAACATGTTGTGACCACTTTCGGGAAAGTGAAGATGGCACTGTTCATGTCTCTTCTTGATTATCTGTCATTTTACTTTAGACCCTCTGCAGAAACACAAAGCATCTTTGTGGTTGTTTTGTGTCTTGTGGCCTGGCCCCTCCTTGATCTGGTAGTTGTTTGTAGTCCCTTGGGCTTTCCTGCATACAGCTTGCCACTTTGTTTCTTGCTTTCTGATTGACTGCCTTGTCTCCCAGCTCATCCCAATTGCTCTCCACTGTGTGTATTGCTCATGGACACCTTTACCTGAGGGAGGATGCTCCTTTGCATCCTTTGTTCGTGTTTGCTGACAGCTTCTTTTTTTTTTTTTTTTAACTTTTTCTATTTTTTGTTAAAATCTTCTTTTATTTTTACAGGCTGCATTCTGATTCATTGTACACAAATGGGGTACAGCTTTTCATTTCTATGGTTTACACAATGTAGATTCACACCATTCTGACAGCTTTAAAATTATGAATGAGTGTTTAATTTGTCAGATATTCTCTGTTTATTGAAGTGATCCTCGGCATCTTCTTTCTCTGCTGACAGGTTTACGCTGATGCTCTTCGGATGTTGAGCCGAACTTGCTTCCTGGAACCTATCACCCCAGCCATGGTTTGCTCTCCTATTTTAAGTGAGGTTCTTGAGCTCACACTGTGAGCAGGGCAGTGCTTCTTTCTCAGAGTGCCCTTGCTGAGCCCTGTGAGGAGGGCCGTGTGGATGTGGGGAACACGGTCCCCTGTCCCTGCTCTGAGAAGTTGTGTTTCCCTGCTGTTCTCCCTCCACGCTCCTAGGTCCCCTCTCCAGCTCCAGGTGCCACTGTGGTGAGGTGTCGGAGAGCTCCGGAGAGCTCCGGAGACAGCACGGCAGCTCAGAGTCCTTGACTGGAGGCTAATCAGTGCCTCACTTTGTTTCTGTCAATTTTAGTAAGCTTATCTCACCAAAGAACTTCTCCACTTCCTCTGAGTTATCAAATTTATTCGATTAACTTTGTTTATAATATTTCTGAATTACATAAAAATTACATTAATAGCCCCCTTTCATTTCTCATACTGATAATTTGTGAGGATTTATAAATTTTATTATTCTTCTCAAAAAACAAACAGCTTTTTAAATTAGCTTTGATTTTTATTTTTTCAAATTTATATTTTTTATATCTTCAGTTCCTTACTATTCCCTTCTTTCTATTAATTTGGGGTTAGTTTCTAGATTCTTAGGAGGAAATACAGAACAAGTTTAAGTTTGTGTTCTTTGATGTCAGCATTTGAAGCTGTGAATTTCCCCTAAACACTAGTATTTCTGTGTTTATTTTCATGGAGCAAAAATAAGTTCCAACTTCCCAATGGGTCCACCCTTTTCCCATGAGTTGTTCAGGAGTGTAGTGTTCAAATCCAAGTGTTTGGGAGTTGGGTTAGACTTTTTTGTTCACTTCCATCCATTACAGAGGAAAGAATGTTACAAATATCCACTATAATTCTGGCTTTGTCTGATTCTCCCTTTCATTGCACCATGTTCACCCCATTTATTATGAGGCTCTGAATTGAACTAAATCATTGGTAATAATCATCATTTCTTTGGCCTTTTTATTACTGTGAAATACTGTATTGGTCAGTTTTCTGTCTCTGTGACAACATACCTGAGGAAAACAGTTCAAGGGGGAAAGGTTCGTGGTGGCTCCTGGTTTCAGAGGCTTCTGTCCTTTGTTATGTGGCCCTGCTGCTGTGGCCCTGAGGTCAGACAGCGTGTTGTGGGGCTGTGGCCAAGCATGGCTGCTCCCCTCATGGTGGCCAGGATGCAGGAGAGGATGCTCCTGGCCTTCCAGGACGTATCTCCAACTTGCCTCTTGAACCGCGCACACCTCCTCCTGTTTCCACCGCCTCCCAGGTTCAGCTGTGAATCCTCAGTGGATTATCCCTTGACAAGAGCAGACCCATCGTGCCCAGTCACCCGTGGACACTGCTGCCCCAGGGACCAAGGCTTCAACACTCCAGGCCCAAAGGAGAACCAAGCCTTTCTCAGGCTTGTGTTATGACCAGCCTCTGGTCTACACTGTCTGGTACTAATGTAGCCACATCACCTTCTTAGCTGACTTTCTGGTATGTTTTTTTCCATCCTTTTATTTTCAACATATATTGCATTATACTTAAGGAAAGTCTCTTGGAGTCCTCATATAGCAAGGCTCACTTTTCACTTAGTCTGAAGATGCGTTTTTTTGAAATGCAGGGCCCATTCGAACCTTGCCTGTTTACCTGTTCCTGGATGTGGCTGAATTGCCCACTCAGAACCTGAAGGCTGCATGCCAACAAGGTTGGGCTATCCTGGCAGGTGAAGCCCAGAGGGAGAATAACCCCGGTCCTCCACTGAACTCAGGCCTGACCACAGCCCACCAACCACCCAGTGAGACCTCCTAGGTCCCTACCAGCCAGACCTGCAGTTGTCTACTGGTGAGTGAGAGGCCAGCTGAGGATCCCAGGCCAGAGCCCAGGCCAGCTGTGCACTGCTCTCTCTCGTAAGCCTCGAGGCCCTCTCCTACAGGGTCTGAACTGCCCAACAGTTCTCAAGGGCTGCTGCCTGACTGACAGATGGCACTGACCCCCTCTTCCTCTGCTTGTCCACCTCACTTTGATTCAAGTCCGAACATCTCCTCGCATGGTACTTTCCCCAGATTATGTATCCATTCAGGATCTGCTAAGCTCAGCTCTCACTAATTAAACTTTTGCTGCCTTTCACTCCAGGGGATGATTGTGTTTGAGTTTGAGTTGTTGACTTCTGAGATCTCTGCCTGCCCTCAGGGAATGATGTGCCTTCACAGATGACCCAGGTCACCCCTGTGAACCTTCATTCTGGTCATTAGGATCCCTGTTTTCCCTCTTATGCATTTATCTAGTCTCAGTCTTTCCCCTTCTTTCAGAAACAGA
This sequence comes from Sciurus vulgaris, assembly GCF_902686455.1. NCBI lineage: Eukaryota > Metazoa > Chordata > Mammalia > Rodentia > Sciuridae > Sciurus > Sciurus vulgaris. The sequence continues at coordinate 99,034,623 of NC_136475.1, forward strand.
GAAATCTGCAATAGTGTCTCCAAGCACCTTCTTCAGACAAGCAAAATTTTTGCCCATGTCTACTACTGAATCAGCACCTTAACTAGGGACTATGATGCTGTTGTGAAAAATCAATGATGCTCAAGTCAGAATGCATGGAAATGTCTGCATGTTTTCATACAGTTCCTTGAAGTTGTTCTTGCAGAACTTGAAAATATCCCAGGGAAAGAATGGAACCCACTAAAAAGTTGTTGGTCCCTAACCTACAAACATAAAAACATGACAAGTCTGTGCCATCTCAAGAGCGCAAGCATCAACAGGTGTTGCTGATGAATAGCAGATCCTCAGACTCACCCATCACAGCCAGTGTGCTGAGAACCCTGTCATGCACAGATGGCACGTTGTCCACACTGGGGAGCACCTGCCACTTCTGATCACCACATAGAAGAAGTTTGCACAAGGTGTCTTTCACATTTCACAAATAAATTTAAAAAGAAGTGAAATGCTTATTTTGGTATCATTTTTGCAGTCTGAGAATCATCTTCTAATGTAAAATGCAGGATTCCTAAAGAACAATCTAGAGACTAGACTAGTGAGCACTGCTCTTTGCTGGGCTGTGTTTGTTTTTGTGCTCACTCACTCTCAAAGCACTGTGTTGTATTTATGGGAATGCTATATAAAACTTGGAAATTAAACAAAAACAGACATGGTTTACTCTGGAGTCGTGAGAGTTGGAACTGGGCCCCAGGACCTTTCTGAGCCACACCTCTTTGAGGACTCAAGGCAGACCTGCAGAGGTTGCTAGCCATGCCCCAGTTCACATGCAACCCTCCTCTGGGAAACACCTTGTCTCTCTTGGATCTGACAGGAACAGTGAGGGTTCCAGGTTTTGCCAACGGTGTCCCAAGTTTGTGGAAAGTAAGATTGCTTCTAGGTCTGAATCTGCAAAGCATGGACTTGGTACCTCTGGAGACATTGTGCAAGTTGTGGAAAGTCAGCCAGAGCAGAGAGCAGCCTGCCTGCCAGCCAGCTCTGCGAAGAACTGTCTCCCCACCCCGCTGCTCACAGTGGCCTCTGGGCATGACCTGTGACTCCAGCCAGGAGGGCAACCAGAGTGTGACTTTCACATCCACCCTGTGGATCCCAATCTCCCAGATGTTCCAAGGGGTTCTCACTGTTGTGTGACCTTGTGGGCTGCAGACCTGCCGACAGGACCCAGGCATCACAGCCTTCCAAGGACATGTGGAGCCTGTGGGCACCACTTTTAGAAGCCTGCACTAGGTATCAAGTGCCAAGCTGCAAAACTTGCGGAGTGTGAGAACCACATCGTGCTGATAAATACCACGCAGGAAAGCCGAAGCTTGCTGGGCGAAAATGCTTCCCGTCTCGGCAGGCAGGCACCAGACCTCAGCCTGCACCTCCTCCGTGTGTTGCCTGCTTGGCTCTGAACGTGTTTCTCTTCTCCCCTTCCCTTTAAGATCTAGAGAGAATTCACAGACCAAACCCTGGCCCCAGGAAACCCTGAGATGGCACCACGGCTCCACACAAACCTCCATAGCTCTGGAGTCAGAGGCTTTTCAGGCCAGCTCGGCTGACTGGGAGCTTGTGCAGGTGGCACCCTGTGCTTCTGCAAGTCCTGAGGTCAGACTCCTCCCCTGCAGAGTCCACATGCCCTGGACTCCCAGGCTGGGGCATTAGGGTTTGTAAGCTGTCCCCAAGTTCTCAGGGCTTCAGTTCTCAAAACCTGTGTGTCCATCCTGCCTCAGCCTGGGAGCAGCCAGAGGGCCACATCCACCCTGCCAGAGTCCACCCGTCCACCGGAAGAAGCAGGGCGATGCCTTTCCTCTCGCTGCCACCAGGGTGCTCACCTGAGAAGCTGCCTCACAGGTTCTTTCCACGAAACACTGAGGGAAGATTGTGGACAAGAAGCTGAGAACCCTGGTTGAAACACACAGAAATCAGTTATGAAGCACCTGGAGCTGTGAGCTTTAAAAAAAAAAAAAAAAAAAAAAAAAAAAAAGCCCAGGATGACCAGTCATGGAACACCAGGGGCCTGGGCACTGGAGGCTTCAAAGCAGAAGCTATTCCTGTGAGTCCAGCACATCTGTAGTGACAGCTGGGCACGGGCAAGGGTCTTGCAGCTTCGAAGAGGTCAGGGGGTCCTTTCTTCAGGATAAACCCCTTCAAAATGAGTGTGTAAAGCAATTGCCCCCAACTCAGAATTCTCTTGCTTCTCACCAATTTCCCAAGGTGGAGCATGTTTCCTGTCTTTCTGTTTCATGGGATTCAAAACCAAAGCCTGAGAAGCTGCCTGTCCCCCTTCCTCCAGCTCTTTGAGAACCAGCATGCGCTGGAGCAGCTGCAGTCCACCATGCTGTGCAGCTGTGGGGAGGGTCTTGGCATGACCTGTGCTCACAGGCGGCCTCCCCCACCATAGCTCCTTGCTCACTTTGGGCATGGTGATGGGCAGCTCCACACTGACCTCCTCACTCAGACCCAGAGCGAGTGTGGCAGTGTTTAAAAATTGGCATCCTGGTAGATGTTCAGCACATTTTGAAGTTTCTTTTCTGACAGTTTTCAGCCTGGACCAGTCATGCCGGGCCAAGTTGAGTTGGAGGAAGACATCTCCAGACTCCTTGAGGAGCCCTTTGCATTTGTGAGTGATTTCGTCCACATGATGCCCTCGTGGGGACAAGGATGCTGGGGCTGGGGACCATGTGAGGCTGCATGCCCGGCAAGCCTGTCTCCAACCCCACCTCCCAAGAACACACTTTACCTGTCCATGGCTTCCTTACGTGGGACATACAAATCTCTGTGGGCCAGGACTGTGAGAACAAACCCTGACATGGACATGCCCTGTGACTTGCAAGCCCAGTGGGACTTGTACACACTTTCCCACTTCACAGATGTAAAAACCAAGGTCTATTTACAGAGAGCAAGCAATTTGCCCTGCCCCTTGGCCAGTGCAAAACCGGGCTCTCTCCACACCACAGTGCACCCCCCTGTGACAGCTGTAAGCTGTCACTCCAGCCACATAAAGGGGTCAAGTACCTTCACAGACAGAGCACTTTCCCCAGATCAGTAGAACACATGTTGGCAGGTGTCAACTGAATGACACTAGCTTTTTTACCTTATCTGTTTAAAGATTCTCTATAAAAAATGATTCTGCCTCAGGTGCCTTGCACATCCTGATCTGAAAATGCCACTCCACCTAATTCCCAGGTTGTGTGGAGCCTCCACAAGGTGCCTAGTAGCAGATCACCCAGCATCTATGAGCCCTGTGTCTGGCACTGTGCTGGCAGCCAGAGATGTGAGGACGTGTGGAACTGACCACCATCCATAACAGCTCAGTGCTTGGCAGCTGCTGTAGACAATTCTGCTGCTGGGTGGGGGTGACAATGCACATCTGCACTGCAGGACACAGCACTTCTGCCTCACAGTCCTGTTTGGCCCTCCACAGCCTTTCTCAACAATGTGCAGACTTCCAAAGTGACAAATTTAAGAGAGGGTATCATTTAAGAGAGGTCTAGTCTCAACTGTCTATTGCAACTTGACCTCAGATGGTCTAATCTTCCAAAGATGGCAACTTCCACAGCACCTCTTCCTAGATCCTTTCCTGAGAGGGTGTCTGCAAAAGCAGGTAGAATTCATTCTTGTACATGTGACGTGGATTAAGTCTGGCTGTGACCAAAGCAGGAGTCTCAGTGTGGAACCTCACTGTGAAAGCAGTGGAGCTGAAGATTAGAATGAGGAGGAAGACTCAGCTCTACACCATTCGATAACACAGCGCACCTGTGCGCACAGCACACAGACACAGCACCCCAGGTTAAGTACAGAGACAGGGACTGGGAACTGGTTTCTGCTCCTGTGTCCTCGTTTTATGACTGTACACTGCAAACCCACATTCATGGGAAAGAGTTGGGGTTCCTGTTGTCCCAGGGTTTGCAAATTCTTTCTTCTTTCTTTTGTAAAAGAAAAAATGATAGAAATTTTTAAACTGTTCACGGGTGGGATTCATAAAGGGCAAAGTGGTGTGGCAAACTCTGGCGGCCCCCAGCCACCTCCCAAGAAGCTACAGAGCAGAGCCGGGTTCCTAGGCTCCGCTCTGCTGATTCGAAACTCCCAGAGGGCCATCGTAGTGCTGTGCCCTGGCCTCACCAATGCAGAGCATTGCGTTTCCCCTCTGAGATCTCCTGTTTCATTGCTATGGAGGGAGCTTCCCGACATGGTAGGGGAACTGCTTCACCTGCCTTTGATTCAAGCTCAGCCCAATCCAGAGCCCTCTACAAACAGCCTCTCCAGGGTCTTGGGGTGCCAGGTCCCAGGCAGAGTGAAGCCCACATTTTATTCGACCTCTCATGAGAGAGCATGTCCAGGGCAGAGGGAGGGTGAGGGCTCCATGGAGTGGGGCCCATCCTGTTGGCAGTGGCAGGGGGTTGGCCTCGCTCCAGCCCAGCCGCTGCCCGGTGCCGCTGCTTATATCTGGGTGTTTTCCCTGTCACTTGCTAAGCCACCACAGAAGATGAAAAACTAGTGCTGGTGGTGCATAAGTGATTGGCCAGAGGCCAAGCCCGCGGCCAGCGGGCTGCCATGCAAAACCCACCACAGATTCTGCCTTTATTTGGTACCAGAAGAAGGAACAGGAGCAGGGAGGAAGAATGGAAGCAAGGACATCCTTCTCCATGAAAAACCCAAGTTTCCCTTTGGACATGAGGACCCAGGGACTTGTCCTAAAGATCTGGTGCAGGGGAAGGACAGTGCTGTGAGCCCGGGCTTCCTGGCCCTTGCACAGGCTCAACAGATGTCTCGCATTACGAGCAGAGTGCCGTGGCATGAGGCTTGTCTAATGGGCGTTCATTAAACATGGACATATAAGGGAGCCAGATCCTCGGCAGCCCGTCCCTTCTGTCGCCACAGACACTAGTGGTGATTTACACTTGGGGTGTGTCAAGCAAGCAGGAGTCCTGACTCCTCGGTGTGGCTGCTCGCTCGCCTTATACAGGTGGGCAGAAGCCAGGGCTTGGTAATTCCTGCTTCTTGAAACAGCCTCTGCCTCTTGGTTGACTCCAGATCCTACAGACTTCTGGCTGTTGCTCTGCTCTGAAGACAAAATTAAAATCAGGTTTCTCAATCTTTTTTCATCTTTTTATCACTATTACAAACATGACTTGAATCTAAGTTTGTGCATTAGCAAGCTTGAAGGCTTACCTCTTTGAAACAAAGCCAGTAAGTCGGGAGGCAGGGAAACTTGAACACTACAGGGCAACGCCCTAAAAACATGGCTTCACAAAAACAGGAAAACTTTTTGTCAATGACAGACAAGTCATTGAGGAGCTGAGGAGGGTTTAGGGCAACCTCTCTGGCTCAGCAACCTCTTCACAGCAGTTCTCGTTTAAGACCAAAACACAGTGGAGACATCCAGAGGTTGCCGAGATACTGGGTGGGGCCAGGAAGTCATCAGGCAGCAGAGACAGCAGGGACCACAGGAGCTGGGGGCAGCAGCCCAGAGCATAATGGAAGCAGTCACAGTGCCTCCCCTTCCCGCCTGTGTCCTCATGTCCTCACACAGACCTTGGGTGGCCCAGCCTGAGCTGCCCAGAACCCCGCCACCGGCTAGCAGGAAAGGGCTCTGGCTTTGTTTCATTGCAGTGAGTGCACTCACGAGACTCCACCCCGGACTCTGGTGGGGGTCGCAGCTCTGGCCACATGGCATAAGCTTAGGTGAGCAGAGAATCATGGTTGCCACACTTCTAAGTGTGCATGGAACACGTGGGAGCCTGAGAGAGCCTGGATTTCACATTGAGAGCAGGGGCCACAGCACAGATTGTTGCCCGGGGCAGAGGCCAGCCCATGCCCAGTGTGACTGGTACAAAGCCCCAGCTGAGGATCCCTGGTCTCCAGCTCCACTCCCACCCTGGGTTCGTGTCCCAGTGCATTCTCAACTGACGACTCAGCTGAACACATGTATGTCCTTATTCAGGGATTTAAACCAAGCTTTCTTCCCTGGTTCCAGCCATGCTGCCCTTGAAAGGTGGTTTAGGAGCAGCCACAATTTCCTCATCCATCCATGTTTCCTATGACACTTTCAGACCCAGGTGGGGCAGAAGGAAGGGACCCACCAAGCAACCCCCTATTGCTGTCCTGTAATACCTCATTACTGGTGAGTAAAAAATTGCATTTGAACTCTATTGGATAACATTACAGGAATACACCCAGGTACCGAGGCTAAGCCTTGTTCAGTGTTGGTGTGAGCAATGCTGTCTGGTCCTTCCTACAGATATAAGAGTCATTTTGAACTTGCTAGTGGCCTCATCAAAAACCTTGCTCCTGGGAACAGCAGGTGTTTTCATCTGACTGTTCTTCAGAATGACCATTGCACATTGTCCAGCAGTTTTCCTGTGGGTCAGAGCTGCACCCCCGATTGAGCAGTCCTGGTCTTTTCCCCCGAACCTGTCTGCAGTCTGCACTCTGGGTGGACAGTGAGGCACTGATCCACTGACTCTGGAACCCCTGTTGATGCCGACTAGGTGTGATCATTCAGCCATTGGAGAGGTCTGCTAAGGGCAGCACAGGTCTGCCCATGTTTCATGATGCTTACGATCTGGAAGGAAGCTGTTGGCCTTGATGGTCGAGCTTATCACAGGCAGCTCAGCGTGCACCCAGGCCTGCTGCACCCCACCAACCCAGAAGCACAACCCTGTGGAGCATCATGGGGGTGTGCTGGATCACACTCTGCATGGACCCACACCCCAGGCGCCCATTCCAGGTGCTGAGCAGCAGCAGCACTGCCCAGTAGCCTCTGCCATGCAGGTCACCCCTGCATGAGCTTCCTGTTGCAGAAACTCATAAGATTCACTGTAGAAAGCACTGGATGTCCTCATTTTTATGTGCAAAAACTAATAACATATCATTATTCCTTGATTCTCCTCTCCTCACTTCAGACACATTCTGTTCATAAAACCCAAGGGGCAAATCAAGTGAGTGTTAAGTGAATGAATTTAGCAACAAGTGAGGAACTAAGCAACACCTCCGCAGGACACAGGGAGCAATTTGGAGGGAGCAGTCCCTGCACCAGCAAAACCTCCCCTCTCAAGGAGATTCTGCCAGGATGGTAGGAGAGGCAGAGGAGACCAGCCACAGCAGTGTGCGGCCTGCCCGGTGAATCCTGGGCTGCAAAAGCCTCAATCAATGTATTTTCAATTTGGGAACAGAATCTCCTGGAGGTTGTAAATAGAGATGGCCTCCCCCGGCCGCCAGCAGGAGGCTGAGCCTCTGGACATCCCTCCCAGGAGAAGCTGTTGTTGCCAGAGATTTCAGGGGAGAAACAGGTTCAATCCAGCGCTGAAGACCAGAGGAATAGCAGCTCCCACAGCAGGGGAAGCCAGATCCCCTCCCTCAACTCCATCGCCTTGGTCTTGCTGGCCTTTGTGATGTTGGTGTTTTCGTTAGATTCACTTGGGACAGGACAGCTATGCATCTCTGAACTGCACCAAGTGCTGCCTTTCCACAGCTACGCTCCCTGGCTGACAAGCTCCAGCGCTGAACACAGCCCTGGGTGTGCATGCCCCCCTGAAGCCTCTTCTTTCCATCCCAATTGAGCTCGAAATTCACAAGCACGAGATCTGAGTTGTGTTCTTGTGGGCGTGCAGTGCGGCTGGCAGTGTGGAAGTCCATACAGGAGCTAGGTCACCTGCTCAGTTAGGTAGCTGGGAGCAGGACCATCCATGAGACTCTGGTGAGCCCTGGGCTGGCTTCCTTCCGGAGCCAGCTGCAAGTGCTGGGACACCTGTCTTGCCACGCCATTGCCTGTGAGTCTTCCCCCACAATGCATCACAAGTCTTTTTTGTGCCTATTCCTGGATGTTGAGTTCTTGGACTGGCAGGATTCGAATCCAGACCAGCCACTGCTGCCTGTGCACATGGGGCTGCAGAAGGCTGCTTGCCCTGGTGTGCAGGGACCTCACAGAGCCCTGAGAGGAGCTGCCCAGCTGTGCAGCCCCGTGTTCCTCCCAGCCCACACATGTCAAGGTATGCACACCTACACAGAGTCTAACATACTCGGGTGGTCCCAAGAGTCCTATGGACTCAGCAGAGGGACTTGCTTAGGTGGGACTCTGAACTTGGCTCTGATGTCTCTCCTGCTTGAGCTGACCTTGGTGTTGCTTTGCACTGAGAGGGTCATCCTGAAGACTAGCATTGGCGCTTTCTAATTCACTTTAGGGAAAACTCCCATTCTCTCCTTACCTTTGTGGTGGCTCATGTGTTGCTGAGAGCAGAATGCTTTCAGCGTCCTGGAACAGGGGTCCTGTCCTAGCCCCTGAGCAGTGACATGCCTCTAAGGGTTTGATCCTGCATCAAGCCCACAGACTACAGCAAGGCAGTCTTAGAGTAGTTGATTCACTTCCATTTACTATTTCAAAAGAGAGGGTCAGCCTCTGGAGGAGGAAGCCTTCACTCACCACAGAGGTGTGCAACTCGGCTAAGTGGCCAGCCTCAGGCTGCATCAGGCTCCCAGCAAAACCGCCAAGAGGAAGCACCAATCTCAGATGAGCAAAGAATGTTCAGCAGAAATCCTCAGGCAAAATAGGTGAGTTTGTCTCTGTCAGCAAAGTATGAGGTGGAAGCTGGGGAGGGAGAGGGGCAGAAAGACTGGAGCTGTCTGCACCTGTCTGTACCAAGTGGGAAAGGGGAGAAGCAAGCTTCCAGGGACGCACTCCTGACCCCACAGAGTGGGTGCCCGACCTCTCCTGTGGAAGCAATGGTGTGGACTCTAGCTGCAGTGTCGTCTCTGTTTCCTGGTGTCATTCCATAGAATACAGAGAGAAGCACTGTATTGCACTGTGTTCCCTCAGATGCTTCTTGGTTAAGTTAGCCATTGACATGGCACAACAAATAACTGTATAGACTGCAAAGTGAGGGGGAAAGGACCAGAAGAGGAATATGAAGCAGAAGAGCTGGCTACAGAATGCCCAGATCCAAGTCTTGTGGTCAGTCGAGCAACCAGATTCTAACTGGAATGAAAGTGCCCTTTAACAGAAGCGTGAGTGGGGTGGCTGCTGCAGCAAGGCCAGCAGGTGAGAGCCTTGCGGAATGTCAGCTCCTGACAGTCTGTGACACACTCTCACTTACAGCCTGTTATCCTCTTTCAGAAAGTCTTAGTCTTATTGGAAGCATTTGCACAAATTGTGTTAAGAAATAAACTGACAGAGAACATGCAACACACGGATGTGTTGCCATGCTCTGCAAACTCACCATGACAGGTCCTCAGGTGCACCAGCTCTGCTCTTGCCCTGACCCCTGACCTTTCCCAAGGGAGGTCACCCTGCAGACATCCGCCTTTGCCCTCCTGACAGTAGGCACCCTTGACCTTGTGTACATGAGGAACTAGTCAGGAGGCAAGAGCACAGAGCCCTCCAGAGCTGGCCTTGGCCTCGGCTCTGATAACTGATTTCAGGGTTTGGATTCTCTGAGGACTGAGAACAGGTAAATAATTTTAACATGTTTCTGGGCAATAAAACTCATATCATTTTCCCCAAGTGTGACAATAGGCAGGCCCTGCTGATGGGAGGCAGTTTCCTAGATCAGGCAAGGTCAGGGTCTCATGCCAGGCTGTTCAGACTCCTGCTGAGACTTGTTTTACTACCTCAGCCCCAGAGTGGCTCTCTTGATCATGCCAACTAACAAGACAGCAAGAGAAACCAATGCAGACTTCATGCAGAGACTGTCAAGCATGAAAACACCCCACTGCCTGTAAGACAGAGCAGCTCTGCTGCCTGGAGGATAAGAGAAAAGGGTCCATCTGCACAGCAGTGGCCTAGCCACACCTGCAGGCAGCCCGGGTCACAGCCGATGGGCAGCAGGCAGTTCACTGACAGGTAAAGTAGTGTACTGGGGTCAAGGTTGATAGTAGGTACCAAGAAACCCCCTTGCTGTGGCTTCACAACCAGACAACGAACTTTCTCATGAGGCGAGATGTGCGTGGCCAGCAGCCAGCCCTGAAGCAGGGGCCATGTGCCCTTCGAGTCCCACACTTGCTGACTCATGGGTTAGTTTTCGTCTTCATGGTTTTGAGGGGCTTTTGCTTGGACATTGTGTGAGCCTGGCCAAGGCTCCCACCTGCTCTTGACTGGGTTTCCATCAGTGAGAAGAGGAAAGAGCCCGTGACGGGCAGCAAGCCCAGCTACCTTCACCTTGATTGGCAGGAGTCTACCCTTTCTGCTCCCTGCATCCAGTCTCCTAAGAGCTCCTGAGTATCAAGGGAGAGAAGCATGCTGCTCTGTCCCTGTCCCCTGCCTGGAGAGCCCGGAGAAGCATGTCCTTCCACCAGAGGTCATCTCTTCTGCACTGCCCTTCCCTGGGAGTGGGGGACACTTCCAGGGCTGTTGCAGTTGTCCTGGGGCTTCCTGGGTCCATTCCCAGCCATCAGCAGTCCCTCCTGATCATTCCAATGACCAAGCAGAGCATCACTATCCCTGGCTGGCCAGGCAGCACCCATACATGTTTCTTCTCCACCCTCACACAGCCCCGCCCACATGCTCCTCCCATCCAGAGCCCAGGGCTCAGGCCACGGGATGTGGTCCCATGAGGACCCTGTGTGGTTCCTCCAGGTCAAGCCTGAAGGCTGCCCGTCAGCAGGACCAATGTGCCTGGCAGAGAAGGCACAGGGGTGGGTTAGGGCAGCAGCAAGTCTGCAGTCAGGAAGAGTAGGGGCCCTCTGTGGACCCGAGGCAGCTGCTGCTAGAGAACTGTGAAGGTGGGAGGGGCCAACCCTCAGCCTGTGGCCCAGGTGTGTCTCCCAGGATGACAGGCAGCTGCAGCACCCCCACTGCCTGTCCACAGTGTGCTCTTTAAACGTAATTGTAAGCCATTTCTGAGTCACTGCTCAGTCATTCATTTTCAGCATTTGCATTGATTGGCCTGAGCTGGAGGCTTATTTGCAGTTTGGATATGACATGTGCATTGTCAAACCTCAGAACGAAAACATAATCCTAGAAGCAGAGAGTGAGAGAGGAGAGGGGCATGGAGAGCAGAAGGACAGGTGGCATCATCTAACATGCAGGAGGATTTGCCATGTGTAACAGGACAGCTACACCAGACGTGAGTGGGGAGAGGAGAGAGTGGGTACGAGGAGCTGCCTCTCCTCACACACAGGAGTTGGCAGTTTTCAAACAGACTGGCCTACTCACAATGACCTGAGTTTGTGCTTCTCACCTTCTGTGTGGACGCTGGGCACCTGGGGACTTACTGAGAGGCAGACCTGATTCCTTGAGCCAGGTTGAGTGGGTACACTTGGACCCCTGAGCACATCCCAGCAGCACTGCCAGTGCTGGCCTCCAGGTACTCACTGAAGGCCAAGGAAGGTTGAAGACAGAGGTGCAGGGTGAGATCTGGGCAAGCTCCTGGCCTGAACTGACCACTGTATCCACATGCCCTGGAAGAGCAGTGCACACCCACTGAGAGGGCGACTGTGCGTCTGGGGTGGTCTCAGAGAAAACAGCAATGGTGGGAGAGGAAGAAGATGCACCGTTCGGGACAGCAGAAGTGGGTGGTATGTGCTCCCCAGTCGCCCTCGAGCTCAGCTGGAGCCTGCCTGGCCCTGCTGAGGCCTGGGGAAGCCACTTCCACAGCACCAGCAGCAAGTCTGTTCTCTGCGGCCAGAAAGTCTTACATATTAATATTAAAATAATCATGGTGAAATAAGTGGACAGAAATAATCAAAATAAGTCTAAAGCATTCACACATTATTTTAAAGATTCATTTCTACATAGTGGCATAAATTTAGACTGACCAAAAAAAACAACAATAATGGACAGTGATTTTCCTTACGAAGTGCTTATTTGCTTCAAAAACAAATTATTCCACAGGTTCTTCAAATACTTAACCTCATTAGCACATTTAAGATTTATTCAACTTAAGTTTCACCAACATCCTCAGGATATGTAAGTCAGTAATCAGAAGAACGCGCTTGGGCCAGCTCAGCAAGACGGCTTGCAGGGAGCTGTGCCTTCTGCAGAGGGAGTCCTGGGATGAGGGCCGCAGGGCTGTGGTTCCATGCCTTGCTCTGCATCCTTTTGTTCTCGCATGTTGTGAAGTAGACATTGACATACAGCAGTTTCTCAACACTGAACACATTTTAAAAGATGGAGGAAATTAGAATTACCAAACCCCTACATATGGGACTATTCTTTCACAAATCTACTAATCATAAAAGTTCAAATAAAAGTCAAAGCTGTAGAGACTTTCACTTCTTGTACATATCAGAGAAAACCTGGGCCCATTGAAAGTTACGACTTGAAGTTGACATAAATTTGCTTTCAGTGTTTTCTGTCACTGTGATTTCAACCTGCTGACAGTAAAATTGGAATTTATTCATACTGTGGTATGTACATGAAATCAGTCATTAGGAATACTCATCAAAGTCTGGACAAGCACACAATCATAGGCAGGGAGAACTGTTAACTACATGCAGCCAAAAAAGCCCCTCTAAACTGCCCACTGCCGAAGCTCACCAGCTGGGCCTGCCAGGGGCAGGAGTAGGCAGGCCTCCCGGCCCATCTGCACAGGAGGCGCATCCATGAGCATCACAGTCACTGGGGTACCAGCCAGGTCTATCAAAAAAGCCAGCCTCCAAGGCTCTGAACCTTGCGGGTGGCACTTACCTTCTGCCCTTACATCCGTTGTTGTTTTGAAACATAAATGCAACAAAGGGTCAGTTATTAAAATGTGTAAGGCAATTACACTATATTTGGTCTTATAAAGTTATTATTATGTAAAGATACAGACTTTACAATAAATCGTCCCTCTTAAAGAGTGGATTCCTTCTCATATTCAAATGTTCCCACATGGGGAAACAATAATTTACCCATTATCTTCTGTCGAAACCTCACTTGTGCAAGATACTGTTCAAACTTTAAACATAGAACTGTTAGAATTGACCATTATTATACCTAGCCTGATTGTTTTCCTTTTTTAATTTTTTAAATTTTATTTGTTCTAATTAGTTGTACATGACAGTAGAATGCATTTATAGATTTTCATAGAGCATATAAATGGAGTGTAATCTCTCATTTTTCTGATTATACATATTGCAGGATCATATCAGTCATACAGTCATATATGTATATGAGGTAATAATGTCTGTTTCACTCTACTATCATTCCTTTCCCCATGCCCCTTCCCCTCTCTTCCCTCCCCTCTACCTAATATAAAGTAACTCTATTCTTCCCTACCCCCACCTTTATTGTGAATTAGCTTCTGCAAATCAGAGAAAACATTTGGCCTTTGGTTTTTTGGGTTTGGCTTATTTCACTTAGCATGATATTTTCTAACCTGATTGTTTTCTAAAGTTCATTTTTTAAAATATGTAGTAATGATTATATTTGAAATAAAAACAACACTGTACATCATCAAGACTCATAGTTACAAAATTTAGCTTTACAGCACAGCTCAGTAATCAGGGGGGTTACCAAGGGAGCTCTTAGCCAACCCCAGGGCCAGCCTCGTGTGCAGAGAGCAAGCTGACAGGCTCCTGAGAGCTCCTGAAGGCCTGTGCACAGGACCAAGTGCAGACATGGTAATGACCTGTGGCTGTGGTCCTCTGTCCATAGACAGGACAACAGGGAGGGTTCCACATGGACCCCCTCCTGAACACTGCAGGTCCTCTAAAGGGGGACCTCAGTCCAGCCAGTGACAAGGCATGAATCCATGTGCCAGTGAGGACAGCACACAATCGAAAGTCAGGCTTTTGAGTTCATAAGTACATCAGAGACTGGCGCCTCAAGCTGTGATGAAAAACATGGTGCTCTTCGACTTGTGCACGAAGAGAGGAAAATGATCCAAAACCCACCTGAGGCACTTGGTTGACTTTTGACCATGCAGCAGCGGAAACCAGGAGCCTAGCAGACCTGGGCCTGGGAAAGGCGGGCCCCACACACTGGACACGGAACACAGCCACTCCACTCACTGACTTGAGCACAGCACCACTGACTTGGGGGAACCTGCAGCACGCGGGATGTCTCACCTCCACTTTAAGGACCACATCTAGGAACAGTCCCCAGAATGAAGCACAGAAAGGAAGGCCAGGTGCATTTGTTCAAAGTCACGAACAGCATGCAAAACGATGCTGCCTGCGGCAGAGTTTACAAAGAACATTAGACCCTCTTTAAAATACCCTACATTCTACAAAGTAATGGGTGCACCTCCCCTGGACACTTAAGGGAACAGAAACAGGGGCTGATGGGACTGGTCCTGGGCACAGTGACAGTGCAGCGTGGACCCCATCGCCCGTTGGCTCCTCTGACTCAAGCTTCTCCCTGTCTTCAGAAGTTAATTTGTTCCTTCTTCAGGAGCTTCACCCTCAATCCAGGCATATAGGAACAAAGAGAAAACCTCAGAGATATGTCTAGGAAAGTCTAAATTAAAGACGAATTAAAGGAAGGATTTTCCACGTAAAGTGGTGAGCTTCCAGAACGTGTGGCAGGGAGGTGCATGGTCCGCAGAGACACGCCTGAAGAGTCTAAGGAGCTCGGCTCCTCGCTGACAGAAGCCAAGGAAGGCGGCAGACCACATGTGGGGTCACCCCAAGGTCAGCACCGAAGAACAAGCAGCATGCCTCGGCAGCGGCACCACAAGACTTCTCGAAGGCAAGAACACAGAGCTTGTGGACATGGGGTCTTTCCCATGGCCCAGACCTCTGTATGATGCCCAGAGCTATCCCGATCCCAGTGCCTGTCCACCTGTGCACAGTTGTGAACACACTGGTCCTCAGCCTGGTCCCCTCTGAGAAGACCAGTGCCATCCACCCGTGCATCCATCCATCGCAGTAAGATACCCTGACTGAAGAGCTGTCGTCCTCATTCCTCAGTACCCAAAGCAGAATTAGGTGCTCTGCTCTTATTAGAGCTTACTTCTGTATTGCATTTCTTGTTATAAATTTCCTATTTATTTTTCTAAGTAGGTTTGAGTTCTATATTTAAAAGGCCAAGTAATGGGAACTGTGTTTGCAGTGTGGCTAAACTACCAGGACTGTGCTGCCTGTGGTGGTCCAGGACAGTATCTTCTGACTGCACAAATGGCTACTTTGTGGTGGTTATAAACAGTTCCCACTTCAACTTTGCATTCCTTTTCCCACTATACTATTTTTAAATTTTTCTTGTAGTTGTAGATGATCACAATACCTTTTTTTGTTGTTGTTTATTTTTATGTGGTGCTGAGGATTGAACTCAGTGCCTCATGTGTCCTAGGCAAGTGCTCTGCCACTGAGCTACAACCTCAGCCCATCCTACTATAGTTTTAAGTGAACTTTGGGAAGTGTACATCTCTGGGAATGCCATTGTTAGGATGAAACAATATATAGAGAGGTGATCTTCCTAGGAAGCCAAGATTTTCTCTGCTCTCCATCCTCATCTCCACACCTGGTTCTGTGCTCCCTCTTATATCTATAATAACTCATATGGCACTTTATCTGTTGAATGACAGAACAAAGAATCATATGTGTGAATAGTGAATGGATAGGTAGATGAGTGAATGGTTGGATGATGCAGGATGGATGGATGGGTGAGTGAATGGACAGATGGATGGTTGGATAGATAGATGATTGAATGGATGAATGGGTGGATGGTGGAGGATGTTTGGATGGATGGTGGAAAATGGATGGGGTGCTAGGTGAATGGGTGGATGGATGATGGATGATGGACCAATGGGTGAGTGAATGATGAATGGATGGGTAGATAATGGGCAGATGGATAAATGGTGGAGGATGGATGGGTGGGTGGAAGATGCCTCACTGACCTAACTGCCACTCTCCATAAGTCCTTTTGATACTTTCTCCATATCTACCCCAAAGAACAGATCTGACCATGTTAACCCCCTGCTCAAACTTCACCATGTGTAAGGGTCAAAGAACTTAAAATGGCATTTAGAATGACTTCTCCTCACTCATTTCCTCCATCACACTCTGCTCCAGAAAGGAACTCTGTAAGTTGAAGTTTCCAAACAAGCCATGATCTTTTGTACTTCAATACTCTTTACACATGAATTTCCTTCCTCCTTCTCCACAAACCAAGCCTCAAAACATATGCATCATGTTCTGTCTAGTGTTTTTGAACACACAACTAACTTGAGGGTAGAAATACTCACCAATGAGCACTTGAGGACTCAGCAATGGCAATGGGGTATAAAAGTGATATCCTCAGCATGGATTTGCCCTCCAGTGGAGGTGTAGATGTGCTTCTGTCTAATTTCTGTTTAAAGCCTGAGTTCTACCAGGACGGGAAATCAGACCCTAGTGACTGGTGCTGCTAGTCTAAATCTTGTGTCTCCCCCAAATGCACATGTTGAAACCTAATCAACAATGTGAAGATATTAGGAGATGGGGCCTTTGGGGTAGAGCCTAATGATGAGATCAGTGTCATTCTGGATGAGCCACTACTCCTAGCCCTCACCCACTGGCCTGAACCCTGAGTCGCTGGCCTGGACCCTCAGCGACTACTCTGAGTCTTCACTCACTGGCCTGGACCCTGAGTCGCTGGCCTGGACCCTTGCTTACTGTCCTGAGTCCCCATTGACTGATCTAAGCCCTCAGTCACCATCCTGATTGCTGACTGGTCACATGAAAAAGTACTAATTCAGGATATTTCAGTCCACTTGCTAACTATAGTTTCAATGCAGCTGCAAGCACGTCACAGATTCTGATGCCCCAGACACTCCATAGGATTTGGAAGATGCTGTCTTTCAAGATTCATTGTTAGAAATGACATCGGGGGAGGGAGAAATACACCATGAGACAGTACACACTGAAAGACTTGGCTACTATTACTGCTGATTAACTGGTTTTTAAACCTTTAGGACACTGCACTAAGAAGTTACCAAATTTCAATGTTCACAAAACCTCTCAGGCAGTAGGTCCTCATGTTGTTTCCCTGCTAAATGTGCAGAAAGAGGCTCCAAGAGGGAATGCCACCCAGCCAGGGCCAGGGGCAGAATGTAGCAGCTCTGGGCTTCTTCCCTTGTCCACACTGCACTCTGGAGAGCTGCCCAGCACAGACTGTCCAGTTGTGCTGCCCCCAAGCCTGTTGCTGCAGCTGGACTCCTGGGTCCCAGTCCCCCTTGGGAGCATGCCTAATCACTTCTCTCTGTCCAGCATGCACAGTCCCCAGACCAACGTAAGCAATCCCACCCCTCATCTAGGGCATTTCAAATGCCCATTTCTACAAGGTTTTCCAAGGTAGCTCCAGAAGGGAGCCTCATGTGATTGACAGTATGGTGGTCAGATCCTTCCTGAATGACCAGATCCTCTAAAGAGATGTCCAAATTCTCCTTATATTTCTATAAACTGGTTTTCATAGCATAGATTTCTGTAATGGTTGATTTTGGCATCAACTTGGCCCAGATGAAGGATGCCTAGAAAGTTGGTACCAAGGAGGAGATTGTTGCTGTAATTGCACCTGTGCTGTGGACAAGCCTTTGGAATTGGTTTATAGAAGGAATCTGGGAAAACTTGGAATGCCACAGCAGAGCCTAACAGGCAAATCTGGTGGAGTCTCTGAAGACCAGTGCCAGTAGGAATGTGAACAGCAAAGGTGATCCTGCTGAGGTTTCCAAGGGAAAGTAAACAGGAGACTGGACTAGGGGCCACCTTGTTAGGCCTTGGCAAAGAATCTGGTTGCATTTTTTTCTGTGACCTGGGACTTTGTGGGAATTCAGGCTTAAAGGTGATGGACTAATTTGTCTGGAAGAGGATATTTCCAGGCAGTACAGCACTTGGACTGTGGTATGGGTATTACTGGCTACTTTTAGCCAAATTTACAATGATAGAAGCAAAGAAGAGCAGAAAAGAAAGATTTGGGGGGAAAAAATCACAGAGTAAGGAGAAAAGGAGTTTTAAAGGATGACCAAAGAGGGTTTGTAATGACTGCCAAGAACAACGAGCCAAGTGCTTTGCACCAGGACAAGAGGAAAGATGCCCTGAGTGCATTCAGGAGGAGGCCAGACCAGACTCCACAGCTCAGAAATGCAAAAATGCAGAATTATGTCCAGGGCAGAGTCTTTTGAGAAGAGAGCCCGGGGTATCCTGCCCCGCAAAAAATGTGTGCCTAGGGCTCTGCTTCCCCAGGTGCTGCCATCCAGGCACTGGGGCATGGCTGCAGCGGTCGTCTGGGGGACCCCGGTCCAGTCCACCTGGCAGCCGACCTTGGCATCATGAACCGCATGCTTGTTTTGCAGACGTGCAGAATGCCAGAGATTTGAGGCCACAGAGGCTTCCACAAGGTCTCACAGGGAATCCTGGGAGGCCAGTTAGTTGAGCCCCTGCTGGGGGGTGTGTGGGGCTGTGAGCATGTCACAGACCTCAGGGAGTTGGAGATGCCAGGAGAGTAGAACTGATGAGGCGAGCGTGGCAGTGAGCACAGCCAGTCAGGGGCTGCAGACGGCACGCCTGCCCCTCTGAAAACCCACTCAGCCCTCTCCACTTCCACTCAGGCCCCCGTCCAGGTCCCAGAAAGGGAGGCGCCTGAACCGAGAGAGCAGGGCCAGAGGGCAGAGGCACACCTGGGCCTCGGCTCCTATCTGACATTTCATCTCCTGCAAAACCATAAGGAATGCAGTATTTGGGGGTCTTTCCTGAGTACATGAGGACTCTACTTTGTTCAGATATTCCCATGAACCAGTTTGACTGTTGACAGCTCTTCATACCAAATGGGGGGTCTTCTTTTATTTTAACTATTGAGGATGGGTGTGCATGTTCAAATTTATTCTCACTGCAGCTGTCAAAACATGCCAGGGGCAGGTGTGGGGGCTCACACTTATAATCCCAGTGACTTGGGAGGCTGAGGAAGGAGGATAGCAAGTTTGAGGCCAGCCTCAGCAAATTAGAGAGAACCTGTCTTAAATTTAAAAAAAAAAAAAAAAAAAAGGGCTGGAGATGTAGCTCAGTGGTCAAGCACCCCTGGGTTCAATCCATGGTAAAAACAAACAAACAAACAAACAAAAAAAGTGCTATATTGGAACTTCCAAAAGTCCAAAGCACCAAGGTGTTTCAAGACTTCTCTAGCTGGAACTTCTAACAAAACAAAAATCGGCACTCCCCTCAGGTCTTTCCCATGTGAAAGTACTCTTCATCTCCCCTACAGGAGGAAAAATCTGAATAAAGCCATTATACTGTCAGGTATCCTAACCCTTCATGCAAAATGCATAGCTCATACCTCTTCTGAGCTACATCATGCAGTGTTGCAGATGCAAAAGTTAAACCACAGAATGTGAGAGGCTCAAGGCCAGATGTCCTTAGGATAGGAGGGAAAGAGGAGGAGGCTCCTCCTGGACACAGACTAGCTGCTGCTTGTGAGGCTATGCTCCTGTGCCTTCTGGAGAAAGTCCTATGAGCAGACTTGGCTTTCTAAAAGCTTTGGTTGTACCTAGCACACTGATGGTCACTGACAGTAAAGACCGAAGAACTGGTAAAGGCCAAATATTAAGCAAGATTCATCATAGCACATTATGCTATCTTTTATGAAATATTGTTTTTCTTTCTAATAAGAGATATTAGGTTGTTAAATGAGTGACATAATAGTCTTAAAAGCTGTTAATACATATCTATGTCAAGAAGTCTTTGTAGAGGCTAATAGTCATCTGAAATTAAATAAATACCTCTTAAGACAAAGACGACTGCACTGGGATGCTGCAGCTTTCTTCGCACTGTTGAAAACTGAATAGTGACATTCATCTCATGAGCCAAACATCTTGAATAAAGGGTTGGGTGCTCACAAAAATTAAGTCAATTCTAGCAAACAATTTTTTCCAGTAATTTTAGAATATAATTTGTTGCTAGTTTTCTCTCCTACCCTTCAGTTTTTTGAACCCTTGACAGTAGAGTTGTTCACTTACTAAAGGAGGGAATTATATTATTTAATATGAATACATTGTCTCTTTTTGCCTGAAAATAAATGGATAAGCTCATAATGATGACTTCAAGTGAATTACCTTCAGTTTTTGGTTTGTTTGTTGGATGGTTGGTTGGTTGGTTTTGGGTTTGTTGTTTTTTGTTTTTTTTTTTTTTAATTTGTAGGCAACACTGCATTTTTTTTCCCCACATAGTTTTGGTAACAATCAGAAAATTACATAGTTTTACACTAGGGACTACATCCAGTCTCCTTGTTTTACACAAAAAGAAGTGGAGAGACTGAGTGCCTTGTGGACATGAGTTCCAGTCTCTAGTGAGCTAGTCCACGCCTGCCTTCCTCTAGCCTCACAGCAGGAAGTCCAGCAGATCAGACTGCACAATACACATACTTCTGGAAACTGGAGAACTCCACAGAGTTCATCCCAGCAACACCGTGAACTGAAAACTCCAGGGAACACTAATAACTCAGTATACTCTTCTAATCATGTTTTAAAGTCTGTGAATCAGTTCGTCTGAAATGAGGGGCACCTTGAGTGCCTTTAGCATAGAACTTCGCACAAATCAGTTAAAGAACACATGAACTTTCTGATCCCTGTCAGGTTTCATGGATCCAAGTGCCAACCAGGTGCTGGCTCTGTTCCATGCAAGTAGTGAATGGGGCTGGAGCAGTGTCCACACAGTGGGTAGCAGGAAACAGCCATTCAAGGAATCCACATGTCCCACTAAAAACTGCAAAAGAAGGGCAACATTCATTGACACTTCCTTGTTGGTAGAATCCGTGGGGAGTAGATCCCACTGGTGATCTTTTTAGAAGTGTAACTTTTCATTCTGTCAAATACTATTTTAAAATACTATTTAGGTAAGTCTGAAATAGCACATGCTTAGGCTGGAGTCACAGCACCACCAACAAACAAGCTTCATAAGCTCCCACTATGTTGCTTACCAGCTGTGTGCACACCCTGCAGCTGACACCCTACCCTGGACGCTCACCCGGCCAACAGGGGAAAGCATTGGGCGGCAGGCGTCGCTCTTGCTAGAGGAACTTAAGTTAAATTTCTCCCTATTCATGGAAAGGGGAAAGGGAGAAAGGAAAAATATCTCATTTCATCTGCCTAATGTATTTGACATAAAACTTTACTTTTTTCCTGAGTGTACTTCAGCAGAAACGTTAACATGTCACTCATTTTGCTTGCAAACCCAAAACAAAACAACAAAACCCTTCCTGGAAAACCAGATCGTTTGCTTTTAGAGAGCAGATAGACAGACATGCCCAAGGATCCCACTTTAGTATCTCCCACCTCTACCCCACCCCCACTGTGACACACACTTTCTCTTCTTCGACAGACCTAGCGAAAGCACGCTGGTGACAGAAAGACAGAGCTGAGCCATTCTCCGCGATCACTGGGGGACAGTGACATCAGCCTCCATCAGCCTCCTGCCGAGGCGCGGGTCTGTACGCACGAGCGCACCTGCACCCTGGCAGCATCTTCGCGCCACGACGCGTGCAGCTGCCAGTTAATGGTGGAGGCTTTTAATCCTCGCCCACTCTCTCCCTTTCTGGGACTGTATTAGAACACCTTTCCCAATCAGATCGCCGACTTGGAAGACGTCCAGCTCTTGCCCAGAAAGCACCAATAAAATGGGAAAGTGCGCAATTGATTGATAATACATTTTACAAGAAAAAAAAATGCAGGGAGTAAACTGTTAAAGCGAACCCTCACAATGTGCCTGGCTAGATCCAAAGAATCAAACTTTCTTAGAGAGGAAGCCCTGGAGGAAGTGCCCCTGGGCAAGCTACCGCGGCCCAGGGTCAGCTTCGGGGCGCAGTCGGCGGGGCCGGCTCCGAGGCCCGGGAAGGGCGCGGGGTCCTATAGTTCGGAGCGGCCCGCGGGGGCACGCGCGTCGCCCGGAGCATCGCCTTCTTCAGCCCGGGGACCCAACGCGGGCGGTGCAGACCTTTAGGGTCCCGAAGGCGGCTCTGGTCACGCCGGCAGATTCCTTCAAAACGGACAGACTAATGGACTATTAAACAGCGAGGCCGTCAGGCAGCTCCTTTTTCAATAGCCAGATCTGCATTTAGACAAAAACAGATCCGAGTTCCTGGTAAAGGCGTTTCTTCCCATCCTGTCACGAGTGACAGGAACGGGGGAAACAGACTGCGGGAGAGGGGACAGGGAGGCGGGAGCGGGGAGCGCAGCGCAGAGGACGCGCGCGGAGACCGGGGAGGAAGGGGCGGGGAGACGCGGGGGAGGGCCGGGGGCGGGGGCGCGCGGGCCGGGCCCCCTGGCGGAGATGCGCGCCGGCTGGGAGCGCTCGCGGCCCTAATTAGAGCCGCGCTCGGGCCCTGGGGACCCGCCTGACGTCGGCGGCCGCGGGGATAAGAAGCGCGGCGGCCGAAGGGCTCGGCGCGGGCACCCGGCGGCCGCGGTCTCCTCGGAGCGGCGGTCCGCGTCCCCTGCGCTCGGACTCCTAGGGCCATGGAGTAGCGGCGCGGCCGGGGGACGACGCGGGCAGACGCGGGACAGACGCCCACGACGCGGGCGACCGCGGGCGCAGGGTACCCGGCCGGGCGCAGGTGGCGGCGGGCGGCGCGGGCAGGTGCGGGCCGGGCCTCCGGTGGCTGAGGGCTCTCGGCGCGGTCCCGGGCAGCGTGGGACGCCGGGCCACCCGAAGCCGGGCTGCCGCTGTGGGCGGCGGCTTCCTCGCGGAGGTGGCGAGACGCCCGGAGGCTGAAGAAAGTTGTGCGGGCTGCGGGCCCGGTGCGGACACCGCGTGCAGGGAAAGTTGAGGGCGCGCGGCTTCGAGGCGCAGGCACCCGCCGCGGTCGCCCCCTGGGCGGGTCCGGGTGATCCGCGGACTCTCCCTCCCACGCCCGCCCTCGGTCCCGCCGCCGCCACAAGCCTGCGACCCGGGACGATGCGCGCGCCCGGGCGGCCCCTGCTCCTGGGGCTGCTGCTGGTGCTGGGCGCGGCGGGGCCCGGCCGGGGGCGCGTGCAGCCCCGGGGGCCCACGGACCGGCAGACGTTGCTACGGCTCCTGGTGGAGCTGGTCCAGGAGCTGAAGAAATACCACTCGGGGGAGTCCAAGAGGCTGCAGGTCCTCAGTGAGCCGGACTTCTCCCTGGGACGCAGGGAGGCCGCGGACTACGGGACTGACTCCGAGGAGCAGAGAGTGGGTGAGTGTCCTGGCTTTGTGGACCCCAAGGAGTAGAGAGGGGTAGGGTCCTGGCTGTGTGGATCTGAGGGACAGGTGGGTGAGTGCCCTAGGCAGGCAGTGGGCACAGAGAGGGGCAGTGTGGACTGGGGGCTGCGCCCAACTGTCTAGCTTCCATGTCTGACACACTGGATCATATTTGTTTGGAAATAGAACCCAGGAGCACATTTTCAAAGATAAATCAAGTTGGCTGTTTTTTAAAACGAAGGGGTAGTTTTTTAAAAAAGAAAACAGGAAGTCTGCGCAGAGGCTCGCAGATGACTGCCCCAAGTTTGCTTATAAGACGTGGAGCTGTTGCCTAGGTCAGGAACGTGCACAGAACTGGCATCTGTTATTTTGGAAGTGGAAGTATTCTAAGCACAGCAATTCAGCTTAGAAGAAATGGTCCAGAGCTTTTCCCTATGCATTGCCCTTCTCAGAGCACTGCCCCACAGGGAATTTCCCAGGAAAGCATGCAAGCTTTTAATGCTTTCATGACACAATTAGGTCAAATATGATAAGTTCAGTTTTATGTGGACTGACTCAGGTGAGGAGTAGATGAAGACTGACACTAGGGAGATGTCTCCCCCCATGCATGGGGAAGGCTCCAGTGCAGCTGTCCCTCTGCAAGGAGCACATCAGTGCTTCTGGTGCAGCATCACATACATTGGAGCAGAGTTCCTAGCCTGCATCAGGGGACGGACAGTGACCAGGACCGTTAGAAAGCAAAGGCTGGCATCAAAGAATGTCAGGGAAACAGTTCTGGAAGCAGGTGCCAGTGCATAGCAGAGTGTGGAGCTGGCTTGGGAGCCTTCTCCTGGGAATCCTGTGCTCTCTTACAGGCCAGGCTGTCTTCCTGACAGGTGGTCTAGGCATTTAACCTTTTTTTCTAAATATATGTTGAGAAGAAAGTAACATTCTGTCACTCAGCTTTTATTTGAAGGATCAGGTTTTCTTTCTAGCACTTTGAAATGTGGGATTTGATTTAAAATGAAGCAACTTAAAAGTGACTTATTCCTAGCAGCTAACCATTTAGAAAACAGGAGTTTTCTTCACTCTGCAACTCTGTGGTCCCTGTTTCTATACTGGTTGTAGAAAGTAGACAGATATCACTGGAACTTCATGAGTAGGTAACACTATTCCAGGAAAAATGTGCCCTGAAGTAGTCTTCATTTCATTGTACATGAGGATCCAGGGTGCTCCCATGCATGGAGACGGGGCTGATTCGGGTCCATGGTTTTCTCAACATTAACTGGGGATCACATCAACATGCTCCCTTCAGGCAGTATGACATTTTCTCCTTACACAGAAATCGTCCCTCGAGACCTGAGGATGAAAGACAAGTTCCTGAAGCACCTCACAGGTGAGGTCCCCACTCTGCTGCCCTCCCTGCTCCTCTGTGTTCTGTGTCTTCATGGCCTTCTTCTTCCCTGTTCCAGGTCCTCTTTATTTCAGTCCGAAGTGCAGCAAACACTTCCACAGACTTTACCACAATACCCGAGACTGCACCATCCCTGCGTGTAAGTGATCAGCCTGCCTTCTGAAATGCACAGGGGCTGTCTTCCCTAGCTGTGAGTTGGGCCGTCAATCCCAGAGATCAGAAGAGATAGCTAACCTCTGCGTCAGGCTGTGCCACACTAAACAGAATTTACGTAGTTTCTGGAATTAATGATAATTCACTGGAATTAGTCCATGCTTGGAGTAGGCTGAATGCTTTGATTCCCTTTCTCATTTTGTTTATGAATTCTGGTGTGGCATATATATTTGTTCTGCTTAAATGTGACCATCAGACAGGTTAAGCACCAGTTGCTGAAATGCCAGCTGCCCATGCAGAGGTCTGGGATTTACATTCAGGTTAGCATGGAACCTTCAGATCACATTCCTTGATGTTGTCCACCACTGTGACCAGAGATTCTTTTTTTACTTTAGTGATAACCTCATCACCCAAGAATCTTTTAGTTGTTTCAGAATTCTGCACTTTGGACTGCCTTCTTCTCCAGCAGAGAAATGTAGTTTGCACTCATCTCTCCAGTTCTCAGTCACAGCTATCCCCTGGGGGTTCTTTCCTTTCTCTTTGGCATGCTTCTGGCTGTTTGGCCATAACAAAACATATTTTATTTCCCCAAAAGTGGCTCCTTGTGTTCTTCATCAAGCTGTGTTTTAACTGGGACCACAACTTTCAGTTCATTCAAGGCTGACAGGAGAAAACCATGCAGACTGCTCTCAGACACCACCAGAGATCAGCAGCCTGTCAGACTAGGGCGACTGTCCTGCCTTCCAAACAGCTAGGTCACATGAGGTTGTTTTTCCTTGTGGGGCAGCAGAGTTGCTCTGGTGGTAAAGCTCATTGTTTAAGGAGCTGCCTCCTGCACCAAGAACATCACACCCATGGGGCTCACCCAGCAAGGTGGCCTCCCTAGCACCTTTCATGGTGCACACAGTTCCTAAGTTCACAGGGTGCATTTCTTGAGCACTGAGTCACGGCTTCATCTCAGCTCATGGCAGGTGGACGGGGCACCTTTATTTCCACTCCAGCCCTGCTTTCTTGTTTCAAAATCACTTACATGCTTCCTGGGGTCACAGAAGTTTTTTATTGTTTAATGTGTATATATTTTAAGTTCGGTATTGTCTTACAAGAGTAGGATCATGAATTCTAAATGTGGAAGTGACCTTGGAGCCACTGTGCTAATCCTTTCATTTACAGATGGAGAAAGTTTTAAATTGCTTATGTGCCGTCAATAGGTGTCAGCAAGACTAGGGCTCAGGTATCATCTGTCACTCTCTGCAAAGCCTTTTCCAGGATGCCATGCTATGCCCATGTTTGCCACCTCCATTTGGTTGCAAGTTACCAAAATTCCTGATCACAGTTCACCCTGAATCCCCAAAGGTGGAAGGCAACAGGTGTGTGCACTGAGATGTGTGGCTGCCTTCACCTCTTCTCAGCCTATAAAGAGCTAGAGAGCTAAGGTGATCACTTCTAGGCTGCTTTTAGGCTGTATAAAAACCTGTCCCTGAAATCCTGGCATGCTGGAAGTGAAAGGGGTCTCAGAGCCCTCTTATTCAGTGTGGTCCATGAAAGCCTGGTAGAATGCAGAACCAAGTCCCTCCCAGACCTAAGGAATGGAATCAACATTTAACTAGATCCCTAGGTGAGCCCTGTACATTACAGTCTGAGGGACAGGACATGACACATCTGGATTGAGCGGCATAGGCACCAACTGGGATCTCCAGACAAATTACAAATGGAAGTATTAAGTTTGTCAATTAGACCATCCTTGAGGTCAGAATCCACCCTATGGTACCTACTCTGCTTATGGAAAGCAGATTCCAAAAGGCGTGGAAGGAAAATGACAAAGTAGGGATGCTGCTGACCAGCTGCCCGTGGGTGCCCCCACTTGGAGCATGAAGGGTATGAGCCCTGAGTATTTAGAAGGTATATTCTTAGAGGTAGAGTAAGTACCTTGTCTGACATACCATGCAGATCCATTATTGTCAGTTTACCCATTCATTCTTTCTTACTTCAGTATGAACATGTCCCTTTTTAAGTTGGACATGGTTGCTTCTGAGAAAGAAATGTCAGCAATTTATAAACTACTGTAGCTTTCCACAGAATTTATCCTGAGGAAATTCTCTTATGGCTGTGGTCACAGAAACTTTCCATGGATTCTCTGAGATATCATCTGGTAGAATAGAGGAATGGGGAAACACCAGTCTGCACTCAAGAACTCAGAAATAGTTTAACTCAATCTCCAGCACCCCTCCTCAAAAAAAACAAAAAAAGGAAACTTAGCTTATTGGGGTTTTTTGTTTTTTTTTTTTTTTCTGTCCAATACAAGTCTGTGTTCTGCTACATTGACCCACTTTCTTCAGGACATTAACATACAAGTCTTTGTAACATGGTGAGCTCAGGTGGGACTCAGTGTGCAAATGACCTAAAAGTTTAGTCACACAAGGGCATACTGAGATTGTTCTCTTTGTAAGCAACACTACAGGCATCTCAATGAGCACTGACTTCTGCTTGGATGCTAACATCCTTGAAGAACCATAAATTATTAAGTCAACAACTTAGAAGCCATGATTGTCGATGACAGTCTATTGTTTCTAGGGAATTCAAAATATTTAAGAAATGGTTATAGCAGTTTATATATTTCCAAGAATTGAAAAATCTACTGTTTCTTTTAGTGTTGTTCAGATAACTGACAAGGGTCTGTGGTTTATTTTTGCTGCAGACTATAAAAGATGTGCTAGGCTTCTTACCCGGCTTGCCGTCAGCCCAGTGTGTATGGAGGGATAAGGTAAGCTCCCCACAGCTGCATTGCTGGTCCCTGAGGGTCAGAATCCCATTTGGGACGTGAGGAACTTATAGGCTTAGAAACACTCATCCTTTGGTGGAGTTAGCCCTCCTGAGAAAACTTCACAGAGTAGCTCAGAAGGCTACCATGGGAAGCAGGTGCCCCCTGCTGGCCATCCAAGCAGCCAGCACCGATCCTTCCTGAACTTGAAACAGCAAGGAGCAGGCTGGTGGCTGACTTAGAGTAGAAGACTGCCTGAACTAGGGCACTCACTTAGAACCATGCCCATTTCCTTTCAGGCTTTAACTCATTCACTGGCACATAAAAATGAGTACAAGTGCTACCCAACTTACAACAGGTTATATCCCAACAAATTCATCATCAAACATGCATTTAGTACATGCAACCTAGACAGTGTGCTGGCTGGAAGCTGTGGCTAGAGGCTTCTGCTGCCTCACAAAGAAATTGTGTGGCACATTGACCCAGGCAGAGATCAGAAGTCAAAACCTGAAGTATGATCTGTACCTCACTGTTGTACCAGGGTAAAGTTAAGACATCGTGAGTCAGACCATACCAAGCAGAGGCATGTCCATATGTGATCAGGTGTACATGTGAATTTTATGTTGCATTTTATGTTGCAAAAAGGTTGGGAGTCTTTTTGTACCAAGAGGCTTCAGTAGAATAGCCATCCTCTTTAAATGTTCTCATAATGTTTTTCATAAGCTGCAGTAGCAGACATGTAAATGCATTCTCAGAATTTAATGTTACATTGTCCTCTCAAGGGATGCTGTGTCACAAGTAGCACCAGCTGTTGGCCAGGAAGCCATCAGTGGCTGGGAGGTACGGCTTTACTTACAGGACCATCACTAATCTCGTACCAGCATAGGTGGCTGTAGCAGTAGTAGTAGCGTGGTGCACCAGCTGGTCTCAGCAGTGTATAAGTGCAGTGCTTTCACACATGCTCAGTGTACTAAGGCAGCACAGCAGACTCCGGGCTCTGCCAAGTATGGTGAGCCATCTTCACATCCTCTTGTCCCCATCAAGACCAAGTACCCCTGGAAAGAAGAGCAGTACTGGGGACAGGGTGCAGAGGGTGGCGGAGGCTTGCTATTTGGAGGAGGTAGAGGTGTTTTGAAGCCAGTCAAAGCCAGGAAGTGCAGCTCCAGCTTCCCTCTGCATCCTAAGCCCACCAGCTGCCTTTGTGGCAGACAGAATACTTACTTTCAACCCGTGAACAGATGCATAGCCTACAATCTCCCATGGGAACGTGTGGGGAAGACAGGGCCTTTAGCCTGCCATCACTGTTGAAGTTAGCCAGCCAAACTTGGAAGTTGCCATTCACCTACAAGTGGAGAGGGCAAAGGTGCCTTCGCACATCCACAGACCTCCAGCTACACGCTGCTGCCTCCTCAGCTGACTGCAGGTGGACATTTCCCAGCCCCATCAGGGCCACTAGGCTTGTGTGGCTCAGCTGTGGACTACAGTGAGGTCAGATCATAGGAAAGCAGCTAGGGGAAATCATCCTGCATGCTGAGTGGCATGGCCTGCTGTCCCTGGGTCACTTCCCCACCTGCACCACCAGTTGCAGGATGAAGGCACATGCTCACACGCTTCCAGGCCTAAGGCCACCTGCACGCTGCAGTCACAGTTGTCACAAATGGCCGGGAAACGGGCAGTTTAAAACAGTGGTATTCCTGTTGACTGTGATGATGTCATGACTTTGTTTTAAAGATTAAATTCTACTTCCAAAAGTTTTAAATTGCAACAGCCAACTCCTAACTGGCTGGGTCACTAGTGTAGACACAGGCTGGTCTCTCCGTAGCTTGGGTTGGGACGTCAGTGAGACCCTCGGGGCACAGCACTTGTCCCATGACACCCCTCGTGGAGATGACATGCTGGGAACCCTAAGCAAATGTCTGCCAAGTGGCCATGCCATGTCCCTCCACTGTGCCCAGTGGCCTCACCTCCACCCACACAGACTGTAGGGTAGATACCTCCCAGCTTCAGCCCAGAGTCCAGGAGGGCAGGTCTCTATAGCAGCCAGGGGGCAAACCCTGGGCGCCTTCTCTGGAGCTCACTGTCCTCAGACCAAGAGAAACTACATTCCCCACATCAAACAGTATTGGACTTACTGGTAGTTAAATGCAATGTCTGAGCTCATGGCTATCTTCAAAAAAGTGTGGTTCTGAGCAGTGTGTGAATACCTACTTTAGCCTGCAGACTACAGCCTCTTAACCTTGCAGGTGTCCCCCCTTTTAAAATTAAGGGTAATCAGTATCCTAACATGGAGTAGCAGAAACAGCAGCATTTTAATAGTTACCTGAATAAGTTACCTTTGCTAACCTGTGAACACAGGTATAAACCTGGCCAACCATCTCCCAGAGCTGCCAGCAGCCACAGACCCCATGGAAAGAGCATGAGACTGTGACCATACACACAGGGCCAGGCAGCTCAGCACTCCTGTGTTAAAGCCCAAGTGCTCCCATGTGCACATCACGGATGGTTTTCATCCTTTGGTGCAGTGAGCACATGGTAACTGCAGAACTGAGTTATTTTCCAGAATAAATGAGACTGCTGTTTGGAACACAGAGATACACACACACCCAGAAACTCCATGATTGTAAGTGTGCTATTACACAGCTGAAGTCACAGGTCCTCCTGCATTGATAATGAAACGTGCGCAAGCCATGTGACACCAGATGCATTTGCTTTCAGCGGGAAGAAGCCATGCAGCAGGACCCTGAGCAGTGCCTTGGAGACCAGCCCGACAGCTCTCCACATCCACTCCCTGTGGACAGAGGTTTATTTTTGCAGACAGACTCTTCCAAAATTCCTTTGCATTTTGTAAGCTGTTGACACTGTTTACAGATACGTATTCAGTAAATCAGTGTACCTGACAGATCCTTGCCACTGTATCTTAAAAAACAAGAGAACACCTCACATTTGATGTATAGTGCTATGAGAATATTTCATTTTCCAGATTAGATGAAATTACAAAAAAAATTACTTTAGAAACATAAGTAGAATCTTATACTATATTTTCATATAGCATATGGTATGATTCGATATTTTGTATTACTTTTACAATTAAACTCCCCAAATATTATTTGGACCTGCATGAAAAATCTTTAAAAAACAAAAAAAAGTAAATAAAAAACTTCATTCATGTTTTGAAGACAGTGGAGTATAAATTTGTGAATATATCCAGTCCAATTCCATTTGTCCTTATATAATAAATGTAAAACAGCACACTTACTATTGTGCAATATGTAAATAAACAAATAATAAATGAACCATTGTTATAATGAACAGTTTTCA
Source organism: Sciurus vulgaris (assembly GCF_902686455.1). Taxonomy (NCBI): domain Eukaryota; kingdom Metazoa; phylum Chordata; class Mammalia; order Rodentia; family Sciuridae; genus Sciurus; species Sciurus vulgaris. Next base: position 99,065,297 of record NC_136475.1, read on the forward strand.
GAGTGGCCCTTGACCTCTCTTGGGTTCATCACTGGGAATTTGTGGCTTACACACCTGTCAAGAGATCCATACACTGCCAGGCCACAGAACTTAAAAGGCAGAAGTGAATGGCACTCAACAGCTAAGGATCCCTGTAAGGGGCAATGAAATTAGCATTTTCTAACAGCAGAGGTTACTGTGCATCAATGATGTGATCTCTGGAGATAGCTTGGTCTCTTTGCTAGTTAAGTATTCCAAATAAGTTGTATCCACTGTTTCTCAGGTAAAGGAACCTTAAGACTTGTGAGCAGTGGGTTTGGATATATTTTGAACAGAACTGGATCTAATGAAAAAGTTAGGTTGAATTCACAAAGCAACAAGATTCCTTAGTCACACTGCAAGCAGATGTTGTCTGGGGCAGCTGTAAGGACACAGCATCATTCTACAGTTAGAAAGTCTCTATTTAAGATGCATGTGTGAGCATCAGGAAAAAAAACAAAAAACAAAAACTACAAGTTTTTTTATTTACAGGGACGGAAAGGAGTAAGAAATACTCCTGACAATGGGATTACAAAGAAACTAATAACAACAGGGAACAACTGAGTGCTCGCTTAATCCTATTTCCCAAATGTGGGTGACCACCTGACCTTTTCTTCCCAGTTCTTTAGCTTGGGGACACCGTTCTCATATCCCTAACCTAACCTCTGGAGTTTTCTATATGTCCCAGTAGTTCTACCAGGAGCCTCCCTCAGGTGTCCCTCCCCCAACTCTCCCTGTTCTCAGGTTGGTGTTCTGCTCAGCCTTTCAATGAGGACGGATTTTTTGACTGAAAGTCCTCCACAGGTTAGAGGCCACCAGCTGCAAATGCAGGATCAGGACAGGATAACTGCCACTCATCTGCTGAGCCCCCCCAGGCACCTCCTCCACAAGAACAGCCTGAGGTGAGGATGCTTCCACCACAGGACCCTGAAAGTCTTCCATACCTAAATGCCAGTGTACGTGGAGCACTGTACATGTGTTCTTATCGTTTTACTTCCTAGTACTGAGGGTAAATGTGCACATGCATACCACAGACCATCTGAAAGGGACAAGACAGGCAGTTTCTCAAACTTTCCTCACTGGTCAATAAAAAAGCAGGCAAGACACCAAACTTATCTGTTGCATTTTTATAATTCCCCAATTTATTTTGAAAACAATCTTTTCTGACATATAGCCATGTGAATTTGAGATTGTACTGAAATTACCTGTATTTACTTGTAGCTTTATTAAACACTCATGAAACACTTAACATATCAATACTTAAGGACACAACATAACTGCGTATTTTTTTCACACCTAAGCCAATTTACATTTGACATCTGGGTTACCTGTGCATATAAAACTAACACACCCCTCAACCAACCATCTGTCCTTTGCAGATATAATTAAATTTTTGGACACGAAGTGGCTCAAATGGGAACAAATAAGCTGACCTCATGAAATAAACCAGACAAAAACCAACAAGTACTAAAGGTGCTAAAGATTAATCCTCCCAGTCTGTCTCCTATTGTGTGCACTGTGCGTGTGGGAGCTGAAGACTCACTGCAGCCATGGAGAGCTGCTATGGACGGAGGGAGTCACTGTGACTCTATGCACAGGTGCCCTGCCTACACTGGCCAGCCACACACAAGCACTGCAGGAAGACCAGGCCATCCAACCTCCCTGGGCTCAGAGGCTGACCTGGGCTTTCAGGTTGTGTGTACTTGCAGTGTGGGGCTGTTGCTCTCTACCTGCTTGCTCCACTACCCTGTAATCAGGGCAAAGTGGAGGCTCCGCTAGTCTAAGAACTCTCACTACACCCCACAAACTGTCGAGTCCAACATTTTTATTGATTCTTCTGCAGACACAGCTGGTTTCCAGCTATAGTGATCTGTCAAATCAGAGACAACAGGTCAGCTGAAGGGGCAGGTGGGTCCTCGGGCAGAGGAGTGGCAGTGCACCAGAGCACAGGATGAGGATGCAGAACATGGATAAGGAGAGTCCCCAGCTGGTGGCAGTCACTGTGGTCCTAGTAGGCCTTCTCCAGAAAGGCTTTGCAGCACCTGAGACACTGCTGGTACACCACTTCAAAGTCAGCGTCGTTCCCCTGGAAGATGGGAAGAAGGAGAGCTAGCAACACTAGTACCTGAAGTGTCCTCGAGGGACCTCATCCTATCACTTAAGCACCATAGGCCTGGACTTGCGGATCTTTACATTGGCCCACCGTGTGCACCGTACTTACATAATAGGGATCTTCAATAATGAGTTGTTTCTGTGGATCATAGCTTCCAAGTAGTTCAATTTTAGCTTTGCAGTTTTTAACTTGATTACTTTTTCTATTCAAATCTCTGCAAAATGGAAATATGAACTTAGTTTTCTGATCTATGGTTTCAAGTTAAACAGGGACATCTGCTAGGGGTTTATGAAACACCCATATCAAAATCCAGCAAAAGTGACCTGATTTACAGTGAAACCAAATCCTGCACCAAGGTGCACACCCTCGGTGCAGCCGTGTGCCACAGCTCTGTCTCCTGGGCAGGGGGCGAGCAGCACCAGCACATTCCCACTGCTTCCTGCATGCAGAGGTGCCCCTTGCCGCAGACAGCAGCTCCACGGCCTGTGTGAAAAGCACCACCAATCAGGTGATGTTTCAGAGACAGGGTGACACCAGGGAGCGCCAGAGCCAGATTCCTCCTGTGGGGGCCTGAACGCACGTGCCATGCTCTCACCTACTGTGATGCCCACACCACTCTCCTGGTATCCTCACTTCTACTTCCTGTGGGGCCTGAACGCACGTGCCATGCTCTCACCTACTGTGATGCCCACACCACTCTCCTGGTATCTTCACTTCTACTTCCCGTGGGGCCTGAACGCACATGCCATGCTCTCACTGCACTGTGATGCCCACACCACTCTCCTGGCATCTTCCACACTGCTACATTTTTATCAATCTTCCACGTATCTGACAAAATCCTGCTGAGTCCGTGTGATGAGTCTGGGAGCAGGACAGAAAAGAGCATCCCTGCCTGAAGTCTCAGTGCTGAATTTGGCACAGGCCCTGGACCTGCAGGGCCTCACAGTCAATGGACAATCTGGCCCAGGCTGCAGGGCAACAGAACATCCACGAAGAAGTGAAATTAGGCTGGGACACAAAGGCCAGAACCAGGGGAGCTTCACCCAGAGGGGACCCGACTGGCCAGCCCACAGGGAACATGATACACTCAGGAATAGTCTCCTGACAGGGTAACTTTTATAATACCTATAAGCTGTGGTTAAAAAAAAAAAGACAACTGAACTAAAATTGAAAAAAAAAAAAAAAAAAAAAAAAAAAAACCTGAATCTTAATCAAGGGTCCAATTAATACAAAAACGTAAGCAAAATTGTTACAACCATTACTGGTTCATTCCTACAAGTAATTAAAAGCACAGATAATTTCTCTTCATCAAAAACAAATATTTTTAAATGAATAGTGATGCAAGTTAATAAATGCTTGTGGTTACACTGAACTAAGTTCCTGATAGCAGCAAGAATAAATACCAAGGTTGGGTGTGGACAGGGTGCGGGCATGATGGTGTGTGAGGAGGCTGCGGTGTGGAGACTGCATCCTTGGCCTGCTACATCTACTGCCTCCACTGCACACCTGAGGTAGTAACTGAAGTTCTGCCATTCCTCAGTTTCCTCTCTGACATTAACAGAAACTTCCTGCAGAAAGTGCCGGGGCCTGCAAGCATGTGAGTTGAGGTTTTACAGAGTCGGTGCTATATAATACCTCAGCCCATTAGTTCTAGCTCAACCTTAAATCCAGTAAAAAAGGTCTTCTGCCTTGCCACTCTCACTTTGGGTGTGAGCAGTGTTAATGGAGGAACAAGACAAGAAATAACAAACACTCCTGGCTCGTGAATTGTTGCAATCGTAGAAATCAACACATCTACAATCACAGGCCCCAGCCCTACTGTTCAGCTCAATCATGCCAAATGGACTTTCCCTTCTGCAAGATGTTTCTCTTTTTAAAGAGACCCAGGAGACAATTCTAGATTATTCTCTGAAAGTCCTGTTATTTAAAATAAATCATTATGCACATTGTAATACCACTGTGTATCAGAAACTGTAACACAATAAGTCACTTGGACAGTAAACTGCTTGGCCTATTACCACACTAAAAATGGGACAGATTACTCTTTAAAAATGGATTACCTCAGATTGCTTTCATCCATACACAATATATAGTCGAATGTGGCCAAATCTTCTTTGGTCACCTAAAATTGAGCAAGAAGTCAAAATACAGTGTTTATACTTATACCATTCACAAATAGAAGAAGAAGAAATAGAACAGAACACTATGTTTCTGAACTTGCCAATTAACAGTGTAATTAAACAATTCAGGACACTTTTAAGTTAAAATACAGTTAACCTACTTCCCAAGTTACACTGCAAGACACTTTTGTATGGTAAGACTCCTTGAGGTGATCACTAGAGAGTACACCCGTCAGTTCCTCCCCTAGAAACCAGAGACAATCTGTGCACACTCAGTCCCTCACTGAGTGTCCCAGGCCCTGTCACAGACACCAGCTGAAGCCATAGGCCTTGTCCTCGTGGAACTACCCAATCAGGCAGGAGGCACAGATGCCTCAGAAAACACCAAGGATGGGATTCCAGGCTAGGCAGGGTGAACTTCCAGCAGGGCGTTGAGAGGAGGTTCACCAGAAGTAACTGAATCGTGGACTTGACTCTGACCAAACGTCCACTAATAAACATGACCCAGAGGGACTGTCACTCAGGACCTCCTGATTCTAACCCTACACCATCAATTACAAATGTGAACCACGTAGGATGCGAGTTTAAGTTTATTTTATTTATTGTGACTATTATAAATAATAAGAGAATAAAAAAATAAAGGAAGCCGGGCACAGTGGTTCACGCCTATAATCCCACCAGCTGCTCAGGAGGCTGAGACAGAAGGATCTTGAGTTCAAAGTCAGCCTCAGCACAAGTGAGGCACTAACCAACTCACTGTAGACCCTGCTTCTCAGTAAAATGCAATATTAGGGCCAGGGATGTAGCTCAGTGGTCAAATGTCCCTGAGTTCAATCCCTGGCACCCCAATCCCCAAAATAAATAAATAAAAACAAAGGATCATCAACATGCTGCAGAATCAAAGTGGAAATAAGTCCTAGAATGTAATTCGATAATTATCTTCCTTGTTGAAAAAAATCCTCTAAAATGTCATTTAATGAAACTATATAGGAGACAATGAAAACCTGGTTAAAGGAACAGTGATAATCTAACAGATAATGAATATAGCAAAAGAACAATAAATATGCTCATTGTTCACTATTATGTTAAAAATAACTTCACATGCACTCCATCAATTTTTAGAGTAGCATATTATAATTACAAAGAACTGTACTGTATTAATGCTCCCAAGACCCTAACTTATTTCAAAATATCAGAATAAAAATATTATTAAACATTACATTATTTTTCCAAATTGGTTATGTGAGAAATGTCCAAAGATTTAATGTTTAAACATTGTTAATTTTGGATGAACAATTCTGATTGTAATTAATTTGCCCTAAAAAAAGAAATGCTTAGCAACTTGCTAAGTGAAACCACACATGATTTTTAGATGTTAAAATAACTGAAAGAACAGCAACAGCTTTAACTTAATGCCTCATAGGAGATGCCTAGAAGAGGATTTCTGTTTGCAGATAGACATGGAATGGCTTGGGACAAATTAACTCTACTACCAAAAGTAGAAGACCCTCACTCACCCAAACGCCTCTCAACGTCTTGAGTGTCCCTGGAACCACTCGGTTTGGTGGCCCCAAGTTCTCTTGAGTGTGCTCAGCTCTGCAGCTGTGGCAATTCCACCAGATGGCACTGAACAAGCTAGCTGGTCTCAGGCTGCCCACATAAGACAGCAGAGTCTCATCTGCTGACCCACCAGCACTGACTGGAGCTCATGGTCAGTAGAAGAGCCTGGGAACGCTCAGAAACTATTCAGCCCTGCCTCTAAGCAATTTATTTACAGGGGTTACATCTATCAACATGTGTCATGGTTATTAAAACAGAAAAATGTTTAAACAGATACTTATGTTACGATTTAAAACTTTTTCATTTTTAATGAAAAACAATCATACTCTCCACACCAGCACTTGGTCGGGGGTGCCACTGGTTAGGATGGATTTTCCTATCTCTGTCTGCATTGCATTCTGTTGCAGTTTGTTGTTCAAGTGGCAGTACACGAAGTAAATTCAGCCCCACCCAAAATTGCAGTTTAAAGGAGTATTTCGGCAACCCTGCAGATCACTACGCAAAACTGAAATGTGACAGCTTCTTAGAGGTCAGCTACAACACAGAACTGGAGGCCCTGTCAACACCGTTTCACACCCTGTCTATTCAGGCCCACCGTTCAGTCTCAACCTCTGAACACATCTTCAGCCTAAACATACTTGGACCCTGTGGGATCAAGGATCACTGGACCACACTTAAAGAACTGTATTTTAGCCATGGGATAGGGGTTCTCTTTGGAGGGGACAGTAAGCAATGCCAGATATTCTCACTGTCATGACATGGGGCCCTGGCACCAGGCAGGGTGCTGCCAGATGTCATTCAAGGCACATGACAGTTCTCCACGAAGAGCCAGATTGGCAGAGTCTGCTTTAGAGGTGAGAGACCAAGGCAGAGGACCAAGTGGGAACGCAGGGTACTGCTGATCTGTTAGCAGTTCAGGGGCCAAAGAGGAAACTGAAATTAGGGGTGGCGGGACAGCCCTGGAGGAATATTGGTCTTTGAAGAAGGAGGCCTGGCACCTGTTTTTTTCTGAGCAATTGCATTCCACCTACCCAGGGCAAGCAGATCAAGAGGGCACCTGGAGGCTGCACACTAAGAGATAAGCACTCTACTGCAGAAGCTGCCACGTGGGAGGTATCGTGCCCACCCTGTGCTTGAGGCTCCTAGAGGAAGGACTGGAAAACTGAGAGGCAGAAAAGCCTCTGGGAGGTTGTTGCCAGCCTCGAGTCAGCTCCACTCCAATCATACTGAGGTAACCACTGACCTGCTTCCCTGCAACAGCCAACCAGATGGGGGCAAAACACAACTACCCACAGATTCCACAATGCCCCACATACCACATTCAGTATTTAACAAGAAGGCAGTAAGCACACCCAGCAAAAACAGAAGAAACAAAGAAAGCAGAGTCACAAATGACATAGGCTTGAATTTAGACTGTTTAAAATAACTCAAATGGGCTGGGAGATGTAGCTCAGTGGCAAAGCATTTGCCTCACACTTGCAAAGCCCCAGGTTCAATCTCCAATACCTCAAAACCAAAAAACAAACAAAATAAATGAATGCATATTTGGAAAAGAAGGATTTCACCAGAAATTCCATCTATTAAAAAAAAAACAAAACTAAACTTAATGCAGTCAATAAAACAAAAGTCACTAAGAACTCAGAATGAACAATTCCACAGACTTTAAGTATAAAAGGGTTAGTATATCAGAAAACAGGTCAGCAGGAAATCTCAGACTGAAAAAGAGTAAAAAGGATGGAAAATGGAGAGAAGATCGTAAGAAATTTATGTTCAATATAAACTGACTCTCAGAAGAGAAGAGAAATAGGATTAAGTAAAATATGAAATGATTAACAGCCTGGAATTTTCCAAAATTGATGGAAAATATCATGCCACAGTTCAGGAAGCACACTTTTCCCCTCCCACAGCAAAGCTGCTGAATCTAAATACCAAAGGAAAACTTAGAAAATCACAGAAGTTTTAAAGGACAACAAAAGAACACCAGATCAGATAAATCTTCCAAACAATTAAAGCAGAAATACCATCGATCTTTTTCAAAGAACAGAATTGGGAACATCCCAGTGTGCTCTGAGTCTGGACACCTGAACATGTGGCATACAAGGCTGAGCTGAGCTGTGTGCTCACCACCCTCCACCACCTGTGCAGCCCAAGTCAGCAATAGCCCACATCCAATAGGGCACAGGGGCAGATGAGCTCTGAGACATGCAGCAAACATCAAGGACGAGGAGCTCTGGGACCAGCAGCAGCACAGGAGAATAGAAACAGCTGGCACAAGAGTACACAGGCCTAAGACCATACTTCTACAAGGCTGAAAGGCAGGATATATTTTTGGGGGTGACCTTTGCAGGAATGGGCACTGGCTGCCAAGGAGCCTCAGGGATACACTCACTCTGAGCATGAGCCAATGACAAGTTTACTGAAAAAAGGAAAGCTTGTATAATAAAAAGAAATCTCTACCCAACTAACTGGACTAAGAGCACATGTCTCCAGAGACTGAGTTGGAAAGAAGTGAGAACCCTAAAAATCTACCATTTATTACACCTAGAGGTTGAAAGTACTGGGAAAACTCAGAAGTATACTAGAACAGTTATTACACAAACTGTGCCAACTGGCAAAGAACATGTAAACACAAAAAAGACCTGGTGTGATACTACTTACAGGAGTGCATCACCACATCCAGGAAAAAAAAAAAAAAAAAAAAAATCTTGAAAACAACAGGAAAAACAAAGCAGAACTAGACTCCAGAAATGCCAGCTCTAAAACTGGTAATCAAAACTGCTCCTGAAGTTTCCAGCTTTGCTCTTTAGGGTATGTGTATTTGTAATAACCTATCCACACCCACTTCTGTTGCATACCTAGTGCTTGAAAAGGCAACTGACCTGAAAACAGTCTTCTCATAATGCTGAAAGACTATCAAAATACATCTATACTTTTAAAAAATGCACGTAGAAACTGGCAAGATATGCAAAAGCCTGAAAAGATCAGAATGAATAAATGATATAAAATGTTTCATCTTCTGACCAGTGAAAATTACAAGTTTAAATAAAGAACTCTCAAAAACAGAACTATATTTTCTGATTTATAATATAAATACAAAGCTACCGTCATTTGAAGTTTGTTAAACCTCAGTAGACTTCAAACTTAAGTCTGGCATGACACTGTGTAATTAGGTACCCAAAATAATATCGGTGTTACCCTATATTTATGTAAGGCACTTATAGTAGAAAAATGCTTTTGTATATACTATGTGACTGTGTTCTGGCAACAAACTTGGTAATATAAGCGAACAGTCATAAAGATCTAAATGTCTAACTAAAACTTAGGAGGTGGTAAGAGACCACAGCTCTAGCTGGCGTCATCTGGCAGCCACTGCTCTCAATACTTAAGTAATTTTATGTGCATTTTAATAAGTAAGGTCATGCAAATCTTTCAGAACTGCACGTGTAGCAAGTTAGTTCACCCCAAATACACACAGTTGTGAACACACAGGTCTGTCTGTCTCTGTGCAGCAGAAATTAAACAAGATCTCTTCTACCTGTCTTGCCTTATGGGCTGTGCTAATGCCATGATTTCCTAGGCAGTTCACGGCTCTCGGGTCCGGGGCCCGGCCCACGTTCCAGTCGGAAACAGCACCGCTGTCAATGGTCCACTGTAACACAGAACACAATCGAGTTCTAGTACAGTACCTGCCGGGCAACGTGGTTCATGGGGATGCCATGCTTCCTCATGCAACTCTGCCCGCGGTAGTCAGGGGGGTTCCCCACTTCATAGGTGGACGTGGCTGCACTGTCTATCCTCCACTGCATGAGAAGAAAGAGAATGTTTTCGGCACTTTCCTGCCCAGAGGTGCTCAGGTTGGCCTCTTTAAGGTACTGAATGGTACTTACGTTATCTAAATCATTTTGATCAGTTACAAGTTTTCTGAAGACTGCTTCTGCAATGGGTGACCGGCAAATGTTACCTTAAAAAGAAGGAACAGGGCATAAAAAGAGTATTAGCTGTGGTGCAAAGGCTCACATACCTGGTGCAAAGTGTCTGCATCTTCCCTGCAGAAGAGCAAAAGCCAAAACTGCAGTGCAGGGGAATCCTGCAGACAGTGCTGCTCACAGGCTCAGTGATCTGACACCAACTGCCCGGGTACACAGACAGCAGAAAGCAATTCTAACCAAAACCAGTTTTACAGGTTGCAACTAATGACCCAGAACAGTCAAGAAATCAGTGAAGTAGGTTGCAGTCAGCTTAATTTAAAATGAAATACAACAGAACTGAAAGTATGTATTTTCAAATATAGAAAACATAAAAAAGATACCATTTCATAAAATATGCAAATAAACAACTGTATTAGGCATAAACAGAGAACACAATCTTTTACTGAACGACTGCTGCAAAGCCCTGTGCCGAGAGGACTGTGCCATCAGGAGTTAGCTATCTTGAAGTTCAGGGTGCAGCATTAGCAGCCACCTGACTGACATCAGCAGCCAGGTCAAGGACTCCAGGGTCACCCTCACTCCAGGCCAGCTGGCTACCAGTCTGGGACCCTCTCGGGCGTGCTAATTCTCTAGAAAGACTTACAAAACTCAGGAAGTGCTACCCTTATAAGCATTTCATTATAAGAGAATACAGACTGGAACCAGTCAGAGGAGGAAATACATGGGACTATTCTGGGATGGTTCTAAACAGGAAGCTTCCATCTCTTCAGGGACACTTTACCCTCCTTCCCCTGATGAGTGACAATATGGCAACCTTGCCTGAGCACCAGTGCTTAAAGTTGCTACTAGGGTCTAATTATGTAGGGATGACGGACTGAACCTGCAGGACCTCCCCTGACATATGTGACGCACAGAGCACATGGCTCTGACTTCAGTGTCTCCTCAGCATGAACTGTGGGGTCACCATGAGGAGTAACAGACATGTTACCATTCACAGAAAATCCCAAGGTGATTACAGGTGACCTCCCAGGAGCCAGGACAAGGACCAAATTCCTTTACTGCACAAGGAAAATCAAAAGGTAGCAGCTCTCCTCTCCAAACAGATCATGTACAAAGCCAGATACTTAGAGGAGACACAGTATAATAAAAATATGAAAGAAATGCCAATAAACAAGCACAATACTGCAAGAGCACAGAAAATAAAAATGCTACAAAACAGAGGCAGGACATAAGAAAAACAGACAGAAAGGAGACCAAGCTGATTTTTATGGGAAGAGGGTCCAATGGGCAGGGAAGTAGAGGCATTTAAGTCAGAGGTGCAGGACTAAAAGGTGTGGGTATAGTACTTTAGGTACAGGCAGCAGTGGCTGCCTGCCAAGCACTGAGCCAGGGCCTGCAGACAGAGCTATTTAAGACAACAGACCATTCCTACAAGTTAGGAAAACATCTGGCAGGGTTAAGAAAATGGACAACCACAGGACTGAGGGCAGAGAGACCATGTATGAGGTGAATATGAGAAAGCAAAGACAGTGCAGTAGTAAAGTGTGATCCCTTTCCTCACCTGTCCTAAAGGCTGAGGCCTGCACTCCTCTAACAAGATAGGTCAACAAGAGAAAAGCATGGCAGATTGATATAAAGTTTTAGGTGACAATGGAGCCTTTAGAATTGAGACCCAAAGACTCAGGGAAAACTGTCCAGTTTTATGCTTAGGTTAGATGAAGAGTGGACAGCTATATAAAGGGTGACTGCACAAAGGGCTACTATCTGATGGTAAGAGACAGGGAATCTAGTCATGCCATCTGTTCAGCCTCTTTGTGGCCTCTGATGTAACATCCCTTCCTCCCAGGTCTGGGGCAGGACCTAATGGAAGGAATGTCTTCAAAAGAGAAGGGAAAGGGACTCTTTCTAAGTCTGGTGGCTTCTTTGGAGAAAATAATTCTAGTTTCAATAACCTGTCTTATAGGAATTCTGGTTTCCATGACTTGCTTCACTTCAGGAAGTAAGAGACAGGAAAGCAAGAGAGGATCAGAGAGACTTTTTTTAAAAACTACTCAAGACAAAGCCCATATTGTGGGGTAACGTGTGAGCCCTACGTTAATAACTGATTTAAGGAGATGCTAGTAGTAAATGAAGGTAGCAGAGAGAAACCATCAGAAGAGATGAAGCCAGAGGACAGGCTTCACCCTGGCTTCTGTAAAACATGTTGAAATGGAATCTTCCAAAGTGTGATGAAACACACAGATGCCCTGGTCCACTATCACCCTGAGCACTATACCCTTAGCCTCTGTTACAAGACCCAAGCTTTTCCACACACATGTGGTTGTGCACAGTAGTTACAAAGCTTTTCTGTAAGGCAGGAAAGGACGGACAGGAATTCACCATGGATGGCCTCCATCTGCTAGTCTATGCTGTGAAGTTTTTCCCTTCCACCCTCCAAATTTTGGGTTGATTTTTAAGACACGTATTGCCACCAGCATTATCTAATATCTGAAAAGCTTCCTCAGAGTGTGTGATCACTTTCCTTGTTACCACAGACCTGGCAATACTTGGAACAGTAAACCCTCTCACCACACTAGGACAACTGTTGTTATTTTGAAACTCCATAAATGATAACAGATGCCCAGTATCTCAGCATCTAAAGACACAATAAAAAGACTAGGACCACCCCTTTACTCATAATTTTCATTAACTGTAAAATAACAGTTTAGTTTTCTCACAATACAAAAACATAGACTGTTTAATGACTTAGAACACATCCGTCCATACTTATGTTTCCCCCTGATAGCTCTACTTAAAGGAGATATGTAAAGATTATAATTAATAAAAACTAAGATATCAGAAGTAAAGTCATACTGCCCACAAATGTATCAACAGAAAAGAGATTCAAATGCTAGTAATTTGTCCCCTAGAGTTCAAAAGTTGACATCACTATACTAATGTTATTAAAAAAATGTAGGGATTGGGGGTTTTGCTCAGTGGTAGAGCACTTGTGTAAGTAGCATTGTGAGGCTCTGGTTCAAGCCCCAGCACCACCAAAATACAAATAAATAAAAATAAACCAGAAAATGCAGCACACTGGTTATCAGTAAAGCACAGAACCCCAGGTGTTCTGGAAACTTTAATCCTAGCACAGTCTCTGGCCAACCATAACAGCTAGGCACCAACAAGGGTGTCCTCCTCCCAGTTCAGCCCCTCCTCCAGGTTATCTCAGCACTACAGTTGGAACTTGTCTTATCCCTCCCACCTCTGCTAGAAAGTTCTCACTGCTTGTCTCATTCAGAGTCCACCTCTTCACATAACCTCCCAAGAGCGGCACTTCAGCACAGGGACTGAGAACAAAGGCTCACAGGCTAAGAATGATTTTTACAGATTTGAACAGATGAAAAAAAAATGCAAAACCAGAAAATATTGTGATATGTGAAAATTTTTATGTAGTGTTCCAACACTGTTATCTACAGACAGTTCTACTGGAACACAGCCAAGCGTAACCTATGTGCTATCTCGGACTATACCACTCACAGGGACCATGAAGCTAAGTATTCACTGTGGCACCTTACAGAGTTTACAGATCCCTGCTCTAAATCATCTGCAGCATGTAAGGAATGAACTTCCCATGCATATAGAATGGCACTACTTAGGTATCCATGGAACCAAGTAAACAGTCACTCTAGTGAGGTTCTGTGTCTTGCACAAAAGAGGACTCCTGGCTGAGAAGACCACCAGGTCTCCAGGACTAGCCCCTGTGGCTTCCCTGTTCTGGAACACCGCTAGCACTCTCACCTGGAAACCACACCAACTGTCCTATGGTGTAGTGGCCTGTGGGCCCAGGACGGGAATGCCTCCTGACTCCTTCCAGTCTCTGCTCAGAGCTCACCTTCAGGTGAAAGCTTCCAGATCACACACCTGAATGTTCCTGTCTTATTTTTCTTAACATTTCATACCAAAGAATGAGCCCATCCATGCTGCTTAGCTAATGTTGAGAGAGCGTGGGGTCCAAAACGAATAGGGCTTGTCTGTGTGGGTCACTGCTCTATGCATCCCCAGTGCCTGAGACATAGGAGACACTAAAAGAATTGCCCAACTGTATGAAAGACAAATGCATGCAAACATATACTTTCCCATTTTCAATCACCACTGTGCATCATGACTTCATAAGCAACAATATTAAGCAAAGAAAAGCATGGCAAGGGGACACTATTAGGTACCCAAGTTGAAATGAACTACTGTTTAATTTGTTGACTTCCTTAAAAATCAAATAATGTCCACTCTCAATGTGTAATGAAGGGAATCTTCAGTTATTGCCACAAGGACATTAGATCTGGCTGGGATCTCAAAAGGCTGTCAAATAATTATTTGTGGAATAAGATATCTCTATAAGAAATAAAAGGAAGCAACTAACAGTCTGAGAAAGCAAAGATGGCAGTATTTGAGTATGACATTACAAAAATACAAGGGGTTCCATACAAAATACAAAATAGTGTCCAGTAAAAGAGTCATACGTCCAGGCACAGTAGTGTCTCCAGTGTGGGTAGCAAGGGTGCTGAAAAGCCATGCCCACCCACATGTGGTGGGAAGATGTAAGAGAAGTCAGGGAGGTGGGCCTGGCAGAGTTCCATCCTAAAGAGGAGCAGAAGCACAGCAAAGCAAACAATTAACAGAAAACACCAAGTAACTGGACTACTGCTAATTTAGGGCTTTCCCTCTTTTATTGTGTAGGCACTAAGGAAAAACACTGCAAAGTAACAAGAAAGTGAATTAAATAGTAAGGGAGACTAAGTGCTGACATTCTAGGAATGAGAACGATCCTGATCTGAAAGGTAGGTGGAGTAAAAAATTTTAAAACTTCACTTTCATGGGACACTGGCAGAGTCTGGAGACCAACGCTGGAGAGACCTGAACCTGGAGAACCCAGACCTGGAATAGAGGGCTCCACCTCCCACTAGCTGAGATCCACTGAGTGCAAGCCAAGGGCACCCAAGCGAACCCATGTAGTGACTGGTGCAGAGCCCCCCAGAGAACACTGCAGCTGGGGGTCCACCTGGGCACAACGGAGGGCAACTAGTGATTCCAGCAGGTACAATGAGAAGGACCCAGCTTGGAAAGCTTGCTGGGGGACAGATGCAAGTGAGGGGACGCAGGATCGAGACGCGCGGGCCGGGGAGGGGACCCAGGATCGGGGATCGAGGCGAGGGTACGGGCCCGGCCTCCCGCCCAGGTCCCTCTGGCCCACTGTTCCTGGTTAGCGGCGCAGCCCAGAGAGCAAACGGCACACCGCGAGGCTCCAGGAAGGAAAACGCTTACCCAGACACACGAACAGCACGGACTTGGGGCCATTCACCGCCATCTTCCGACGCAGACACTCGCGCCCGACCGCCGAGTCGGCGTGCGTCTGACGCAGCGCATGCGCATCGGGAGCCCCGGACCGCGCGCCTGCGCAGTCCGCCGCCCGGCGCGCACGCGGGGCCGCCGGCGGGGATGGGGCCTAGAGGTACAGGGTCGCGAGTCCCTTCCAGGCTTGCGCAGGACCGGAAGGAGGGGTTGGGGTCCGGGCTCCCCACCTCGGGCGGGTCAGGGCTGGGGGGTGGGTGGAACGAGTCTGGTGAGACCGGTCTCGCTCCACCCCCATCGGGGTGGGGCGGAGTGGGCGGGGCCTGATGGGAGCGGCTCCCGCCTCGCCCCGGCCGCACCTCCGCAGTGTGGTGGGCGGCGGCCCCGCTCGCCTGCGCGCTCAGTAAGGGCGCAGCCCTGGCGCTGAGATACCAGGCGGCGGGCGGCTGGCCGACCGGATAAGCACGGCGCTCCGGGAGAGTGAGGCCCCCGGCATCTTCCGGGACCCTTCTGGGTCCAGGTGGAGGAGCCTCGCTGGACCTGGGGAACCGGCCGCCCCTGCCGGCCAGGCCGCTGTCTGAGCTGTCCGGAGCGGCTCTGCCTGCTGCTGTGGCGGCGGTTGGGTTTCCCCGATTTAAAATAATGGAATGTTTTCCAAACCCCGTGGAGTGAGGAGGTCGAGCGCAGCTGTATTGTTGTGTCCCGCGAAAATGTTGAGGTGCTTGGCACCTGGCAGAGGCGGGGCCGCATATATTTGCTCCATTACCTGTATCAGGTGTGCCCTCGCTGGGGCCGGCCCCCGCCCTGGGAGGCGGAACCGAGAGGCGGCCGCCCTTCCTCTTCCTGGGCAGGTGTGCGGACCTCGAGGGGCGCGGAGCCGAGGAGCTCGCGGGCACAAGTGAGTAAGGTGTCGGGGCAGGTAAGCCGCACCTGGAGCGGGACGGGACGCATTCTTTATCGTGACCACCCTTCCACTTTTAAGAAGGCGTTGCCGGCGGCGGTTATCGTTGGTGAAAGGACCACGGAAAGATCACGTCACTGGATCCTTTCGTCCAAGTTTAGGATTAATAGTTACCAGAACAGAGGTTTTGATTCAAGTTTAGCTACGTTCGCTCCAATTCGTAGGAAAACTCTTACTACGTTTTTAATTTGGATGACTGAAATTCATTGTTTTACTTAAAAATCATCTTTTTGCTATCTTCTCGTTCCAACTTGTCTTTATGAATGGCGCGTCCGGTGCGCTTGAGGCAGGCTGGAGTCAGCGCCTTTGCTGCGAAACCCTGAACGTTCTGGTTGCGGGGTACTGCGGGAAGCAGGGGTGGGTGCTAGGCCTCTCCTGGCCCTGGGACCAGAAACGGGTGCGCCACCCCTAAGGTGCCAGGCCGCTGAGCATGGCCCCCGTGTGGGATCTCCCTATAGTGATGGTTTTGCTTTTTTAAAGTTTGGAATTACTTACTCTGAGATGGTTGATAACAGTGAGGAAATAGGATTTCACTGCTGACTGAAAATCATTTTCACTTCAGCAATTTTTCCAGCGTTACCACTGCCTTGCTGCAGCCAAACTGGAAAGAATGATACAAAGGCCAAAGGTTCCACCCTAGCAGAGAAGGTTTGGCTTGGCTCTTTTCACAGGGCGTGCCTGTCCTGCATTCTTGTTCACTTCAGGGTGTTATTGAGATGTGAGGAAGTGTTTTGATGAAACATGATTTAGCCAGGAATTTTGCACACATGGTTCAGGGAATAATAGGTCTCTGGTTTAAGGTGCTGTTTAGCCTGCTGTGCTGGTCTATTATTGAAATACCTGAGCAGTTCGATTGCTTGCAAATTGCTATGTTGGAAGTTAAAATAATAAGGGATGATCTCCATCCTTTTCATCATATTTAAATTAAGAATTGGTTATTGGTTTACTAATGTTCAATTTAAGTGAAATTTCTGTAAAATAAGTCAATACTACTCCTTGTTTTTAAGGTTAAAAACAATTTTTAAGTGCTTTGGTACCTTTATTCTGTTTAGGAAATCTTTACTCTCAGGAGATATCTCAATATTCAGAAATAAGAATTTGATTTTTAAACAGTTGATAGGGGTTAAAGAGAACTATTGTGTGTTGTGACCACTGAGGGCTAGTCCTGAGTACTTGTGCTCATCAGCTTATTTGCAGATAGTATCCTGACAAGACATACTTCCCTGCCATTTAGGACCTAAACATGCTGAATATTTTTATTTTCTCTGAGAAGAGTCCATTTTTTATACCAGACAGTCAGATCAGAATGGCCTGAATAGTCTGAGCTGGGGAGAAGTGGAGCCAGTTCAAGCCTTTTCCCACCCACCACTCCTGGCTCTTGTCCTGCATGCACAGCCTGCAGTCAGAGGAATGGGAAAGAGGCACAGGGCACAGAGAATAGTTGACATTCACGTGGTCGGTTTGGCTGAAAGTTTGAATTAAAGAGGTTGGTGATCTGACCCAGGGACCCAGGTTCCGATTTCCAGAAACAACAAGATTTGTCTCCTTTAAGACAAAGAAAGTAGTTCCACCAAGGGCCCAGAAAGATAGGCATGGGTCTAAGACACAAAGGCAGTAATTGTCAGGCAGCAGTGTTCAGAGTTGTACTTACTGAGAGAGGCAACATTTAAAGCCTTTTGGGAGATTACACAAAGTTCATTTTGGCTGAGATTTAATCAGTTTGTTCTAAATTCTGTATATCCTTAGACAAATTCTAGTTTCTTTGATCTTGTATTTGCAATTTTATAAGTTTAGCAAGTTAACTTCCATTTCATGTAAATTATAAGATTTAATAATTTGATTACTTTATAGTTAATGGATATTTGGAAAACCAGTCATAAACTCACTTTTCCTATAGGTTTCCCCTCCATAATTTAGGGTCTTTTGAATAAAATAGATGCTGTTGATGGAATGAAAGTCTGGTTGACAGTAGGGGAAGAGTTCTTTGGTTGCTGGCTGCTGTTCCTGATCCTGGGATGGGTCCAGGTTGAAAACAGTGGCCAGCTTTCTCAGCCTGTCACAGTTTATTACAACTAGGATTCTGATGTCCCTATTGGCCCCCAGGGGCCCTAGTCCTGAGTTTTTGACCTCTGGTCAATATGTAAAAGTTATTTCCAGAACTTAAGCTCATTTAGGCTGTTGAGGTTTTCACAGTAAGTTTCTTCCCAGAACCTCATAAACTCTTCTTAAAGAAAGAAATCTTTGTACGGGAATTTTCAAATATTTCAGTTGCTTTCTTATAGAGCACTGCACATCCAACAGTTTCTTAACCTGAAGTCTGATGGAGACCCTTGGAAGACAATTTGCTTGGCTTTGGAGTTTGAGAAACTTTAGACTTTGTGACTATTCAGATGCAGCCCAACTCCAGCAGTGTGATGATATCAACATCCTGGTCAGATGTACTCTTCCTCGAAACAGAGGAAAGGAAAGTAGGTTAAGAGCTGAGAACAGGAGGTGAGGTTTATATCTAAATTTTTCATTTTTGTATTTTGGTTATGACAGAGAAATTCACTGTGCATAACTGGGATCGGGCAAAATGATTTTATTGGAAGTTCAATAGAACACATGGTATTTTCTGAAGTTCAGCAGACATGCCAAGGAGTCCTCACTGTGTTTGAGCTTGTCATCAGCCTGTCCATCCATAGCTGCGCAGCCTGTGGTGAAGCACTCTATGGACTGCAGCTTCTGGGCCCATCTGATCACAGCAGATCTCCTGCCCAGGTCCACAGTACTGGCCCTGACCTTCCCCCAGGGAAGGACATTGCACAGCAACTGTTGACGTAAAATTTTCTTGTGTGACTGGTCTAATACAACTCAGTTGAGAGCATCCAGAGTAGAATGTCCTTGTGGATACAGTTCATGTATCATTTGTTCTGCTTTTTTATACTCATCAGAAAATCTCATTTAAATGGGCCTTAACAGAACAGGATTTTCCTTGTCCATGTGACTTAAAGAATGGGACTCCTCTGGATTCAACTTGGTTGTACAGTGCCCAGCTTCTCCCTCCACCTCTGCCTAATGCTCTTGTGCATGATTATGCTCCCAGGTCCCCAGTGGAGAACATCCCTCTCAAGTACATACCCAAGTGCCCTAAAGGGCAGGCAGCAGAGTAGGATCCTAGGGAAGAAGTGCAGGATAAAATCCTACCATAAAAAGTCTTTTTAAGGTGTGCATGCTAATAGAAGAACTTGCTAATAGAAGATGGAAGGTAAAATTCAATCCATTTAGCATTTAATGAAAAGGAAAACCATGGTTGTACTTTTTTTCAGAAGGACTTCCAAATAATATATTGTGAGTACTGGGTAATTGGAGATAAAAACATTAACATATAGGTTAATTGTTATGAGTTTTATCCACTTTTCCATCTCCTAAGTGACTAGAATGCAGATAAAGACCAGTTGAATCTAGTCCCAACATAGAAAATTGAAGTTCAAAATAATTTTTCAGTAAATCCCATGGGGAGATCAGGAATATTCTTCAGTGGATATAGGGTATGGTCAGCTGCATAATAAATAAGCCTCTGGTTGCCACTGCTCAGTGCAGCAGGAGTCCCCTCTCAGGTGGGGTGTTGTGGATGGGCAGGTCCTGCTGTAGTGGCTGGGGTCTCAACTTTTCCCTCCTCATCCAGCAAGTGATGACACAGATTTCTCAACCTTCCTGGTGTGGAAGGCACATATCACTGTCTCTGGGAATGGCCCACACTATGGCAGGAAACACATGAGTGGACACAGAGCTGCACGGCCCTACAACCAGCACGCAGACCCTCTGGTGGAACTCTCATTCTATGAAAAGCAGGCTATTTGTCCTTGCCTTCTATACCAGCAAAGTCAGGAACAGGTGCATTGCAGACAGGTTCATGTTGCAGCCAGTGCATGCACCTGTGTACAGACATGGCAGCCTCAGGCAGTTTTCTGCTCACATGCTTGCTTGTCTTGCTGATTCACACCAGCTCTATACCTTCCCTCCTGCAATCAAAATAGGAAGCCAGTGTGTAGCCAGAGAGTTCAAAGTCTGTGAACTGCATAAGTACAGGTGGACACTGTAAACCTGAAAACAGGAAATGCTCTTTACTGTATTTTTTTTCTTGGGCATTTGTGGAATACCAAATAGTTTTCCATCTTTAGTAAGTTACCTCCAATCATGACTGAAATTCACCTCCATCAGATTAGCTCTCAAAGCCCAAGTGTTCACCTAGAATTTTCTTCCTTCTCAGTTCTTAAGATTTTCTGAATCCAGACTGCATAATGGGAGCATTAATGACAAAAGTGTTAGCGGACACCAGCAAGTATATGTGGTTTTTGAGTGGCTGCCTTAAGACTCCTCCTTTGCTGGGTGAGCTCTGGGAGAGGGAGAGAGAGGCCCTTTCCCAGATGGAAGGCCAGGTCTACCAGCATTTCCAGCCAAGCCTGCCTCTAGTTAGATGAGCAAGCCCTCTGGCATGTGCTTGTACCAGATCAACATGAACAAAACAGTTGATTCAAATGTTCAGCATTCAGACCTCACAACGTGACCATGCCTGGCTTATGGCTGGACTCCTTAGCCAGAGAGAAACATTCTGAACCCAGGCATCAGGTGATTGACCTGGGACTTGACTCACAGAAACTCTCCTGGGAGTCTGCACTTTCCTTCCCAGGATAATCCTGTGTGTAGTCAGAGCTCTGCCTGGCCCTCCTGTCCTCCAATCTCTGGAGGTGAGGGCACCTGCACCCTGTCCTTGGATGTGTACACCTCTGCTGTCCTTGAATATTAGCTTGTGACCTGTTTTTATCAGATCCTGGAATCTTTTCAGGGGTGTAAGTCAAGAACCCACATGGGCCAAGTCGAGGTCACACTGCCCACTTGGAGGGAACTACTTGCCCCTATCCAGTGACACTGGGTGCTTCTGAGCATCTTCCTGTGTATGTCCACCATCATTTTCACCATTGCAGGTGAAAGCAGTGGCATCAAGTATGTCAGCCTTTCCTTATCTCCAGGTCACCACCTAAACAGGGCAGGTCTGCCGGGCCTTGCAGAAAGCTGCAGGTAGCACCCTTCCTGCTGCTTCCTGCGGCTGGTAACTCTTGGAGCACCTTGCCAGCAGCCCTCCCCAGTTCTCCCTGCACCCTCTGTCTCCTGTGATCCTGCTTGAGTGATCAGATTCCTTTCTACAGGTGGACCTGTGTCTGGGGCCACCCTTCCCCATGCAAGCTCCCTCAGATACACCCAGGAAGAGGCTCAGTTCTCCTGTGCCGAAAGCTGGTACTACCACTATGGCCAACTGCCCCTGCACTCGCTTCCTGCAGACCTGTAGTTTTTCACTCTGACAGATGAGAAATGGAGGCTCACCTACCTTGTTTGACTTTTCCCTGCTTCCTGGTCCATCTGGTCAGCTTTCATTCACTTAGTGACCACAGAGTCTCCCTCTCCTGCAAATCAGATGCCTGGGTGCCTTGCCCAGCTTCCATGTATTTGTCTCATTGATTCTCAGAAATCTCTCTGTGTTCCAGATACTAGATCTGTAGCATGTGTGTGTAATAATGTCTTCCAGGCTGTGGCTTACATTTTCATCTCAAGTGTCTGTGGGCAAATCTTTTTAACTTTTCCTCTGTAGTTCCCTTTAGTATTGTGCCTTGTTTGTAGAGTTCCTTCATAAAGATTCTCATTGTTTTTACATTTTTTGCATAAGCTCCGACATTGTGAATGGCTTTACTTCATCTTAATAAGGACTGGTTGCCTCAGAACACCTTGCTGTGCAGTGCACCTTGGTCTTCAGACAGTTTGGAATAAAATTGCCCTGACGCATCTCTATCTTCCCAACATGCCTCCTTCAAGCAGTAGACACTTGGGTGGCAGTGCCTGGCAGCTCTAAGTGTGCTAGTAGGTTTGGAAAGAAGTCGATGACATGAAGATTTTCAGGAATGGGCATGTGGCTTGGTGGTAGAGCACCTCGAGATTGTTGGACATTTTCCTTAGCAGCTCTAACTTGAGAGTCTGTGCCAAGATGATCACCACCCAACACTGGTGTCTGACAGCTAAGGCAGTGATGGCCTGCATGTGCTGCACAGCACCAGGGAAGGGGGACTGAGCCCTGGTGGGATTAGTAGCAGGGGGCCTCTTTCCTCACTTATGATTTTGGACCTTAACTTCAGATTTCCTAAAAACCTTTGTCTGTGACATCGACCTGAGGCTCTTTGTCATACACATCTTTCATGTATCTGGGTCACTTCTGGGTTTTCTGCTTGGTGAAGCTGGTTCTGCCTAGGCTTGTGTCCACTGCAAGGTGCTGAGTTGGGGCCTCTTCACATGCTCCAGCCTCTGGTGGAGCTGGCCCTTACTATTCATACAGTTTTCCCTGGCCCCTCTTGCTTCTTTAAATTTCCATGTGAATCTGAGAATTAGTGTTTTAGTTAAAAGAAATTTGTGGTACTTAAAAGATAGATTTGACTTAATTAAAGAAAAAAGTAGAAAAGACCATGACAAAAGACAGATGAGAAACAGACTCCAGACTTCAGAAAAAGATGAGTGCTCTTTGTGTAGGAGTCAGTAAGAAACAGGGCTGCATCCCCTGTGGACGGACGTGAAGTATGAAAGCATTCAGCAGAAACGGAAAGGTGGCCTTGACTGCTCACTGTAGAGGACACAGGAAGTGCAAGCGCTCTCACCAGGACAGCTGGCACCGGCACACAGGCAGGCCTTTTTCTCCACACATGGGACATGTCTGAGATCCAGGAGAGGAGGGGAAGAAGCAAGGAGAACCCCATGCGGACTACTTTGTCTCCTGTGGCTTTCCAAATCACAGGTGGAGGAGGTACCCAGAGTGGGGTCCTGCTGGGAAAGGGAGGGACTGGGTGGGAGGGACTGGGCTGCAGTGCATGTTATGAAAGCAGCAGCTCTTCAGAGATCTGCAAAGGGATCACCTGCATCTTCAAGTGAGGAATAAGCATTTTTTGTGCAGGTGAAACTTTCAAGGCAGGGTGAAGAACTGGTGTGAAGCTTCCAAGTAAGCAAGTCTCAGAGCTCACCGGCTAGGGACCCATTCCAACTGGGCAGCATGGAGAGAGCACACCACCCCAGGGCACTCCGGAGGGTCTCACCTGAGCTGTGGGCCAAGATAGTCCTGAGGCTGCTCTTCACAGAGCAAAGCATGAAGCCAGGTCTGGGAACTTGCATTGCCTCCTGCCCATGCATCCACACATTTGAAAGGAGAAAACAAAATCTAGACACTCACCTTGGCCATAGCCCAGTACTTAGCAACCATCATGCTTCACTAGCTGTGGGCACAAACGGGAAGGCAGAAGCCATCACTAGAAAAGAGTCCATCAAGACAGACCCAGAAAGCACAGAGGTGACACAATGGCCAGACGTGGAGTGAAAAGTGCTCCTAGACCTGATGACAGCAGATGTCACACAGACAGGAAGCACGGGGAAACAGAGGGCACAGGCTACAAGCATGGTATGGAGACTAAAAGGTCATTGGTGGCCAAATAGCAGACTTAGAACCAAAGCAGTGAACTTGAAGACACAGCAATGGAAAATATCCAAAGAGAAAATGGGAAGAACAGGCTGGGAAAGATGAACAGACCTCAGTGACAGGCTTAGGAAAAATCAAGTGATCTGCAGATACGTCACTCAAGCACCAAGTTGGGGAGAAAGCTGTGAATGTGTTTTAGAAAATTACACTCCCCCCCCATAGAATAAAGTAAATGATGGGGTAAACCATAAACCATGAAAAGCATTAAAGATATATATCTGAAGAGGTACAAAATTCATGGTACGCAAAGATCTTTTACAACTAAATAAAGTAGAAAACAATCCACTTTTAAAATGAGCAAAGATTTTAGCACTTTCTACAAGATACTAAAATGAACCTAAGGAAGTGTTCAACTCTATCAGTAATGCAGGAAATGAAAACAGTTCAGTGAAATTCAAGGGAATAACTTATTTACAAGACTGGCCATGCCAAGGTTTGGTTGGAATGCAGAGTGGTAGAAAGCTCCCAAAGTTCTGGTAGACATACAAGGTGGTCCCAGATAGCACCTTGGCAGCCATTAGATAGCTAGATATGTGCTTGCCATGTGAACAGGGATCTTTTGTCTGAGAAACACAACATCTGTGCACAGAAGACTTTAATGGGAATATTTACCAGTTTTCATTTGGAATAACCCTAAACTGGGAAAGCCCTGTTGTCCATCAAAAGGAGAAGGGAGGGCAGGAGGAGGTGTTCCTACAGATCAGGTGCCCTCTGACCAGGAAGAGGGTTAGGGTTAGACTTCTGATCACATGAGGACAACACAGGTCTTAGCAGTCCTACGGTAACTGAGATCAACTAGCAGAGAAGGAGACACACTCTAACCCATCTGTGTGATGCTCCACACAGAGGAAATTGCCACATGTGACAGATTGGAGTGGCACTTACCCATGACTGGGGGAGGCTCTCTGACTGCAAAGCTCAGGGGGGATGTGGCTGCAGGAGGGAACTATGGTACATGCTCCTTGTGCTACACTTAAAACAGGTGAATTCCATTCTGAAGTGAGGCTGGGAGAAAATGAAAGGTGCCATGACACACAGCTGGCATGATGCTTAAGCAGGAGGGACACAACCCAACGTGTGCGTTTTATTCTGCTTGCACAAATTCTATGAAAGCATTCCTCTACCCAAACTAATCTCACTGACAGTTCGCAGACCGGATGCCCCACTGCTTGAGTCTGGATGATGATCCTGTGTTGACCCAGAAAAACAAAACTGACTTCTTAACAGAACGAAATTCCAATATGACTCTAACTCAGTTTCCACCTTTAAAATGTGTTGCATACAGCAAGCATTCCACGTGCCCAAATGTATCATGTTACTTCATTAGAAATACAGGTGTTTCGCTGGATAAGAGGACTCCTTCCCTGGGCCTTTGGATCGTCCTGTCTGAGCTTTCTGTGGCATGCAGGTCATACCAGAGAAATGATGGGCAGGGGTGCTTTTACCTTCCCAGGTGTGCACCTTGCAGACAGCTATGTGAGGGATCGCAGATGGCACACTCACATGGTACATGTCGGGGCCACTGGACTTCCTGGGCTCCTCTGACCTGTGATTCAGTGACAAGCGAGGCGCCACCTCCCACATACTGCAGAGCCCCATGGCCACGAGTGCTGTTAGAGACACACGCCCAGGGGCAAATGTGTCCCCACAGCTTTGGGAAGCCTTGGTGAGCACGGTGGAGCCAGTTCCCAGGGCCCCAGAATTTCAGCTGTAGGAAAGTCTACAGACAGTCTGTTCTAGTGTTTTGATTAGAGTGGCCAAACAGGTTAGCTTTACATTAGGACACCCAATTGCAAAAAGCACCTCTTTCTGATTTTTAAATTCTGAATCTTTTTGATAGTAGTAAGGTGCCTTAATTATGGGGAAGAGACACAAAGTGGGAAGGTGGGCCAGATTCTAACATTCTTAGAATCCCACGATGTTACAATTTCTGAGATTTTGAGAGCGTAGTGTTTTCTAACCAGAGCAGGTTTAACGCCTCAGGGAAGAGACAAAGTAGTCAATAATTGAGGACTGCCAAGCCATTTCCTTGGGAGGATATGATTTGTTAGTACTTAATGTAGACTTCTTTCATTAAAATATCTTTTAAAAAAATTATTTCAGTGAATAACCCTATACCTTCCAATCTGAAATCAGAAGCAAAGAAGGCTGCTAGAATCCTAAGAGAATTCACGGAAATAACTTCTGGAAATGGACCTGATAAGATTATTCCTGGTAGGTGAACCTCTGAATGTGTTTTTTTATGTTGCTCTTCTGCATTCCTCAGCATCTCTCCAGGTTGCTATCCCACAGAGACCACCACTTTTCTCACGGCTGATCCAGGTGGTGTCCTGGGTCTCCTGGGCATGGCAGCAGCAGTCCTGAGCCAGGGGCAGGGTCTTCCCTCCAGCCCTGAAGAAGGTGCTGGGCCAGAGATTTTGTGGTTCAAAATCTTTTTGGTTCTCCTGTCCCTTCCCCACTCAGGTGCTGCATAAGAAAATATTGCAAACTCACTAGCTAACAAGTAAGTTAACAACCTCAAAAGCAAGGTTTAATTTTGTGCTTTTTAATTCCACCTGAGATATTCAGATTTTAAAGTGGTTTAAAGAGACATTTATCAATAATTCCCAGCATAGCTATTCCTTGTTTATTAAAACTCTAGCCCTGAATCCTGTTCTGACTCACGGGACCAGACTCTGAGCAGTGGGGCCAAGGATGTGTATTTAATACACTTTCATGGGACTGTTGTGTGCTCAGGTGAGCTTTGGAACTCCTACCTGTGGGTCACCAGTTCCTTGCAAGGTGTTTCATGGAGTATTCCTCTCCTACAGAGAAGATCCACAGGTGGTTGGCAGACTAATTATTAATCCCAGTCATGATTGTGTCATATATTGAACACCTAATTTTTCCTCAGACTTTCTGAAGTTATTTAACAGCTTTCAATGAGCTTTAAAATGTTTGTTGGTATGATAACATTAATAGTAATGTCAATTTTTATTACTTCAGCCTGGCTAGTTCTCTCACCCTGAGAGAGTGGAGTTGCTGGAGCTTTGCTGCTCTACTGGGTGCCAATGGCCCAAATGCTGGGCCTCCCAGGCACATGTGAGGGGTCTGCCAGGCCTCAGGGACCTGTGTTCCCAGAAGGTCCTCAGGGAGCTGCATACACAGGCATGCATGAGAGGCACTGATTTCAGTCTTATAGGAAATTCAAGCAGAAACCAGTGTGCAGTAGCAGTGTGGTATAGCAGGGAACGGGAAGCCTCTTTGGCCCATGGGGTCCACACATGTGAACTTGGGTGGACAATGTTCCCCTGCCCAAGATGCCCATGTGGCTCATGTCCCCTGGATGTCGCACAGCATGACTCCATCTTGCTGTACACCCCAAGCTGTAAATGAAAAGCTAAATGACTAACTATTCAGAGAGTCCCTGTGCTGGCATTTGGTGTCCCTGGTTGGTGGACAATCTGGAAAGACATAGTGGCATATGAACCCTTTTCGCTAAGAAGTATTCAGCTGTATCCGCTGCTTCTAAGCAGAGGTGACAGATAACAACTGCAGGAGCAGTGGAGCTGCTTCGTGGGTATCTGTGGGCCTGTTTGTTGGCTTGGAAGCTGTGCCATCGTGTGGATTCTCAGAACACTGAGGCTCTGCGTTCAGTGGATTCCCACGTTGGACACCCTCATTGTACACAGAATTCTCTGAAATGTGAATAAACCAGTATTTTAGAAATTGAGTTACAGTGTCAGCATACTAGTAAAGTGGTAGTACTTGAATACTGCAGCAGATCATTTTACAATGTTAAACAACCTTTTAAAGAAGCAAAATCTCTTGATTGGTGTTCTTGAATCAGTTTCACATTAATGAAACTTCTTATGTGGCATTGGGTTAAGTTCTGCCTACTCTACCTTTGCTCATGCTTTGGTTTTCTTCTCGTAGCCCATGTGATTGCCAAGGCCAAAGGCCTTGCCATTCTCTCCGTGATCAAAGCTGGGTTCCTGGTGACTGCCAGAGGGGGCAGTGGGATCGTCCTGGCCCGCCTTCCAGATGGAAGTAAGTGGACCTCTGTACAACATCACGATTCCTTTTTGTCTTCTTTCCATAAGGATGCTTCTGTGGAGGGTATGGCAGGAGCTGGACATGGTAGCCTGCCTGTCAGGAAGGAGGCCAGGGAGTTGTTGGGTGGGACTTGAGGGCCAGCCTGCTTCACACACGTTCTGTAGGTCTTCCATACAGCCCATCAACATGGCAGCATCTGCTGTCTGTCATTGGCTGTGAACGCTCTTCCCCACTTTTGTGGATGTTGTTCTTTTGTGTTTTCTGAAGTTGATTTGGAATTGAGGACCATCCACAAGCACCTGTGGTTCTGTGGGAGTTGGTGACATCTGCAGCATTTGAAGTACCGCCACACAGAACCTATCCAGGCAGTGTAACTGGCTGGAACTTTTTGGGGTAAAATCTACATTACTTATCAGAGATGGAATCCAAGTATATTTGCCACGAATTCCAAGAACCAACATTTGCAGCAGAGTTTAACATGTGTGCAGGGGTCACAACCACTCAGATGCCTCTATTACAACTTGGCATGTGCTGTTCCATCATACAGGGAACACCTTGCTCTGCCAAGAGCTGATTTCATAACACAGTAATTTATACTTACAATACATACAGATGTTCATGGAACATACATCCTTTATGTTTCAGACAGTTGGTCTCACTGTTTCCTTCACAGTGCACCCTGGGAAACTGAGGCTGTCCCTGAAGTGTGTCTGTGATTTGGGGCTGCAGTGCAAGACCTAGACTGCAAGCCCCTGTGTGGTGTCCATCCAGCACCTTCCCTTCTTGTGAAAGTTCAAAGAAACATGTGAATGAAAACAGTTCAGTTAATTAAAAAGTTTACTGTCACAAGTTTTAAAATAATCTTAAAAGCCTAATCTTCAAAAATTGAAAAAAGAAAGCTTTTCTCAAGCATTTCCCAGTGTTCATGGGTAGACTTAACCAACAGTAAAGCTGAGCAATGTGGGCTTTGCTGAGGGTCGCCTGCCAGGTGGGACTGGCATCTGCAGGAAGCTCCTGGAAGTGGAAGGCCCCTCACTGGGCAGAGCTGGTAGAGGACCCTCCCATACCCAGCCCTGGGGTCTTCACAGCTCCACCACACCAATCTACTGTTCCAGACCCTCAGCTCCTCTCCATCCTGAGCAGTGGCTGCATATCAGGCAGAGGGAGACTTAAAAACTGCAGCGAGTTCCCTCCCAGGGGCCTGTGAGCCAGGGCAGCGCCTGACAGAAGTGAAAAGTATCTTTGGCACCATCACACCGACTGCCTTAGTCAGCTACTGAGGCAGAGGGCCAGCCTGAGAATGCCTTTCTCATGCTTTCCCTCCCCCTCAATATTTTATATTGAGGAAAATACACAAAAATTCTAAAATGTACCATACCTTGGCACATGGAATTATTGCACTTGATTTCAAAATGTAAAGAAACTTTCCTTGTTCATATTCTAATGATCTTGAACTTGTTTTCTATTTCTTGTGCTTCTACTAGGCACAAGAGTTTCTGCCCTGAGAAACTGACAATGGAAAGAATTCAGCATCAGTGCACCCTAGGAGTGAAAAGAACTCTTGAATCCTTCCAATGCCTTTTGTCTGTGACTAATTAGAACAAATTTAATTTTTTTTTTTTTTAAATTTAACCTGAAGACTAGAGCTGAGGCTAAATGATACAAATGTTGGCAGCTTAAGTTAGCAGACAGCACGATAGTTTGGGGTTACACAAGTTGGCGGGGAGCTTAAGGATAACTGTGAATCTCAGACCCACAGTGAGCATCTAACACTTTCAAGGTTTCTTCAGCTTTTAGAAGACCGCATGTGCTTTTTAAAGAACATTTTAAAATGCATGGAGAAAATGCCTAGTTCTCGTTATTTAAAAAACATTTACATTTTATTATATTTCAACAGTTGTTCATATGTGAGGGGTGTTTACAATATGCTTTTGTTTTTGTTTTATCAGCGTGGTCTGCACCTTCAGCCATTGGGATAGCTGGGCTTGGCGGGGGATTTGAAATAGGAATCGAGGTGAGTGAGTAGCTTGTGTGTGCAGAACCACATGCCCCTGAGGCCTCTGAGTCTCACACATGAAGGCCAGAGATTTCCCAGGGCTTCTGTTCGCCTACAATGACTCAGCAGTGGTTCCCTCCTATTCATTCCCTCCCCACTCCTTCTCTCTCTTTTTCCTGTGCTGGGGTCTAACCTGAGGCCTTGTACATACCTGTGCGTGCATACCCAACCACACCCCTCCTTCTCCTGGCTCCCCTATGACACTTTCCTTTCATTGGGAGGTAAGTCTGACAAATGGTTGTTGGCATTGGCAGTGGTGAGTTGCTGACTGCAAAACTGCTTACACCCTAGGTGGGCTGCTGACTCCTGGGTGAGCAGGAGCCACACAGGGAGTCACCATCTGTGGTCAAACGTGTTCTCTTCAAATTCTGGAAATGATGCTATCTTCATGTTATTTCTGTGTGTGACTTTGTTTCTGATAGTTACAGTGGCTGTCAAGTGACTAGGAATCATACCCTGGGTGTCCCTGTTTACGGGGTCCACTGCACGAAGATTGTCTCATCCACACTGTCAGGGTGTCATCTGTGCTTCATTGCTGAGTTATTGGTAAAGCAGATCTGATGTGCTGAAATCATTTCTTTTCACATTTTAGTCAGTTCTTCCTGAGCCATCTTTCAAGATTTGACTCTTGTACAGTTTCAGATTTCTCAGCCTCAGTGGGAAGAAGTGTTTTTGCTGACTCTTCTTTCTCCTTTTGACCTTCTATACTCACTGCTGCATAAATCTACAGTGTAAAAACAACCCGTTTTAGTTCTGCTCAACAGGACTGCAATTTTGCATTCCACACAGTCAACACAAAGCACTCAGACGCCTCCCTCTTGTGGGAGGCCTCTACCTCATAGATCACACACATAGACCTCTGCTCTGCATCCTCTGCCTCCATGTGGGGCAGTGGGGGCGCTTTGAGCATCTTGTCAAATAGCATTTACTTAAAAAATGATGAGGCACTAAATAATAGTGATTTACAGTAAGCTTCAACAGATGAGGACAAAAATGAGAATTTCTGTGATAGTTCTTTGGAAATTGTAGATTTTTAACTGTAATAACCTAGAAAGCCACAAATGAGTAGAAAATAGTCCAATCATCCAGCAAATGAAGAAGAAAGAGTTTAATAAACATTTTGTAAGGCAGTACACTTTGCTATGAAAAGGCAATGTGGTTTGGTGGCTGAGATGTAGGAGCAAATACTGAGAAGAGAGTCCATGGCTCAAATTCAGGTCTAGCACACTCCAGCTCTGTGATGCTGGGAGGCCAACCTTCTGTGCACCTTAGTTTCTCCATCTGTAGAACAGGTGAAAGTAGCCTTCATCTGGCTTTAAATCAGTGATTAAATATATGGGTTTATACATGAAAAACACTTGGCATGGCATAAACTGTCATCTCTATTGTTGCTTGGCTTGCCATATGTAGAACTTTTGATTGCAAAGCTTATCCTTATGAAAGAATGGGAATTAACTCTGAAATTTCACTTAAACAACAGGCATGAAAGATAAATAGTAGCTTTTTAAGTTGTCTTTTTCAATAGAGATAAGAAGCATCTCCCAGTGTTTGGAAACCAACTTTAAGCTTCCCAAGTGTGGCCAGACTGCTCCTGTAAGCCTAGCCCTTGGAGATAACAAGGTGCATTGATGCTAGAGCTGTCCATCACTCTCCAGCATCAGCAGGAAGCAGGGTGGCTCTCAGGGCAGACATGAGAGAGGTTCACCTTCTGGTCACAGCCCAGCTCCAGTACAGTGCTCCTGCGTGCTTGGGTCGGAATGAACGAGGTGACTGGGAAAGAGCACAGACTCCTGCTTCCCTGGGGCCCTTGTGCTGTCTGCTTGGAGCTGCAGTGTGTATAGCAGCATTTGGTTGGATTTTTTTTTTTTTTTTCATCCACTCTGACAGTCTCTGCCTTTCAATTGGATTGTTTAATCCATTCACATGTAATGGTATTATCAGCATCATTGGATATGTGTCTGACATTATACTTTTTCTGTATAAAGTTGTATTTTCCCCTCTGTTTTTATTATAGTTTCTTTTAAATAAGTGAATATTTTGTAAGATAGAATTTTAATTCCTTTAATGATTTTTTATTATTTTTGAGTCATATTTTTAGTGGTTGCTGTAGTTTACAACATATCAGAAACTATTTCAAATTTATATTATCATGATTCTGTAAGATGCAAAATTGTTGTTATATTTAGTTATATTCCCTTTTTCTCCCTTTTTTTGCTGTGACTGTGCTGTTACATCTATACTTACAAGGCCAATAATATATTTTACAGTTGGTGGTTATATAATTGCATGTTTTTAAAGAAATGAAGAACTAAGAGCAAGTGCTTTTTTTCTGAGCCCACCATGGGCCTTCTTACTTGCCACCTGTGGTTCTGCATGCCTGCTCCTGTGGATTCCAGTGGCCAAATGTTGTGGGGTCCATTCTGCAGCTCAGCCCTGTCCCTGCCCTCACCTCCTCCTTTGACCTGCAGTGGGCAGGTGCGTGGCATTTCTCTGCAGGCCTAGGAACACTGTGCACAGGAGGCATTTAGAACTGCATGCTATAACCCAGGTCAGGAATAAGAGGAGAGAGGCACTTATACTCCTGTTCCTGTTTCTGTGCTTATCTTTGCTAGTGCCATGCTTTATGTGATTTTGATTGCCACCTAGATCACTGGCTTCAACCTGAAGAGCTGTCACTGGCAGCACTTGTAAAATAGGTCTACTGACAACAGAATCCCTCTGGTTCTTCCTTTTAGTTTGGGAATGTCTTTGTTTTACCTCTACTTCCAGAGGTGATTTTGCTGGGATTGGATTCTGAACCTACAGTCTTCCCTTCAACACACTGATTTGCCGTCTTAGTGCTTTCCAGTCTCCACTGTCCCTGATGGGAGACATGCATGCATCTAGCTGAGGTTCCATGCTCATGGTGAGTCCTCTTTCTCTTGCTGCCTCTGAGATTTTCTGCGTGTTTCAGCACTTTGTGGTTGTGCGTGTGGCCAGATCTCCACATATCCAGCCTGCTCAGGGCTCACTGAGCTGCCTGGGCATGGGTCAGCTCCTGTCATTGGCTGGGGATGTTTCTAGTCACTGCCTCTTGGAGAGTGTCCTCTGCTTCCTCCCTACCTTGCCCGCATCCCTGTTGGCAACTTGAGGTGACCCAGAGTTTTCGGCATCTGCTCATCCTTCTCCTCTTAGTCTTAAGGTTCTGTATGAATTTGTCCTCACATTCACTGACACTGTTTTGCCTGCTCAGCTCTGCTGTTGACCCCTCTAGGGGGTTCTTCATGTTTGTCACCTGCTTTCACTTCTAGGACTTCTGCTTGCTCTTTCTGTGGCCTCCATCTGCACCAGTTGAGTGGTGATGAAACGCTCAGTCTTTGAGGCAATGTCCTCCTTGCCCATAGTCTGCCTCTTGATCATGTTCTCTAGTTCTTTGGACATAGTTTGAATGATCTCTGTCTGCTAAATGGGAAAGGCAGTTGCTCTTGCTTGCTTTCCTTTTTCCAGGGTTGGGTCACATACTCCTGCTTCTTTGCTTGTCTCATGGTCTTTCGCTGAGAACCCACGTTTTGGGTAACACATCCTCATCACTTGATGACACTTTGGTCAAGGAGCCACACATGGGATGGCCCATGTGGTTGTCTTATGTGGTACTCGCCTTGCCTGTAGCTGTCGTAGTCCTGTGAGTACACTCTGTGATGAGGCTCCAGATGCCTGATACCTGTCAGTTATTTTATAGTAAGGGTAGGCACAGCTAATACTGTGGGCTTGTGCAGTTGGCGGTTCAGCTGGGCTATCTCGGTGCATTCAGTCCCACTGTCCTGGAAACGTGTGTGCTTGGGTGCATGGTCAACAGGGTTCCTCCTCGGTCTCTACGGAGTGTCTGGCTGACTGTTGGCATCACTCAGGTGTTAGCCTGCTGATGGCTTCATCCTCAACAAATTGCTCCATTGTTCTCATGGAGCTCCAGCTGCTCCTTGCTGTGTCTCTAGAGCCCTCATCTTGCCACAGCACAACACCCTGAACTGTGCCCGCTCTGCTCCAATGCAGCTTGCCTCCCGAGAGCTGTGTTCTTGAAGTCTGCATCTATGCCTGGCCAAAATCTTCATGCCATTGCTCCAGAGCTGGAGACTGGGATAGTGGCGTGCTTCGCCAGGTTGACACTTATGCAACTCTGGGCAATCACAGCTTTTTGTCTTCTGGGTAGAACTTCTGACAGCAGATAAGCCAGGCCATGTGGGATGGATCCTGTTGCTCCTGGGTAACACCACCTGCTGCACAGGTGGTGTTGTAGTCAACTTTTCACTGCTGTGTAAGTGACCTGACCAGAACAACTGTAGAGGAGGAAGAGTTTATTTGGGGGCTCACAGTTTCAGAGGTCTTAGTCCATAGAACGCCTGCACCATTCCTTAGGGCTCAAGATGAGGCAGGACATCGCAGTAGAAGAGTGTGGCTGAGGTCAGGAGCTCACAAGTTGATCTGGAAGCAGAGAGAGAGAGTCCACTGGCCAGATATAAATGTGTAACCCAAAGCCATGCCCCCCAATTCCTACCCTCCAGCCACACCCTATCTCTTCAGTTACCACTCAGTTAATCCCTATCAGGGGATTAATTCACTGATTGGGTTAAGACTCTTACAACCCAATTCTTTCTCTTCCAAACCTTCTTGCATTGTTGTCATGTGAGCTTTTGGGGGATACCTCACATCCAAACCATGACAGGTAGAGGGGCTGCAGACGCTGACCTGCAATGGAGCTCCTGCAACAGCAAGCTGGAGGCCAGGGTCTGTGTCCTTGAGCCACCCTCCTCCAGAGTGGCCCACCAGCCAGACCTGTGCTATGTGTGTGGCCCCAATGTCACTAGCTGCTGTTGCCTTGGCCAAGTCTGGACAGAGTTCTTGAGCATGCATTCAGAGCTCAGGTTCTGCAGGGTGGGAGTAGAGCCCCGACTCCCTGTTCCTTTGGACATTGAGCGTACTGAGTAGCCCTCTGAATGAATGACTGCCCACATCTGGAATAAGGACCAGCTGGGGAGGGGAAATTTATTTTGGTAGGCAAGGATTGGTAAAGAGGCATGGTTCTGAGAAGTGAAGGAAATAGTGCCAAGAATGCCCAACACAGCCTGTCATGGGACCTGTTCGACTGTCTTTTGTACCAAAAGTCAGAGTTCACACTGCATCAGCAATTGTGAGCAATCTTACTTTCACTGGAGTTTGAAAGAACCACTCAGCTTCTTCTAGGGAGAACTCGAATTCACTCTTCCACCTTCCTGTGGAGGAAGGCCTCTGGGCTACAGCTGAGAATGTATGCTGTTAGAGGCCAGTGTGTGAAGGACCTGTCGCACAAGGAGTAGAAGGTGTTGGGAGAGGCCTCGGGTTTGTCCTGCAGTGAAACTGGACACATGCTGGGAGCAAGGCAAGCTTGGGGCCCACATGGGGCTCTTGGGGAGACTGGCACGGGCTCCTGCCTGTCCAAGAGCAGCTGAGAGAGTGGGGAAAAGAGGGCAGCCCAGCTGTGCTGGTGGGCGGGAAGCTTCCCACAGGGCCATGCAG
This sequence comes from Sciurus vulgaris, assembly GCF_902686455.1. Classification (NCBI taxonomy): domain Eukaryota; kingdom Metazoa; phylum Chordata; class Mammalia; order Rodentia; family Sciuridae; genus Sciurus; species Sciurus vulgaris. The sequence goes on from NC_136475.1 coordinate 99,100,495, forward strand.
GGGCCTGGCCTCACCTGGTGCCCAAGTCTTCAGCCCCATGCCTCACAGAGGAAGCCAGACTGGGCTGAAAGACTGCAGCAGGGGCAGAGGGAGGTGGTGCTGGTCTCCAGCAGTCTTCAGAGAACATCCCTCCAGGTTTTCCTGCTGGTGTTGGTTATTTTTAAATCCTTACATTTAAGAGTTTATTTAATTGAAAAACTGGCATCTTATTAATTAATGCCTGAGAAACACTTATCGAATTCTCCCATGGCTTCTCACCCTGTAGCAGTGTTGCCCCTGCCCAGTGTCCTTGCAGAAACCTGTTCTACTCATTCTGCACTGGGGTTGCTGGCACTCACATGCTGCTAGAGCCATCTGTGGAGCTGTGACCTGGTTCTCTGCCTCGTTAGTGGTATCACCAAAGAACACGGGATCATCTTACTCCCATTTCAAAGGAACCAAACAGAGACGGATAGAAGATTAGAGGTGGATGTTTTTCCTAAGTTGCCTCTCAGAGCTTTGCTGTGCTTAACTGTTCTGATGCGTCCTGAGCAGGACAGGGCAACTGGAGCAGCTGCAAGGTCCTGGGCAGGTGCACACGTTCTGGGTGCGGATGCTGCATGCGGTGCAAGACCCAAGCCACCTTGTCTGCAAGTGCCTGTGAGGCAGAAGCTGTGATCACTGCCAAAGGGCTTAGCTTTGAGAAAAATGCGGTTCACTCCAAGTCATTCAACAGGCCAATCCGCAGAGATAGAGATCATCTATATGTGAAGTGAAAGTAGTGGCCAGCAGGAGCCACAGGAAAGCCTTTTGCATGGGTCAGCAACCTGCTTGTACCAGGAACCCCATCAGGTCCTTTCAAGTACGATCTTTGGTTATAACAGGTCAATTAAAGCATTGATTTGAAAACATTCAGAGAAGAAGATTAAAGAATGGGCAGGTCAACTCCTCTGTCAAGGTTGGCATGACTTCTGTGCTTTTTGAGATATGAGGACCACTCCATGATTCCCACTCATCCTCAAATGGCCTTACAAATGCAGCTACTATGATCATGCCTATATTACAGAGAGTAGTTCCCCCAAGATCACACTGCCTCCAGCAGCCCAGTACACGTAGCACATGCCTCTGCCCAGAGGCTGTTGCTGAGGCAGGTCCTGCAAGGAAGTCAAGAGTGGGGAGCTGGAGGTTGAAGTCTGAGGCACCCATGTGCTGGGCTGCTGAGGACCTGGAGAGTCCTGGTTCCTTTGATGGGGCATTAACTTTTCTAACCTTGGGCTTTGGCTCAGCAGGACCTGCAGCGAGCAGTGAGCTGGCTTTCATTCTAGCAATGCCCACTAGTGGGCATTGCTAATGGAAATCTGCTTACCCCTGCACCATGAACTTCTGTGGCCAAGCACCCAGCTGAGTATCCCTGGGGGTGGGCATGCAGCCTCCCCAGGAGCACCAAGTGGGAGCCGCCTGGACCTGCCACCACAGCCTTTCTAGGTTCCTGGGTTTGTGTTTTAGTCAGCTTTTTCACTGCTGTGACAAAAAGACCTGACAAGAACAATTAAAGGAGGAAAAGTTTATTTGGGCTCACAGTTTCAGAGATCTCCATCCATAAACACCAACTCCACAGCTCTGGACCCACAGTGAGGTAGGATATCATTGGGGAAGGGTATGGTTGAGGAAAGCTTCTCAGGACATTACCACCAGAAAGCAGAAAGGGAGAGCTCCACTCACCAGGGACAAATAAAACCCTGAAGACACACCCAGTGACCTGTCTCCTCCAGCCATACCCAGCCTGTCTGGAGTTACCACCCAAGGATCAGTGCACTGATTAGGGGAGATCTAATCACCTCGCCTCCGCACACTCTTGGACTGGCTCAAACATGAGCTCTTGAGAGATGCCTCATATGCAAACCTTTCCAATTCTCCTGAAGAGAGCAGCAGAGGAGATCAGAAGGCACATTGGTCCCTCCCTCCTGCCCCGATTGGCCTGTCCTGGCCTCAGGAGCAGCAGCCTGCAACCTCCCACGCTTGAGTGCTGACATGAACAAGGAATGGAGTGGGGTCCAGTGCTCAGGGCCCTCAGAGTGCCACCTGTGCACTCTGGGCATCTCAGCTCAGAACACTGGTTCTTCCATACCTGTTCTCTGTTTGCATGAAATTTTACTACATTACATAGGGTATTTGAGTTTTAATTGACCTTATTTTAAATGATATTTAGCTTAACTTTTAAAATAAATTGGTTTCACATTTTAGGTATCGGATCTGGTGATAATTCTGAACTATGACAGAGCTGTTGAAGCTTTTGCAAAAGGCGGGAATCTGACACTTGGAGGGAACTGTACTGTGGCTGTTGGGCCATTGGGAAGGTGAGGTTTGTCAAGTGTTTTTAGAATAGATGTCAAAAGGTAAAGACTTAAAAAGCACTTTTTTTTTTTTTGGATTGAGAGGAAATTTGAATTAAAATGGACAAACTTATGATTTCTGCATCTGCCAGAAATGGTCATCAAGGTCATTGCAAAAACAAAACAAAACAAACAAACAAAAAAAAAACACCCACAAAGAGCCAGCACAGAACACTCACCTTGAGATCTGAGGAAGGTAGGGCTGGTGACAAAGGAGGGAGGACCAGAAGAGAGCCACCTCTTTCTGAGTCCTGAGCACTGGAGGTGGGTGTATTCACAACACTGAAGTTACATATTTTCCTTCTCTGTTGATGAAGCACTATTCTTGGGTTAATTGAGCAATGTAAAAAATTGCATACATAAGAAATTCACACAGAAAAATCATCTGAAAGGCATGTAGTTTAATGAAAATGATCTAGTGCTAGTTGAATCCAAGCACTTCACGTTTTTTTTTTTTTTTTTTTTTTTTTTTTTTTTTTTTCTTTTTCCACTTAGAATTGCACTCAGGGTACTTTACCACCAAGCTACATCCTCAGCCTTTTTAATTTTTTTTTTTTTTTTTAATTTTGAAGCAGTGTCTCACTTAAGTTGGTTATGACCTCACTAAGTTGCTGAGGCTGACCTTGAAATTGCTCTTCTCCTTTCTCAACCTCCGAAACCACTGGGGTTACAGGTGTGCGCCACTGCACCAGCTCCTCAGCTCTCTGGAACTGTTTCCATGTGTGGAAGACGTCAGTTGTCCACACACCCTCTGCAAAGCAGGGCTCCTGTCAGGCACCCTCTGGTAGATCTGTCTGTTCTGGTGGCCCTTCTTTCCCTCTAGGCCACCTCAAAGCTGTCTTGGAGCCAACAGGAAGTGACCCTGCGAGAGCCCCTGGAGTGAGGGTCCCAAGGGAGCTCCTCTCCTGCATGCACAGTGCTGTCTGTCATCACAGGCCCATGCTTTTCAGGAACCTGGAAGGAAATGTGGCCCTGAGGAGCTCTGCAGCTGTCTTCACATACTGCAAGTCCAGGGGACTCTTTGCAGGCATCTCTCTAGAAGGGAGCTGTCTGATTGAAAGGAAAGAAACAAACCGCAAGTAAGTTCATGCTGCAGATTGTAACTGATTTAAAGGGTGATGAGAAGGTGATACTTCAAAACTGACATAGCTCTTTATTTTACAGAATACCTGTATGTGTTTTCTTAAACATAATGAGATGTGGCTCTAAACATATATTTTATGTTCAAACATTCAAGAGAAAAGTAATATATACTTATAGAAAATTTTAAAAAGAAACAGAAGATGAAAACTCTGCATTGCTCCAGTACTAGCATGACTTACATTTGCCTTTCTGCCTCCAACATTGTCCTACACATACTTGTCCTTTGTCCTGTCAAGGAAGGTTGCAACATGATATCTTTTCACCAGCACCCTAAGGATTGTGAGCATCTGCTGATGGCCACACAGCACCCTGTTGGCTGGAGACCCCACCTGGAGTATATTTGCAAACATCCATGGAGGGTTTAGCATTAACCTTGCAGGTCAAATGAAATGTGCCTCCCTGTGAGAGATTTCCTGCTATTACACTCTGCCTTTGCCCTCCCTTCTTATCAAATGGAGATCATTAGCAATTAGAAATACAATTTGGTTTTTAAAAAGGATTTGGAAGTACTTATGGGTGAAGGCTACTTCTCTCACTGGCCGCTGGATAATTTTCCCAACTGCTCCTAGAAATCCAGGTAGGTCCACTTAGGAAGCTGAGACTGAAAGCAGACTACTTCCAGAACCCCAGGAAGGCCCAGACCACCAACCTGTGACCCAGGTGGGGCTAGCTGGCAGAGCCAGGGCCAGGGACAGACCTGCCACTGCAGGGGACGAGAGCATAGCATCCAGCTGCCGTGAGCACAGTAGCACATGGCACATTAGAGCGGCTCAGAGAAGCCGGAAAGTAGTGGTGGTGGGGAGAGTGAAGTTTGTTAACTCTGTCCATGTAGATGTGTGTGGTGGATTCTTAAGTAAGTGTCTGTGTGCTTTCTGTGCCCATGGATGGAGGATGTGGGTCAGAATATCCATGACAGTTGCCTCTGGAGGTGAGTCTGGGGAGGACTGCAGAGCTGGAGAGGACAAGGCTGGAGTTGCTGCCTGAAAGGCGACCCACAGCAGCAACAGGTGCACTGCCCCACAAGAGGTCACGCCTGCTAAAGTGATGTTCTTAATGGCCCACTCTTCTCAGATTCTACTGCCAGGATGTTCGAGCCTGTGACATCTTATTTGGAGACGTGCCACGGCCTGCACAAGCAGAAGATCTTTATGAGATTCTTGATTCCTTCACTGAAAAGTACCAGAGTGAGGCGCAGCGCATCAACGCCAGGAGGGCAGCAAGGGAGCTGCGCAAGGTCCTGGGTCTCAGGAATCCCCTCTGCAGAGCCTTCTGTTCCTGGTGTGGGGCCCCATGACCCCCTGACTCCCTGTGTGACTTCACTTGCATGATAGTGAGTGGGAAGGTGTCACATGCCCCTGACATGCCACCTAAGGACCAGACTTCCTGAGGTGGAGAACTGCCAAGCTAGCTGCTGGCACCGAACACCTGCCAGCCAGGCCCATGTCCCCAGGCTCTGTGGGTGTTTCACCATGTCCCATGACAGCCTTTCAAATGCAGCCTGGCCCCTGTCTCAGCGCGTGAGGTCACTGCCCTCCCCACGGGAGGCGGGGGCACCTGTCCCACCCCTGTCCCACCCCAGGCTTGCTCAGGTGGTCCCTGTACCCAGGAGTGCCTGCCAGCTCCTAGCACGCCTCCTCAATAAGTGCGTGAGATGAACGTTGCTGCTTAGACTTGTTAGACACAAAAGCATTCTGTGCTGCTAAGTGTAAACCAAGTGGTAGAATTATATCTCTATTCTCATTCTTCGTAGGCTAAAGAATTGCCTCCAAAGCCGTCCTCAAGATCACAGGGGTCATCTGCAGCAGCCCAAGGTAAATACTTTTGTTGCAATTTAAGTACATTATGATTAAGTAATTAATAAGTAGTTTGTTAAGACTTCCAGCAACATTGTTACACTTTACAATCAAATACAAGAAATAATGGTGTTTAAAGAAAAGAGGACATGCTAGTCTCTTTTGTATCATAAGTTCTCAGCCACTGTGATTCTGAAAACTTCTGTTCTCACTCATAAGATGCTTTCTTAAAGCTACAAAGAGGTGTATCATTCAAGTTTCACTATTGATTTTGTCCTTTCTTGTGCAGTGACTGTGCTGCTGATTGCAGCACAGAAGCCACTGTGCTTCCTCACAGTGAGGCTTCCTGTCCTTCCTCACAGTGGGGCTTCCTGTGCTTCCTCACAGTCAGGCTTCCTGCTTTGAACACGTAGACCTGTTCTGGTGCATATTCTCAAACTTACGTTTTGAATATTACTTTATCACCCATTCCTGGGATCTCAGGGCCTGCTGAGGTGGTTTTTAAACTAGATGAAGTTTATAAAACATCCAATTTGAGTCTTTACCTCTCTATCAGTCATTTTTATGATAGGCACTCTGGGACTTCTATTTTTCGTATACACATGTTATCTGTAAATAGAAATATATTAAAGTTGATGATCTTTCACGTAATGGGCAATGATTATGTAAGAGACCTGTGCTACTGTGTTTGGGAGCACAACTCTAAGTTAGATTCTGCCTTTAATGAATTTGACGATGGAAGGAGAGAGACTTGATGTAAAAATGTAACTGCTACTAATGGGAAGAGGAATAGAAAATGCATTGAAGCTCTGCAGAGGGCAGGAAGCTCATTCCCACCCTCTTCGGTCATGTGTTACCTCTGTTTTTTCCAGTTTCAGCCCAGCTCCCCGATCTGGGTTCTTGGTATTTCCCACCACAAACACGCATCATATACATATTCCACATCATATACATTCCCCGTCAGACACACAGTCCACCTGCCACACCTCCACCTTGAGCCTTCCACCTCGCATGTTCCCGGGATATTCCTCTCCCCCCACCCCCGCTGCACATGTTCTCCCCTCAGGTTTTTCCCCCACCTGCTCTCCCCGTGCGCTCTCCCAACCTGCGCTTTCCCACACACACCCACCACGACATTCCCACCACAACATGGTCTTCATAACATTCCTTGCACACCCCCTCCTACTGCTCTTGACTCTGGAGCATTCCCAAGTCTTTGCAAGTCAAGACTGGAAGTTTTCATCCCCATCTTGGTGAAGTCAAAGGTCTCTTCATATCACTGCCAGTGTTGGGGAATTAATCGTGTATGAGTAGTCTTTTCGTCTCTTTGGTCCATTTCTTTCTTTTTATATTTTTTTTATTCTAATTAGTTATACATGACAACAGAATGCATTTTGGATTCATTGTACATGAATGGAACATAACTGTCTATTTCTGTGGTTGTATATGATGTAGAGTCATACCATCGGTGCCACATACAAGCACCTAGGGTAATGATGTCAATCTCATTCCACCATCTTTCCCATACCACTGCCCCCTTTCCTCCCCTCACTCCCCTCTGTCCAGTCCAAAGTTACTCCATTCATCCCTGCCTCCCCCATTATGGATCAGTATCCACATATCAGAGAAAACATTTGGCCTTTGGTTTTTTGGGTTTGGCTTATTTTGCTTAGCATGATATTCTCCAACTCCATCCATTTACCAGCAGATGCCATAATTTCATTCTCCTTTAAGGTGAGTAATATTCCATTGTTGTATATATACCACATTTTCTTGATCTGTTCATCTGTTGAAGGGCATCTAGGTTGGTTCCATAGTTAGCCATTGTGAATTGAGCTGCTATGAACAGTGATGTGGCTGCCTCACTGCAGTATGCAGATTTTAAATATTTTGGGTATAGACTGAGGACTGGGTTATTTGGGGTTTTTTGTTTGTTTGTTTGTTTGATTGTTTGTTTTTGGTGTTAAGTTTTTTGAGTTTATATCATGGAGATCAATGCTCTTGGAATATTTGTTGCCTTCTCAATATTTGAAAATGATTTATGTATCAGTGGCTTTATCATTGGGTTGTAGTAGTTTTTTTCCATTTATTATGTGTCTTGATTTTGTTTTTCATATATCTTACTAATTGAGAGCTTTAATTTTTGTATAAAACTGTGCCTACCATCTAGTTTTTATGAATTTATGTGCTTTAGTTATGGTTATGAAGGAAACCATGTATCCTGTATCTGATACACAATTGCATTCTCCAAGAATTCTTGTGATATTTTTATTTCTAATTCCTGGATACTTATTCTTTCTGTAAATAATTTACGAAGCATTCCCTCCTCTGCCATTTTGCAGTTCTATTTGAAATTATACCATGAATTCATGTTCATGCCACAGTTTTGTAAGCTAATCATAAATTAATCACCTGGAGACCTGTGTCACCATCTGCCTTGCTGTGCTTTCCATGGCTGGAACATGGTGCTGTGTGTCCCTGTGGGCTTTCATGGATCTATGCCCTTCCGATGACTGCAGTACACTTTTCCATTTCCAGATCAGTGTGGAGGAAATCACAATTAGCACACATTTTGCTGGTCTGATCATCCACCCCAAATTATTTCTAGTCAGTTTCTTAAAGCCAACCCCTTGGCCTGTCTGCCCTGCTCCTGCCCACCGTGTTACACAGAGATTAGAGCCAGGATGTGTGGTCTCTCAGGCAGCTCTCAGGGTAGTTTCCAGACCCTCGCTTCTAGAGTTCTGCCCCCAAGCCAGCTACTGAGGCATGGCATACAGGCTCCCTCTGCATCTTCTGCCATGTCTTCTGTGCTTGAAGACGAGAAGCAAACCCCAAAACATTCTGATTCTCACTAAGTGACATTGCCTGCAGCCCTGAGTAGAGAAGGCCACTCTGAAATATGAACGTGATGTCAGTGTCCTGAGCAAGTGGTTCTGGTAGGCAGCCGATCTTCCTTGGAGTGATTTCTGCTGCTTTATGCACAGCAAAATTGAGGAAGGACCCAACTGAATCTTTACATTTATAATGAAAATAGTAATTCATATTCTCATTATTTAGTAATTATTTTTAAAAATCACATAGCTAGATGTCGCTCCAGGACTCAGGATTCAAGAAGGGGAGGTATTGAGAGACTCGGGACCAGCTCAGAGCTGCCAGGTGAGTCTCTCCCACTGGGCAAGGCTACCCGGACAGGGCAGTAGTCCTGGAACGCAGGGAACTTTGTGGAGTAGAGTTGTGCAGTGAGACTCCCCCACTGGAGCCGTGAACCCAGACAACCAGGAGCATTATAGAGGAGGGGCCACTCAGCGAGAGGCTTCAGTACAGAGCGAGGGTCCCAGGACGGGCGGCAAGACCAGACCGCAGGCAGCTTCTCGGAGGAGGGGCTGCCAGTGAGACGCTTCGGCTCAGAGCGAGGGTCCCAGGACCAGGCAGTAGTTCCAGACCCCAGGGAACGGCACAGAGGAGGGCTGCCCAGCGAGAGACTCACTCGCAGGGCAAGGCTCCCTGGCCCAGGAGGTAGGTCCGGACCCCTGGGAACATTGCAGAGGAGGGCTGCCCAGCTCAGGCGGTAGTTCTGGACCAAAGGAAACTTCTCAGAGGAGAGCTGTCCAGTGAGACTTCCCCACTGGTGAGTCTTTCCTGCCAGGCGAGGCTTTCCCATTAGGGCGGTAGAACCAGAGACCCAGGCCCAGACCAGCCATGACCCAGCCCACAGTCTAGTCCCCCTTTTGACTGACCATCAGTCAACAAGTGGAGGCGCCTCTGCCCACTAGCAGGGAATATACCCCACCTGAAGGCCACCACCCCTAGAAGGGCTGCTTCCTTGTGGAGCACCGCATTATCAAGTTCCTCCAAGACTTCAGGCCACTGAAGGCGAGGAGGTGAGTTATTGGAAATCTATAGGGACACTATAAGTCAATAAAGGAAATCTGCAATATCTCAGAGTTTCACTACTAAAGGGGTGGATACCTGACCAATGTGAGAAAACAAGGGAAGAAAATGTCCCAAACAAACCTAAATGCTACATCAATAAAATCCAATGACAGCATGGCAGAAGAAATGTCAGAAAAGGAATTCAGAATGTACATAATTAAAATGATCAGAGAAGCAAACAATGAGATGAAAGAGCAAATGCAGGAAGCAAAGGATCATTTCAATAGTTAGAGATACTGAAAAAAAAAAATTCTTGAAATGAAGGAAACAATAAACCAAATTAAAAACTCCATAGAAAGCATAACCAATAGGATAGAACACCTGGAAGACAGAACCTCAGACATTGAAGACAAAATATCTAATCTTGAAAATAAAGTTGACCAAACAGAGAAGATGGTAAGAAATCATGAACAGAATCTACAAGAATTATGGGGTATCATAAGGCCAAATTTAAGAATTAGTGGGATTGAGGAAGGCTCAGAGAAACAAACCAAAGGAATGAACAATCTATTCAATGAACTAATATCAGAAAAATGAAATGAAAAATCAATTACAAGAGGCTTACAAGACTCCAAATATACAAAATTACAACAGACCCACACCAAGGCACATTATAATGAAAATGCCTAACATACAAAATAAAGACAGAATTTTAAAGCCTGCGAGAGAAAAGAACCAAGTTACATTCAATGGGAAACCAATACAGATATCAGCAGATTTTTCAACCCAGACCCTAAAAGCTAGAAGGGCCTGGAACAACATTTTTCAAGCTCTGAAAGAAAACAGATGCCAATCAAGAATCTTATACCCAGCAAAACTTACCTTCAGATTTGATGATGAAATAAAATCCTTCTGTGATAAACAAAAACTAAAAGAATTTACAAAAAGAAGCTGGCAATACAGAACATTCTCAGCAAAATATTCCATGAGGAAGAGATGAAAAACAACGATGTAAATCAGCAAAGGGAGGAACTACCCTAAAGGAATAGCCAAATAAAGGAGAGACCAAGTCGTGTCAAAAAACAAAAATGAACCAAATGACCAGGGAATACAAATCATATCTCAGTAATAACCCTGAATGTTAATGTCCTGAACTCATCAATCAAAAGACATAGACTGGCAGATTGAATTAAAAAGAAATATCCAACAATATGCTGCCTGCAAGAGACTCATCTCATAGAAAGAGATACCACAGACTAAAGGTGAAAGGATGGGAAAAAACCTACCATGCACATGGACTCAGCAAAATAACCAGAGTATCCATCCTCATATCAGATAATGTGGACTTCAAGCCAAAGTTAGTCAGAAGGGATAAAGAAGGACATTTCATACTGCTTAAGGGAAGCATAAGTCAGCAAGACATAACAATCATAAATATGCCCCAAACAGTGGCTCATCCATGTACGTCAAACAAATCCTTCTCAATTCCAGAAATCAAATAGACCATAACACAATATGCTAGGTGATTTTAACACACCTCTCTCCCCACTGGACAGGTCTTCCAAACAAAAATTGAACAAAGAAACCATAAATCTTAATAACACAATAATTTAGATTTAACGGACATTTATAGAATATGCCATCCAACAAAGAGCGAATACACTTTCTTCTCAGCAGCACATGGATCCTTCTCTAAAATAGACATATATTATGCCACAAAGCTACTGTTAGCAAATACAAGAAGACAGAGATATTACCTTTTATTTTATCACATCATAATGGATTGAAATTAAAAATAGATGACAGAATAAAAAACAGAAACTACTCCAACACCTGGAGATTAAATAATATGCAATCGAATGATGAATGGATAACAGAAGACATCAGGGGGGAAATAAAAAATTCTTAGAGGTAAACAAGAAGAAGGATACATCATATCAAAATCTCTGAGACACTATGAAAGCAGTTCTTAGAGGAAAATTTATTTCATGGAGTGCATTCAATGAAAGAAGAAAAAATCAACAAATAAACAACCTAACACTGCAGCTCAAAGCCCTAGAAAAAGAAGAACAGAGGAACACCAAAAGTAGTAGAAGACAGGAAATAGTTAATATCAGAACTGAAATCAATGAAATTGAAACAAAATAAACAATCAAAAAAATTGACAAAATAAAAAGTTGGTTCTTTGAAAAAATAAACTAAATTGATAAACCCTTAGCCACACTAACAAAGAGAAGGAGAGAGAAAACTCAAATTTCTAAAATTCGGAATGAGCAAGGAAATACCACAGCAGACACGAATGAAATACAAAACATAATTAGAAGCTATTTTGAAAATCTATACTCCAATAAAATAGAAAATCTCAAAGATATCAACAGGTTTCTAAAGACATATGAATTGCCTAAACTGAACCAGGAGAACATACACAATTTAAATAGATCAATTTCAAGTAAAGAAATAGAAGAAGTCATCAAAAGCCTACCAAAAAAGAAAAGTCCAGGACCAGATGGGTTCTCAGCCAAGTTCTACAAAACCTTCAAAGAAGAACTCATACCAATACTTCTCAAAGTATTCCATGAAATAGAAGAGGAGGGAACCCTCCAAACTCATTCTAGGAAGCCAATATCACCCTATACCTAAACCAGGAAAGAAAATTTCAGACTAATATCCTTAATGAACATCGATGTAAAAATTCTCAACAAAATTTTAACAAATCTCATACAAAAATATATTAAAAAGATAGTGCACCCTGATCAAGTGGGTTTCATCCCAGGAATGCAAGGTTGGTTCAACATCCAGAAATCAATAAATGTCATTCACCATATCAACAGACTTAAAGTCAAGAATCACATGATTATTTCAATAAATGCCAAAAAAGCATTTGATAGAATACAGCATCCCTTCATGCTCAAAATACTAGGAAAAGTAGGGATAGTGGGAACATTCCTCAACATTGTAAAGGCTGTCTATACTAAACCCATAGCCAATATCATTCTAAATGGTGAAAAACTGAAAGCATTCGCCCTAAAAACTGGAACAATGCAGGGATGTCCTCTTTCACCACTTCTATTCAACATTGTCCCTGAAACTCTAGCCAGAGCAATTAGACAGACCAAAGAAATTAAAGGGATACGAATAGGAAAAGAAGAAGTCAAACTATCCCTATTTGCTGATGACATGATTCTATATTTAGAGGAACCAGGAAATTCCACCAGAAAACTTTTAGAACTCATAAGTGAATTCAGTAAAGTAGCAGGATATAATCAATGCTCATAAATCTAATGCATTTTTATACATAAGTGATGAATCTTCAAAAGAGAAATTAGGAAAACTACCCCATTCACAATAGCCTGGAAAAAAATAAAATACTTGGGAATCAATCTAACAAAAGAGGTGAAAGACCTCTACAATGAGAACTACAGAACACTAAAGAAAGAAAGAAAACCTTAGAAGATGGAAAGATCTCCCATGTTCTTGGATAGGCAGAATTAATATTGTCAAAATGGCCATACTAACAAAAGTGCTATACAGATTCAATGCAATTCCAGTTAAAATCCCAATGACGTACCTTACAGAAATAGAACAAGCAATCATGAAATTCATCTGAAAGAATAAGAAACCCAGAATAGCTAAAGCAATCCTTAGCAAGAAGAGTGAAGCAGGGGGTATCACAATACCAGAACTTCAACTATACTACAAAGCAATAGTAACAAAAATGGCATGGTATTGGTACCAAAACAGATAGGTAGATCAATGGTACAGAATGGAGGACATGGACACAAACCCAAATAAATACAATTTTCTCATACTAGACAAAGGTGCCAAAAATATGCAATGGAGAAAAGATAGCCTCTTCAACAAATGGTGCTGGGAAAATCCATATGCAGCAGACTAAAACTAAACCCCTATCTCTCACCCTGCACAAAATTCAACTCAAAATGGATCAAGCACCTTGAAATCTGACCAGAGACCCTGCATCTTATAGTAGAAATAGTAGGTCCAAATCTTCAACATGTCAGCTTAGGACCAGACTTCCTTAACAGGACTCCCATAGCACAAGAAATAAAAGCACGAATCAATAACTGGGATAGATTCAAACTAAATAGCTTTCTCTCAGCAAAGGAAACAATCAGCAATGTGAAGAGAGAGCCTACAGAGTGGGAGAATATCTTTGCCACTCATACTTCAGATAAAGCACTAATTTCCAGAATATATAAAGAACTCAAAAAACTCTACACCAAGAATACAAATAACCCAATCAACAAATGGGCTAAGGAAATGAGCAGACACTTCACAGAAGATCTACAAGCAATCAACAGATATATGAAAGAATGTTCAACATCTTTAGTAATAAGAGAAATACAAATCAAAACTACACTAAGATTCCATCTCACCCCAATTAGAATGGTGACTATCAAGAATACAAGCAACAATAGGTGTTGGCGAGGAAGTGGGCAAAAAGGTACACTCATACATTGCTGGTAGGGTTGCAAATTAGTGCAGGCACTCTGGAAAGCAGTGTGGTTCCTTAGAAAACTTGGAATGGACCCACCATTTGACCCAGCTATCCCACTCCTCGGCCTATACCCAAAGGACTTAAAATCAGCATACTACAGAGATACAGCCACATCAATATTCATAGCTGCTCAATTCACAATAGCCAGAGTGTGGAACCAACCTAGATGCCCTTCAATTGATGAATGGATAAAGAAACTGTGGTATATATATACAATGCAATATTACTCAGCCATAAAGAATAATAAAATTATGGCATTTGGAGGCAAATGGAATGAATGAGAAAATATCATGCTAAGTGAGATAAGCCAATCTCAAAAAACCAAAGGACAAATGTTCTCACTGATAAGCGGATGATGACACAAAATGAGGGGTGGGAAGGAGGCAAGAATGGAAGGAGGGACTGTATAGAGGGAAAAGAGGGGTGGGAGGGGTGGGGAAGGAAAAAAATAACAGAATGAATCAAGCACCATAACCCTGTGTAGATGTATGATTACACAAATGGTGTGCTGTTACTCAATGTACAGAGAAACAAGATGTATCCCATGTGTTTACAATAAAAATAAATTTTTAAAAAATCACATAGCTATTTATTACCTAAACAAAAGTTATAATTACATTTTATTATCTACAAATATGTTGTTTGATGATCAATAAATGTGAGCTTTTTAAATAATTTTTTGGCTTCTGTGTGAGGACTATAAAATAATTCAGTTACAGCGCTATAAATTCCCTCCTTCTAGTCTTCTCTAGTTTTTATATGAACCACTTTTCCTAATGGGGGTGGTAGCACCTGTGGTCCCAGCACCTGGGAGGCTGAGGCAGGAGGATCATGGATCCCAGGGAGTTTAAGGCCAGCCTGGGCAACATAGTGAGGCCCCCATCATCAAAAACAAAAAAAAACCACCTCAGCACCTGTGTCTGTTGAAAAGCCCTCCAAACCATGAACTGATGAGCCTGTGTCATTCCAACAATAAGAAACTGCAATCCTGTGCCCATGAACTAATTTTAAAGTCTCATTCATCTGTTCAGATGATTTTCAAATACAATTTTACTTTTATGTTTAGTAAGCTAACAAACTTCAGAATATGCTTAAGATTTTGACCAGTCATCCACAAATAATGATTATGATGATATAACTCAATCTACAAGAAGTTATCTTATACAAGCCGTGCTTGCTTAAAATTTAAAAAGTAAATTTACATACAGATTTTTCTTGTAGGAAATGCTGCATGAAAGTACAATACTAACTACTATAAAATTTTGAGACAAATAGCGTCAAGGTTGAAATGCAATCTGAATTCTGAAGTGAGTGCTGTGTGTTCTGATGGAAATGGCTTGTTGACCTTCTTGAACATGGAATAGTAGAATTTGGGTCACTGTTGTATACAGATTTCTTACTCAGGGAATTATGAATACTTAAATAATCGATGTGCAAAATATGTTGAAAAGTAACTAAGTTTATTTGACCTTTAGAGGGCAATTAAAATCGTACAACAGCACAAGTGCACGCTGTCTGAAACTGCTCTGGAGGTAAGCCAGTGGGATGGTCAGAAGTCACTGGCATGGGCTGACAGGCCTGTTTCCTTAGGTCTTGTCTTTCATGGCTGCTTCTGGAAGTAGGTTTTGTATCACAGGTACCAGATACTTGGTATATCTCGTGGGCTTGTTCAGGTGTACCTCTTGATTTGCAGCATGACTGAATAATGGTGTTCCTACCATGTACAGTGTCTTAAGATGACTGAACAACAAGAGAAGGATTTGGCCTTTCTGTGTGCTTTATTATACTGTATGTACGAATTACCTTTCTAAATCGTCCCCCTTTTTTGCAGGTAACAGAAATGAATATAAACTGTATCCTGAGCTTTCCAGCTATCATGAGACAGTTGGTAAGTGACAAAAATTATTAAAAGTGACTCATACTCATAATCAGACTATCTAATCAGTCTGGTAGATTGGGAAATCTCAGAAGCATGTTCCCTCCCCTGTGGTTTTTAGGATGTCCACATTCCCTTCAAAAGTGCTTCATAAGAAGCACTGTGCTTGTGCGCTCCCAGTGGCTTCTAACCTGAGCTTCTGCCTGGGCTTGAGGAGTGCCGCCCCTGCCTGTAGTCTCTCCTGCCCGGGGCCAGCTGCTGCCTACGGAGGCCGAGTGCACGCTTGGTGTTTTTGCATTGCAGCTATCACTATTGCCGTCTCTGTGGGCTTGGGCCCCATGAGTTTCATATTTTTAAGATTTTTTTTCCTTTCAGATGTTTTGCTATTATTGGGAACTATTTCATAAGACTTATTAAGATTTTCCGTAGTAAAAATAACCCTTCAACCCATCTTACTTAAATAATCCTTAGAAGTTTTCCTTGCAAGAATTAAGCAAATATTTATAGAAGTGAGTGGATCAAAATGAACGGTGAGGTCTAGAGAGTCCTGTTATCCTGTACTCCTGTAACTAAGGTCACGAGGTCAGACACCCGTGAGGAATTCGCCATCTCGTGTAAATACAGTGTCGAGGAACCAGGTGCCCAGACGGTGGTCATGCAGGCCCTGTGTGTAGAGTCTCCTGGTGAGGCTGGGTTTCATGTCACCAACACGACGTGACGTACGTCACCCTCAGGACCTCCCTCCCCCCCCCCCCCCCCCAGCCCCTCCACTGCCGTCCTGCTCTCCCTGCTGTGTTCTCATGAGGTCCCTTCCCCACTCTTCACTCTAGCTTCCACGTGAGGGAAAACATGTAGCGCTTGGTGTTTCAGTCAGCATTTCGCTGCTGTGACTCAGTGACCCACCAGCACAGCTGTAGAGCAGGAAAGGTTTATTTGAGGGCTCGCAGTTTCAGAGGTCGTAGTCCACAGAAGGACGGCTCCACTCCTCAGGGCTCGAGGTGAGGCTGACCATCATGGAGGAAGAGTGTGGCAGAGGGAATTTGGGGGGAACATTCAGGCCATGGCAACGACCATTCCTTTAAAATGGGCAAAGTATGAATAATGTTATTTTATGTGTCATTCAGAATCCAAACAATCATAGCCGTACACATTTCCTGAACATACATTTGACAATGTATGTGATAGTGTGTAGTTATGACTTACGTGGATTTGGGAAACGTTACTGCCACACACTTGCTCTTTGCAAAGGAGAAAAACTCAAGTTTCGTGGTGCGCGTGTTCCATGGACTGCGTGCCCGGCAGCAGACCCTAAACCTGGAGTGATTAGCTTCTGTCCTACCTGCATACACTGCTACTTTCCCCTCAAAAGCAAGAATTATCTGAATGCCTTTTCTTGTTTCAGATGGTTCAAATCGGCCTGTAGAAGTGACAGCACTGTATTCTTTTGAAGGGCAGCAGCCGGGAGACTTGAATTTTCAAGCTGGAGACAAAATTACAGTTATATCAAAAACCGATTCACATTTTGATTGGTGGGAAGGAAAGCTTCATGGCCAAACTGGCATTTTTCCAGCCAACTATGTAACCATGAATTAAAGTGTTGTTATTTTCTCCTTTGACAATTACAATTACCAACGCACACACGTATATTATTTCTGTCTAGCAGGGTTTACTCTTCATCTAAGCTTTGTTCAATATAGGTTTTAAAATACTTCTTTCCTGAAAAATTTTGATCCAGTGTGCAAGCGATTTCTCTCTATAAATAAAGAGCTGACCCGCGAGTCCTTGCACTGACTTGTGTGCACCACTGAACATTCAACAGCCACAGTCTGTGTGGTCATGTTCTTTTGTGTTCACTCTCCAACATCAGCAGACATCTTGTCTGACTGGCCAGTGTCACCAGAACTGCCTCAGGGTAGCTGGCGACTGCCTGAAGCATTTAGGACCGGTGCTGAGACGGCAGCCGTGCTCGAGTCGGGGGAACTGGAGCAATCCCTGAACTTCTGAGCCTTGGCGAAGTTGGGTCCTGTTGGTCGACCACAGTTTGAGGGTCAAACGAGCTGGTGAACATGAATAGCAGCAGCCCACCCCACCCCCACGGGGCTGCGGAGCCCAGACGGGGGCACTCGCTCTTTCCTGTGGACACCTGGACCATATGCTCACCCACCTTTGCCGCAGACTCAGTGCTGGCCCCAAGGGAGGGAGGCTGCCTGCTTGGAAAAGCTGCTCCTCACAAGACCGGGAAGATGGAGAGGTCTGGTCTGCCAGGCTCAGAGTTACCAACTGTAAATTCCACTGAAATTGTCTTGCAGAAAACTGGGAGGAAGGGATGCTGCACCAGAGGCCAACAGAGCCTGAGCAGATGGCCTGACTGGGTTCCCTCATCTCTTGCCCTCAGATGGCACCCTTCTGTGTGGTCACCTGCACAGCTGACCACTCTCCATTGAACCTAAGCATGAAACTTGAGTTTTCTCTGGGTCTTCATTCCGAGGGCTCCGGTGGAAAAGGACGATTGAGTCAGTTTGTTATGCTTCTCTTGTTAAGTTTTCTTTTGGGAAAGCGGTGTTGAGAAAGGGGACCCTTCTCTCCTCTGCTTCTGGGCAGGATCCAGGCATCTGGAGGATGCAGTGAATACCTGCCCCCTACAGAGCATGCTTGTCAGACCATGGTAAACCCTGTCTTGTGCAGAACGTGCAGCATGGTAGTTAAGGTCACAAGCCCTGAGCTGCCTCCACAACCGTGACCTAAACAACTTGCCCTCGCTGCTCTGTGCCTCAGTTTCCCGCCTTTGGTGACTGCCTAAAGCACTTAGAACAGTGCTGAGCATATGGAGGTCGATAACTTAGCAACTACCGCCTTCCTTTGCATCAGAAAGAGCCCTAACTGATACAATGGCTTAGGCACTTTTTCCCAGTAAGCTTGTGTGGGCTCCAGGGACAAGTCAGGCTGAATTGGGAAGCTCTCCTTTGCTCCACTGTTTGCTGCCTGGGTGTGTAGTGCTGAGCAGCTCACTGACCACAGAGAGGTCTGCTTCCCTTCAGCATGAAGCTCAGAACACCTCCCTGCAACTAGATTGCACCAAGGCTGCCGTCCTGCTGGGCTCCACGTTTCGCTTCCTCGACCTGGGTTGACCAGACCTTCCTCCCCGAAGGAGGGGGCTCCCAGCCCACTGGCCTGGCACCTGACTGGGAGGCTTGGAGAACTCCACTGGGTCACAGAGGATGGCCCTCCAGGCTGCATGGTGGGTGTCTGCTCTTCCAGAGTTTCCTTCTGTCGGGTCAAATGGATACACCCTGAGGGTGACTTCTATCATTGGCCCACAGGTATTTTTGAAGCACCTGTGTTATTCAAGGCAGTCTCAGACTCTCCTGCTGGAAGGGAAGCACAATAAATTTCTGAAAGACAAAAAACAAGCTATTACAGTGGTTTTGGACACTGACAAATACTATGAAGAAAATAAAGTTGCGCAGAGCATGGGACTGGAATGTGGCTCTCCTTGCTGGGCCGAGTGGCTCCTTCCAGATAGAGACAGACCTGGAAACAGGAGCAGGAAGAAAAAGAGAAGGGAGCAGCAAGAGATGCTGTGGGTACCAGGCGTGCATTGCCGAAGGACACCAGCTAGACAAAGGTTGAGGCAGGTGTAGGTCGTGGGTGACTTTTGTGTTTGCATTCCTTGTGGTAAAGGAATAAATCCTGGGGGTAAATCCTACTAGAGAATCAATAGGTGAAACCATGCCACTCCAAAATCTTTCACTGCAACCTCAAGAAAGCTTGTTTGATTTTGTGTTCTGTTCTTGAAGAACTTGTAAGAACTCTGAAAGGTGTAAAGCTCTCTAGGAATTGCATGGATTACCCACTTTGGTGCCAAAGATATTCATTACTCATTTGTATGTACCAGTAAATTTCAAAATAACCTGCTTCACTTTGGAAACAACTGGCTTTAGGTTGGACAGTTTGAATTTAAACCCTGTTTCTGCTGAGGGTTAGCTGACAACTGCAGCCGACCAGTACTTTGAGACTCATTTCATCATCTTAGTTCAAAGGTGCAGAGCTGCCAGTGCCCTGGCACAGTCCTCACACAGGACGGCCACAAGGAAAGCTTATTCACTAAAAATGAAGAATAATTCCTAGTTTGGAAAGATGTTATATGTTGCTGAATTTAAAAATCAAAGTACAAAATTGTAAGTCATTGCAATTTCATTTTATTTAAAAAATGTAGATAAGGGCTGGGTATATAGCTCAGTTGGTAGAGCACTTGCCTAGCATGCACAAGGCCCTGGGTTCAATCCCCAGCACCACGAAAAATAAATAAATATATAAGACGGGAGGGAAGAAAAGGAAAACAGACTCAAACCGATAGCCAGTCAAAACTGAAGTCTCCACAGTGTGATTGGTGTGCACGTTTACGAACGAGAACAGTTATTTAAAGAAAGATAGAAATTGAGCCACCCGTGAACCAGGTTTCCCATACTGTGACCCTGTGAGGGAGGAGGCAAGTCTGTGGTCCTGGGAGAGCTGTGGGGACCTCTCAGGCTGCCAGGGTGGAGGAGGGCAGCGGGCAGGCCGCTAGCACAGAAGCCCCCTTATCATCTGCCTCACTCCAAGGACACACACGCTCCCTCCAGCAGGTCTGCGGCCTTCCAGTCTCTGGACAGCCTCGAAGGCCAGGGACTAGCAGTGCCTCGTCCTCTCTTCAGAGGCTTCCTGGCCTCACATGAAAGGAGAAGCTGGAGGAAGCAGAGGCCCCCCCAGAACTCCAGATCGCCTCAGTGCTCAGGGGTCACAGGGCATCATGGACGGCCAGGAGTCCCACGGTGGGCATATCTCTAAGCCCAGTGCAGCCGTGGGCTGAGCCAGCCCTGCCTCAGATCCTGTCTAAGCAGCTGCTTTCCAGCAGAGGATGCAGACACCACTGGTGGTCCCTGCAGATACAGAGTCAGATGGCATGAGGTCGCTCGGACGAAGCCACTGCAGGCCCAGGACTCTGGGGGCGGGGCTTTCAGATTCTAGGGAAATGGCCCAGCTTTCTGACCCCACAGCCCAACAATCTGCAAAATGCTCTAGGGTTTGCACTTTGGAAGAGACCATGAAAATTTATCTATTCTGCTAAGAAGGAGATCCAGGAAAGAAATGCCTGTTAGAAAATAAGAACAAGATAAAAAGCAAATTGAAGACAAAGAATTACCTTTCATCACTGGGCTCCAATATCAAATGCCACATCTCATGCCAGAAGATGGCATGTAGGGAAAAACACCACCTTCTGGTTTGGCCCCTGCAGCTGGCACCACACCCAGGATGTGAAGGCACAGCTCTGATCCCACTTGCCTCACCCTCTTCACCTTGCGCTGCTGGGTCTTGCTCACTTTCACATGCCTCGCAGAACATCCTTCTCCTAAATGGTGAAAACCCATGTTTAAGCAATTTTGCTACTGAAAATAGCAGCAAGTAGCTGCAGACACACAAACACTGCACTGAACTTATCAGATTTCTTCTTCTTGAATAACAGGAATTAGGGAGACAGACAGGAAATCCAGAGACAAGGAAACCAGTCACTGGTGGCCCAGTACATTTTATAGTCCTGGTACATTTTGTAGTCCTATACCACTGACCTACAGCTGGCAGGTGGCATTGTCCTCACCCATCCACCCACCCATCATCAGTCTACCCATTCAGCCATCTCTGCACCCATCCATCTACCCTTCCCACCATCCATCCACCAACTATCAACCCAACCTCTATCCACCGACCCACCACCCACCAACCATCCACCATCCACTCACCCATCCATCCATCCACCTACCCATTCAACTACTCACCACCCACCTACCCACCATCCATCCACTTACTCTCCATTCACCCACCTACCCACCCACCCATCATCTACCCACCCACCATCCATCCATCCACCCACCATCCACCCACCACCCATCATCCATCCACCCACTATCCACCCACCCATCATACATCCACCCACCAACCACCCACCTACCACCCACTGTCCATCTCTGTCCACCAACCTCCATCATCCATCTACCCCCCCCATCCCCATCATTTAGATATTGAGCATGTACTGTGTGTAAAGCACTGTTTTCAGTACAGGGAATGTAAAGGTGAACAAAGGAGACAAATTCATCCATAAAGCTCAAGTCTTCTGGGGAAAGACACAGCATAGGCAGCTATAAAACCATGACTGCAGCATATCAGATTCTGACAGACTCCATGGAGAAATGTAGATCAGGGGAAGACAAAGTGTGCTCCAGCAGGGCCTGCAGCTCTGAACAGATCAGTCCCCTACCACCCATCCATCCACCCACCATGCACCTCAGTGACACCCCCCTGGCTTGGAGTCAACTCACATCCAGAATCAGCCAGAGGCCCGTGTGGAGAGCAGGTTAAGGAGGCAACAGGGACAGGTGGGAGGCCACTGAGAAGATTGAGTTTTGCTTCAGGGAGATAGCCATGGGGGATTTGAGCAGAGTTGTACCATCACCTAATATATCTTTTAGGAGGATTTTTCCAGGTTGCAGCTTTGAAAATGGATTGTGAGAAGAGAAGGCTGGAGGTGGTGAGACTCATTTGGGGTCTGAGCCTGTTGTGAGTGTAGATGCAATACTGTGCTCATGGGCAGGAGAGGCGGGGGCGCGACAACACAGCTGTGGTCTGAAAGATGTTTGCCATTGACTGAGGGGGAGAGTGAAGGAGGCCAGGCTCCAGAACCTGGGCTAATATGGCACAGGCGTTTTGATACAGGAGCTGGAGTTTGGAGGCTTAAGATTCAAATTTGGAACTAAGTGTTCGTGTGCTGTTTGAAACCACGAGACTGGATAAGGCATGAATAGCCAGGTGAGGAGAGAAAGAGAGGGCCTGGAGTTCCCTGGGTCCCTTCTGACCTCTGACCCTCAGCCACAGCTCAGGGGACCCTCCACACTTCACTGTTCTCTCTTTGGCTTACTGGGCTGTGTTTTGGAGAGTTTTTCGAGGTCTCTTCCTGCTTTCTGGTTTACTCCTGAGTGCATAACAGGCATCTAGCACTTTCGTCAGAGTTTAAATTCCAGCTGCAGTACTCCTTTCTTCATTTGTACATGTGCTGCTTGTCTCTTTGCAGTTGTGCTCCTTTCTGGTCTCTGTTCTTGCTTGTGCTCTTGGGTTTTCCTTCACCTCTGTAGTGTTTCAAACACCTCAGTCCAGACTGAGTCTCTGTTCTTCCTTTGTGGTATCCTGTTCATGGTGCAGGTTTCTTTGTTCCTGATTTTTTATGGAAAATGGATCAATTTCCTGTGTCTGGATTTAAGTTTCAGAAATCCAGGGAATGTTGGTTCCTGCCCACCTCCTGGGGGCTCAGCAGCCCAGAAATGCTTCGCCTTGGAACACCTCACAGGTGTCTGGGGCTAAGCTGAATGTGTGATTCAGGGCACAGCATCAGGACAGCTCCCTTTATTTCCCATTGCATGGACTTGGTGTCTCACTTATCCCACACTGAGCTGCCACACTAGCTGGGGCTCTTATATTAGTTTGTCCACCGTGGCAGCCATGGCCTTCTCTCTTGCATTTCAAGTCCAGTGCACCTTCCAGGGAGAGTACATCTGCATCTGTTCTAGTCAGCTTTTGTGTTACTGTCACCAAAATACCCAAAAAGAACCACTTAGAGGAGGAAATATTTACTTTGTCTTCATGATTTCAGAGACTTCAGTCCATAAATAGACAACTCCATTGCTTTGTGCCCAAGGTGAAACAGGACATCATGGTGGAAGGCCTCTGGGAGGACAGCTGCACAGGAGAGAGTGGGGTCAGGAAGCAGAGGAGGGGGAACAGGATCACAGGGAAAATGCAGCTTTTCAGGGCAGGCCCCCAGTAACCTACATGCTCCTGTCTTGCACACAATTACTACCCAGTCAGCACATTCACTCGGAGATGGGCTGGTTAGGCTACAGGTCCACAAACCAACCACTTCATCTCCGAGCTTCCTGCATTAATACAGGAGCTTGGAGGACACCTCACCTCCAACCACAGCGTCTCTGCATTGAGGGGATTGGGGGGCACCTCACCTCCAATCATAGTATGCCTGCATTTACAGAGGACCTTTTGGGCCACTTCACATTCAACGGTAGCAGCATTCGATGGGCTTAGGCATCATCCTTCCTGTTCACTTTTGTTTGTTTTACCTTTGCATCCCTCATTTGTGTGCTAGGTCAGCCTTACTTTCAAAATACTAACCCTACTCTCTGTCTCCCCTACGGGAAGAGACTACGCACTGTGGTGTCAGGGGCTTTGTCCCCTGCACCTGGCTCCCCTCCAGATCCCCACAAGGTGCACCAGGAGAGTTCATGCTGCTCAGCCCCATGGAAGAAGTCTCAGTGCACAAGACAAGTGTACATAGGGGCACACTTGAGGACAGAACCAGCCAGCCACTGCCAGTCTTGCCCTCTGAGCTTTGCACATCTCCACTAATTACTCTAGAAGGATCATGTTGCCCCTTTCCCACAGAATTTGCACTGATGGAGTTGCATTCCACCCTCTCCAGACTTGTTGTTCTACTCTGCACCAACCTCCATAAAAGCAGCCTTGCTCTGAATTTATTTTCATAATTACGTGCACGTTATCTAAAAGAAATAAAGAATGTGGGAAAGGATACAACTTAAAATAGACTTTAAACTGTGGGAATGCAGGGGACCAGGCTGGGGAAAAAGTGAGCTTGGAATCCCTGCCTCACTGTGCCAGCCTGGCAGGACCCACACTCAATGAAGAGTTGGTGTCCATGGGTTGAATCTCAGGACTCAGAAGGAAGGTGGATGAGCTCATTCTAAGACGTCTAATTCCAGAGCAGTGAAACATGGAGAAAAAACAGTGATTGCTGTCATGAGGGCAGGAAGTGGACATCTCATGGAACCTGGGCTCACTGTTCCCTCCACCTGCCCCAGCTGTGCTTCTGGCCCACTGTCCATCTGCCCACTGCTCGCCCACTCCTCACCTGGCTCTTTCTCTCCTGGGGCACTCCCCAGCCTGACCTTGAGAGGTTTGAAGGCCTTTTGCATTAACACTCCTCCCCACAGCTAGGCAAACACTGCTCCCTCTGGCCAGGTGCCCATCTGCAGCTTAAGGCAGACCCTTGGCACAGGACGTGAGACCTGTGCACATGCCAGAAGTAGAGCTGGTGCAGCTTAGTGGAGGGAACTCACCTCACATCCCAGAGGACCAGGGTTCAGTGCCCAGCACAGGAAGGAGGGAAGGAAGAGGAACAGATGGGGAAAGAGAGGTGGAAGGAAGGAGGGAGTGAAGAGGTAGAGGGGAAGAGAGAGGAAGGAGAGGTAGGATTTTTAAAGGGTTCTTGGTGGGAGAATGAAAATGTGCTGGGGAGAAATCACCCTGGAGATCTGTACCTTCCCAAGGAAGAGGAAGGGAGGCTGGGGAGCTTCCCCTGGTGTAGGGTTTGTCTGAACCAGGGGATATGGCAATGCTCCTCTGGTTATGGGGTATCCCTGACACCTGTGGGAAGCCTCAGGGAAACTCAGAAGCAGAGAAGGTCTGCAAGCCCCAAGCAACTGGGGCAGGTGTGTGCACAGGATCTGCAGTACCCAAAGAGAGGAAGTGACTGGATCCTGGGGCCAACTCTGGACCTGCTGAGCAGAAAGGCTGGGGGGCACACTGATATTTAATGCAATGGATCCAGGAGAGCAATTACAGGGAGAGGATCAGTCAGACCCACTAAGGGCATGAGTGGTGTGAAAGTGGAGGGAGTTCACCCAGATCTGCGTGGACACCAGGCGGCCTTGACAGAGTTGTTGTACAGGGCAGTATAAGCAAGGACCCTGGAGCAATCGGCCTCTCCAGGGGGTTCTGCTGTGGAGAGGAGCGCTGCCGGAAGGAACCCGGGCTGGACGGCTTCAGCTCCTATCTGGGGCCACGACTGCATTCAAATGCAACAAGTTATTGGAGTTGACTCCTGTCTGCATCTCCTGTTCCCAGAGAAGACTGGACCTCTCTGAGACTAGGAGATTCACTAGAGAAGGGAGAGCATACGCTGGTCCTCATGGGGACCAAGAGGCAGACTTGGGAACTCCTGCCCTTCTGGACCACGGTGAGAACTGCGGCATGAATCCCAAGTTTAGACGTGTTATTCGTGCTATTTGGGGCAGATCCAGAGGGACTCAGGCCTGATGGGCAACACCCACAGGTCAGCTGCAGGGAGTGATGCCAGACTCCAGCCCATGGAAGATTCTAGGTGACTAACCATGGCTCTGAAAAATGTGCCACTGTTCACTTTTAGGGTTGTCAGATCAATCCAGTGCAAAGCCGATTTTCTGGTTATATCTTGCAACAGGTCTTGCTCACAAGGGAAGCAGAGGCTGAGCTGAAGAGTAGAGTGTGAGACAAGACCACAGGGCCTTCCTTCAATAAGGTGTGAGACAAGCACACCCTGCACTTGCATCCCCTGGGCAGCTGGGGGAAGGGGAGAGATCATCCACGCCCAGACACGTGGAGAGATAGAGGAAAACCAGCACACATCCCATCAGCTCCTGTGGTTCAGGCCTGCCAAATACACAATCCCAAAATCTCCACAATTATCTCTGATGTTACTTCTTTATGTTGACATGTGGGAGTTTACCTGAAGAAAGTTCAGAGAAATTTCATTTAGGAGATGAAATTGCAATAGTGTTCAGTGCAACATGAATTACAGTGACAAGCAGCTACTGCAGCTGGGAATTCAGATCTTGCAGGTGCTCTTCAGAATGCTGTGCAGTAACCACAGTAAACTGCTACTTGGGCACAACATACTGCAATGCTTATAATAAAAAGTGAAATAATTGCCATACCAGTGTATTTATTTCTAAGTAATGATTAAAATAATGTAAATGTTATTCATACATACAAAGAGTATGTGGAGTAATACAAATAAATGTTTTGTTAGGCCAGAGAGAATGACAGCAAAAAACATAAAAATAATGATCCTCCTTAGGTAATTGTCTTCACACCGGCAGAGGTCTGCGGACATAGCCTGCAGATCTGTGGGCCATGTGCAATACATGGTGGGGTCTGCAGGTACAGGCAGCTGTGAGGCAGGTCAGCCATGGGTGCACACTCAGAGTGTCCCCACCAGCCCCACAGGCTTCTTCCTCTCACAGCTGAGCAGCATGCTGTGCCATCTCTGACAAGTACCCGTTCTCCAGGATCTTACCTGGCCTACCCAGCTACAGTCCTGCAGCCCCCTTGCAGTCCTTGAAGGTGCACTGCTGTTCAGCACAGCTGGTGAGCAGTGTCTGGAGGCTTGGTGATGCTGCTGTAAACCGACCTTCACCTTGGGCTCAAGGTCCTTTGGTTTTGGGGACACGCACAGACCACAGAAGCCACAGATCACAGAAACTGAAAGGTTAAAAAAAAAAAAAAAAAAACTAAAATAACCATCTCTCTTTCTCTATTTCCCCCAAAGCTAGGAAACATTGAGAGTCAGATGTTTGTGGAAGAAAAACATCCCGGGAGGGGGCCATGACTGAGAGGCTGCCCTCAGCTGCTCTGAGCGCTGGTGAAGTGGGAGCGGTTGCAGGAGCTCAATAGGCCTCAGACTCAGAGCACACATCCCAGGCCAGCTCTCCACAGACCTCTGCTGGCACATGTGCCGATGAAGAGTGCCAGGGTGCCAGGGGCTTCTGCAGGGCACTGACAGTGTGGGGGCTGAACACACCGGTGCCCGCCACGCTGGGAGGCACAGAAGATGCAGAGTCATCTGTTGCCTGGCTTATGAGGCAGCCAGTGGCCTCTCCTCCTGATGCCCAGGAGTGAGCAGGAAGCACTAGGCCTTCCCAAGGTACAGGAGCAAAGTCCAGCCTCCGGATGAGCAGACACCAACAGCGACTGCCCCTGGAAAGACGTGTCTCCAGGTCGCTCCCTAGTGTGAGCAAGAGCCTTTCGTCACTCAGTGGTGTTCCAACTGCTAGAGGCCCCTGGTGTGTGAAGAAAACCCCGGGGGATTTGGGCACCCACTTCAGCAGCCAGAGCTCATCAAGCCTCTACCTGGAAGATGCCTGGGTTCTTCCCAGAAATCAGGGAAAGCAAGGGCTGGCGAACGTCTTCTTTCCCAGTTAATGTCCCCTTTTCCTTCCATCATGGTGGCAGTGACACCTGAGCTCTCCCCATCTTAGTCTTGGACGTTTGTGACGCCTTGAGTGTGCCGGCTGTTCAGCACAGACCTGCACCCTCAAGCCTGCCCACCTTGCTCCTGGAGAACAGCTGCTGTGATGCAGGTTTGCAGGGTGTCCAGGAAGGGGAAGGGGACTGGGGGGAGGCCGATAAAAACAGGTGCAGACAGAGCAAAAGAGCCGACATGGGTTTAGGTCAGGCATCAGAGGACCCTGGGTTACACTGTGGTTTGTTCAAATTGACATCACAAAGCTTCTGCCAGTCGTGGTGCTCGTGTCCTAAGGCTAGGTATGCGCGTGTACTGTTTACACTTCTCCTTCATTTTAACCTGATTTTTGATTGTAGTTGAACCATGTCACTAGTGCTAAGGATGTTTTCGTTGTTGCACACAGAGCTCTAGAACTTTATGCCCATCAGCACGAATTCCCCCCTCCCTGCTCCCAACCCAAAGCAGTCACTGGCTTCTGCTTCAATTTCTGCAATTTTCACTTCTTCAGACACTTCGTACGAGTGAACTCCGGAGTGAGTAGAAAACTCTAGGCCTTCCTAAGGCACAGGACCAAAGTCCAGCCTCTGGATGAGCAGACACCAACATGAACTGCCCTTGTAAAGAGGCTTTTTCCTTTCGAGGCCGCTTATTTCATTCCGCTTGATGCCCCCGAAGCTCACCACACGTGTGGTGGCAGGTGGCAGGACTCCCTTTTTTTCAAGACTGGGTAATACTCCCATGAACAGCAGTTTCTTTTCCTGTTCACCTTTCCGCGGACACTGGGATTGCTTCCACTTGGCTGTGGCAAAAACAGACATGCAGACACCACCTTCAGTGCCCCTGCAAATCCTTCCACAGCCTGTTTCCCTGGCCGGGGCACCACGGACCCTCCTGCCTGCCTGTGCAGGTTGCACTATCCCCACAGCCTCCTGCTGGGGTTTCCTGCACTCGTCTACTGCGAGAAGCAGGTCTCCTGGCTCCGCCCGCCCTATGTCTATGGTTAGTGAGGTCCAGTGCGTGGTGTGCTTGTTGGTCCTCGTGTGCGAGTCGCCTGCTCAAGACCCTGCCCTCTCTGTGATGTGGTTCTTGCCCTGGAGGCATCTGTGCTGTGGATTCATGCAGGTAACTCATGAAAGTCTGGTGATTTTTTCCCTTAAGTGGCACATAGGTGTGCAATCTGGGGTCTGATGGGAGTAGGAGAAGGTGTAAAAAGAAGAAAAGTCATCTTGAGGCCCACCTGGCTCCCACATGCCCAGCTGGAAGGTCCTGTGTGAGGCCCACCTGTGTTCCTCGCCATTGCCCCAGAGGCCACTCTCTGGGGCAGAATCGCCTAGGGCTGAAGCCCTGGTTTGCAGTTTTGTTCAGGAACCTGGGACTACTACCCAGGAATCAATTCGGGTATTGTCCATGATGCTGAGTCATCTGGGTTTCTTAAGGCTTTTTCTTTCTCTCCCCAAAATACTGCACTGGAGTGAAGGTGGGTTTGTATGCCCTGTGAGTATTTGTGGGAGAGTCGAGAGAAAGAGAGCTCTTAATTCCTCAAGATTCCACAGTGGTTAAACTCTTGGGATACAAATGTCTCCAAGGGGAAATGTTGATATTTTAGAGAAATTTAAACTTTATCTCTGCTTTAAAATCTTATAAACATACATGCAGATACAATTTATTTGCAAAACAACTTACTGTTATTTGAATTATATTTGACATGTGTACTGTACTCTAAGAATATAAAAATAAAACTTCTCTCTGTAGACCACTTATAAATATTCTTAAAAAAATAAACTCTTCCTGTAATTGCTCTTGAATTTTGGCATGAACACATATTGTTTCAAAATGACCATAAAAACTCTTTTTATTTTTCCCTGGTGCCTACTTTAGCAAACTATAGCCTTAACAGTTTACCAATTATTTTAGCACAACTGACATGTCTTGTTAATTGCTTTAATTATTAAAGGAAGTATCAGCAAGCCATCCTCATTCTCCACAAAGATAAGGGAGTGTCCTACATCACTGCATAATCTTCGTATATGCAGGACATACTTTGCAGCTGGTTTGGAAATACATGAGTATAAAGAAAAAAATGGCCCTTCTTCAAGTCTTTTATGAAATAAAATGTGAGATTATGCTGTGTATTATAATGTTAAATATTATTTTTAAACTATCTTTTCCTCACATTTAAAAATCTTCATAAGTAATATCACATAATATTCCATATTCCTCCTTCTGCTGCACCATTTTTTTTTGTTAGTGTGCAGATAACTTATTTCCAATTCTTGCTGCTACAGGAGACACTGCTATACACATCTTTGTGTTTAGTTTTCTGTAGATCCCACTTGCCAAGAGAAGTTTCTAAATACTAAGGCAAAGACTGCATCATACAGCTTTGTGCACACACACACACACACAAACACCGACCAAATTGTTTCTTTAAACAGGTTGCACAGATTTGTTCAACACCAGTAGAAACAAATATGCCCAGTGAGCATTTCATTTCACCGCTTTTCATGCATTTTTGGATGTGTGCATTACTTTTCTTGAGCCATTGGAGAGTCAGAGGGGGACTTTACCCTCAGGACCCTAAGTGAACATTCCTCAAAAGTAAGAATTTAGGCTGGAGGGATGTATTCTACCTAAAGCAACATGACAATCACCCCAGCTTAGTGCACTGTATACTTGCTGTGCTCTGAGGATCAGAGGTCCTGCTCCACACTGCCATTGAGTTGCACGGGGCCCCTCTGAAGACCTGGCAGGGTCTGGCTGAACTCAGCCCCAGGCTCTCAGCTACTCCCTCACCGCTGGCCTGTCAGAGGTAAGCCCAGAGAATTGTGACTTCTCCAGGGAAGATATTCCGGCTGTCTTGTGACACTCCACTAGAAGTATGTTACTGGTGCAGCATGCTCTTTGGGAAGGTCTCCAAGAAGCCTGGACTCCAGGGTTCTGCTGCAGCTGCAACTGAAGTGGCTGGCAGCTCTAAGGCCCAGTCTGCCCACTCCCCATAGGGCTTCCAATGTAAGCCAAATAACATTTTTTTTGGCCACACATATCCTGCAGAATTAGATTTTGTGAACTTTATGTTATGAGAAGCAAAAAAAACTAATAATACTTTTAAATACTTGTGAATAAGACACATTTCTATTCCTGAGTTATTTAACTGGCATGCTGGTCTCCTTGCTCAGGCTCAATCCTGGCAGACCTGGGGTACAAACTTGTTCATTGCAGCTTCCATTCCCTGACAAGGACAGTGAGTCTTTGGAAAGAGTAGAGTGATTTGCACAAAGTGTGTATCATCCCTCTCATTTTCCTGCCAGTATTTGAAAGAAGCGGGATGCAGCTGTGGCTCGGGCTTCCCTGCAGCTTCCCTGACTTGGACAGCATGACTGGTTTGCAGAGCAGCCTGTGGCTGCTGGAGGGTGGGAGGCCCCCGCACTCCATTCCTGCTCAGGACTCACTGTGTTGAGAGCGAGTTGTGCCAGTAACAGACCACACACATTTGTGTCTATCCACATGAATACGGAACTCATTGAATAACAACACGTTCACAGGCTACAACACTCTCCAGGGGTGGCTTGCAGTCACCTGGTAGTCATAAACTGGGCAATCACAGGTTTTTTATTCCAATCTTAATTTCCAGTATCTATAATTCTCAAGTCAACATCACGCTTTATACAACGATATATAAATAGATCACAGAAAGACTAAGAAAGGGCTGAAGTGGCCACATGGTTATAGGATGCTAGTCAAGAGCATAGGGAGAGATATGAGCAAAGTCAAAGAGTTGCTGTAGGTCATCAGATAAGGGTTTAGCAATCAGTTCTGCAGATGATCCAGACAGCTCACTTTTAGTTTCAGGGTGTCAGCTTGGAGTGCCCGTGCATGGTCATCACGGACAAGAGAAACCCCTCTGCTGAAGCCTGATGGGACAGGAATCAGTTTCCTGGCACAGCTTGTGGTGAGTGACCAGGTGACTGATGGGGTCAGGATGCCACCACATCCAGTCTTGGAGGGCTCCTCCTTTTATGAGTCTTAAGTGAGGGGATTGCATCTGGAGAGGGTGATAAACTGTGGTGTCTGGTGTTCCTGATGTTATTTGGGATGTCCACATGTCCAGATACTTTTTAATTTAATTTGATAAGTTCATGGATATAAGTTATTTTTCAATTTGTGCCTTATGTTGGTGCTGGGCAGATGGTAGTTGTTTAATTGTACAAACATCCCACCTTGGCACTTGTACTCAGAATGAAGTAGCTTATGGCAAACATCTGTTTAACAAAATAGAATAACTCAGGTTCAGGCACAGCCCAAGAACTACTGTTCTGCACACGATGGAGACACCCAGGAAAGGCACAGCCTGAGGACTGCTCTTCTACAAAACATGGAGCCACCCAAGGAACAGCCTGAGGACTGCTGTTCTACCCAGTATGGAGTCACTGAGCAAGGGCCTTGGCTGCTCTCTATACCCGTTTGTCCTGCATTATGCTGTGCTTCCTTGTTTGTTTCATGTAGTCTGATTCTGTAAGCTGTTAGTGAATTCATGAGTTGTGATCCTACAGGTGATCAGGCATACAGGACAGCACTATGCTAGATGATCCGAACAGAGGGCACTGAAGTTTGTTGAGAGGTGCAGCCTCCTGGGCCACAGGACCCATCCTGACCTGCATCCAGAGCTCCTGATTCCTGTGGTAAACTATCCTCAGCTTCATAGAGCTGTGTGTGACCCTCTAGGGTTAGCCCACTGTGCTTTTGCTGGGCCTGAGCAGACGTGCATTGGATGTTGAGCTTCCTTCTAGGCACAGTGCCACACGAGAGATGGGGGAATGGATACTATGATTTTTAATTAACTGGAAGGAAATCAACATTCAGAAAGGCCATGCCAAAGGCCTGGGGCCTGGAGCCTGGTGAGGGCTTCCTCAAATCTTTCCTCTGTCCACTTTGCATAGGGAGTTCAGCCACCTTCTGGAGAGATTCTGTTTCTAGGAGCTGAGGGCACAGGGAGAACACAGCTTCTCTATGATCCTCCTCCCTGAGCCAGAGCCCCACAAGAGTCTGTGCCCCACCTGCTTGCCTGGGTGCCTCTGTCAGCTCCAAACATCAAAGAAAAGATGTGTCTGTGTTCTCTATCCCTGTGTGCTGGGAGCTGATGGCCCAGCCAAGGGCGTGTCAACCCTCACGAAGTTAAGCAAGAGATGTGCTGGCCCAATAGCTGTGAGTCGAGCTCCACTGTGACTCAACAGGATGCACAGCTGTGAGTCCCACTCCACTGATGCTCAATGGGATGCACACCCCCAAAGACCCCAGTGTTCTGGAGAAGTTGTTTACATGACACCAAGCTCCAAATGACCTTAAATTCTAAATAAAATTTCTTGGACAATTTGTATAAGAGGCTTGTTTTTAAAGAAAATAAATTACTTGACAGGATTATTATATGTATTACAAGCTAGGCCAGAGAACACTTTACTCAACATTTAAAAATCTTTAATGGAGAGCTTTCAGTACATAGAGCTTACATAACAAGATCTAGCAAACATCTACAAAAGCTAAACACAGTTCTAAGAGCAGCAGTGGTGCCTGAGGCCACACTCTGGGCTTCCAGGGCAGCCACACCTGCACAGACTGTAGCCCTGCCTTGCATTGCCTCAGTACAGTTCAGAGAACTTGCAAAGTTGTGCTGTCCTGGAAGTTGGCCAGGGGGTCTGCTTGTAAATAAGGCCCCGCTTGTGGATCTGAACTCAGCCAGCACTGAAGCCTTGTGGCTCCACTCCCCGGCCTTTGCATGGACCTTTTTCGGGTCCAGACCCTGCGGCAAGGGCTCCAGACATTCTTCCTGAATCTCCTACTTTTAGCAAAGGGATAAATAGGCAGCTGGTCTGATCTTTAGAGGAGTCGGGAGCTTCCACCTCATTCTTACCCAGTTGGGGCTTGTTAAGTGCATGCATATTCAAAACCATGGACTTTAGTAACCTGACCTGCTCCGGACACCAGAACTCTGCTGAAAACTTGCTAGAAGGGTCACAGAATTTCAGCTTGCTTTATTTTTACATATTTCCAAAACAGATCATCTGCAAGATGGAGAGGCTTGTGTCCTGAAGGGCAATGGTGGGACATCTGGGCGCAGCTCTGGAAGGTGTCCCCAGCATGGGACAAGCTCCGGGCCCAGGGAAAGAACAGCTGGGCTCTGCACACTGGAGGCAGAGCCAGCCTCAGGGCAACTCACCTTCACTGGCCAGGAGACCTTAATGTGTTTGTAGGCAGGAGGCACCAGGCATGGAAAATCCTCTGCAATCACCATCTTGAGGCCGTCAGGCAGCTGCTCAGGGGTACTGTGCAAGGACCCACTGCCCTCTGTCACAAGGTGCTCAGTCTGAGCAGGACTTGGTGGAACTTTGTGCAGCCTCCATGGGACGCATAGATGCTTGCTGTCTCTGGGCTTTTCCAGGTATCTGGCCTTTGCTGCCTGTGTGAGTTTGCTGTTGGCTGCCTGCAGTGAGTTTGCTGAGGGGAGCTAGTCCTCTGTCCTCATGACATTAGCATTCATGCATGCAAGGACCAGAGTAGGGGAGCTGCTCCCAGGCACCTGCTCCAAGTGTGCAATGCATGCTTCCTTTCTCTCCTACAGCTGTTCCCTCACTTCCTGGAACTAGAGGCAGAAAGGAAAGGAAGATCATTTGTGCATGGGCCAAGGGCATCCTACAGGGCTGAGCTGGGCTCAGCAGCACTTGATTCTAGCATGCGAGTGGCATGCAGCCCTGTGTGCCCTTGGCCTGTGTGTGCACACATGCATATGAGTGTGTGCACATTCACTTCAGGGTGTGTGTGAATGTGTGTATAAGTGTGTTCACACAAGAGTGTTCATGAGTGTGTGCATATGTGTGAGTGTGCATGTGTGTGTACACATGTGTTCATGTGAGATAGTGTGAATGTGTGTGCAAGCGTATGCATGTTCATACAAGAGTATGCATGAGTGTGTGTGAGTGTGCCTGTGGGTATGACTGTATGCGTGTGTGTCCATGTGAGAGTGTGGAATGTGTGTGTGTGGTCCACTCACTGGTCTCCAGAGCGTCCCTCAAGACTTTGCTTCACATCTGGAAGATTTCAAGTTTATCTTTCCTGGACTCGGTGTTGGGATGTTCCCTGGGCCAGCTGGAGACTGTCCCCCTGGTGTTCTCTAGCTACATGCTCCTGTGCCTTACCCCACATGGACGAGCTCTGTGTTTAGTCGCTGCCTCCTTTGTCTCTGCCTACACGCCATACTGGCAGCCACTCTCTTCTCGCTGTCTCCGCCTTGATTCCCCGCAAGGCTGTGTCTCCTTGGCTCTGTGGTAACTGAGCTGGTGGGTCCAGGTGACCTGAGTCCTGGCCCTTTCTCCACCAGGCATCCAAAGTAGAGTTCAAGCAAGTAGTTTCATTTGTTTGGTCTTAGATTTCTCAACAGTTTTATTTTTCAGATTCATAGATTGCTTTAAAATCAAACAAAATAAGGTATCTCAATATGTTTCCCAACCCTTAAAGCCAATAAATGTACAGTCTTGCTGTTGTAATAAGAGCCCAGCGCTCTGCTACTGTGATCAGAGTGGAGCGTCCTGCTGCTATCATGACCTCAGACTCTCCCGCTCCTTGCTTCTTCCTTGATCACTGCCAGATTCTGAATCAATTCTGTTCTTTTGAGTTTTCAAAAACTCTTGAACATGTGAACCTGCTGATTTTGGATCAGTCGCTGATCTTGGATTCTCGGAACGGTACATCCTAACAATTAAAACATATCACAGTGGTGCACTTGTGTCCATAGGTGGACTGAGACATAAAGCGTGCTTATTTCTGAGGCTGTTAGTTCTACGAGTGGGTCCACCTCATCCCTTCCTTCAAACGTTTGGTGTTGCCTTGTTGGCTGAGTTGGCAGTAGACAGTAATTAAAGGGTAGAGTCTGTGATGTGGGTTCAAAGCTTCTCTCACAGTCCTGTCTGGGGATTGATTTCCCAGATACAGGTGGGCTGTGTCTTGGTTTGGACGGCTCACTCCTGTGGAGCGGGTCTCCCCTCCTCAGGGAAAGGCAGGTGCTTGACTGTAGGTGTGGTTTAGCTAACGCTACCTTGACTGTAGAGCACCACCCTGACTCCACTGCAGGCTGGGGTGGCTCGTGGGGATGGGAGAGGTGGGACTGTGTGAGGTCAGACTGTCTGGGTGGCAGGCAGAAATGCCTGCTCAGGTCAGGAGCTCCTGTACTGCCTGCCCTTGAATTCTTGTGCCAGGGAGTTCCCTTACTCTGCAGTATTACTTGTAAATCACTTTCCAGCCCACTTACTGATGGCTAGACCATATGAAGTGGTTCTTGGGAGGGAAGGAGAAGCCCTTGGTCTGCCATCTTTGGCTTGGAAAGCTTTCTCCTAAAAATGTCAAAGTTTGGGAGAGGGTTTTAAAATATTCAGTTACCCAATTGTTGGGGTTTATTTATTATTTGGTAATTATTTACTTACTTGCACACTGGGGATGGAACCCAGGGCCTCATGCCTGATAGCCAAGTGCGCTACAGCTTAGCTCCCCCCATAGACCCATTTGAAAAATTTACATTTCCAGATTTTTGAAAGAGGTAATGGGGGCATAATTAATTATTTCACTTCTGCTTTGTTGTAAACATATTGTGCCAAGTTTGTGTGGTAATATTCACACTCAAAAAGTACAGATCAGATTTTGATGGTTTTTTGAAGAAATAAATTAATTGCTCTTCAATGTCTTAAGTTTGTGACCAAATGTTATTTGAGATTAAATGCATTCTGTTTCTCTGTGAAAATTAAGATATTTCACTGTGAGAAATCATTTGTTATTTGGGGGTCCTTATGTCTTTGTTGGTATTCTTAAACTCTTTTGTAAGAAAAAAAAAAAGACCTGACATTTGACCTTTTACTGCTCAGCACTTCACTGGGACTGGGAGGAATGGGCTCCTTTGTTACAGAAAGGAAAGGAGAAGGTGGAAGTTTCTGCTGGTGCCCTTTTTTGGAAGAGCGAAGAGGGTCAGAATATTTTTTGTGGCCAGATTTTTAATTATGTGCACAAACTCCTCTTGTACCAAGCATCCCCTCCCCATGGGTTCCTTTTCCCAAGCTGGCTCATCATGACTATCATTGCCCAAGGCTAACCACACACTCTTTGTCTCATCCCTCACTGCCATCTCGTGCATGTGATTCAAGAGGTGCCATGATCCTGATGAAAGCCCGCATAAATACAGTGACCTGATGCTAGACGAGTTGCCACAAACTCTCAGAGAAAAGATAGGCTTTTCAACAAATAGAGCAGGGGAAACTGGAAATCCACAAGAAGGAGAATGGAGGTCTTCCTCTATCTCTCACCTTGCACAAAAGTCAACTCAAAGTGGATCAAAGACATCGGAATTGAACCAGAAACTCTGCAACTGCTAGAAGAAAACCGAGGCCCAACACTTGTGTATGTTGGCACAGGAACTGACTTCCTTAACAAGACTCCTAACGTACAAGAAATAAAACTAAAAATCAGTGAGTGAGATGTCAAATTAAAAATCTTCCACAAAGAAAAGAAACAATTAAGAGCTTGTAGAGAGATCCTACGGCATAAGAGAAGATCTTTGCTACCTGCTCCTCAGGGCATTAATATCTAAAATACAAAGACCTAAAATCTTGACAACAAAAAACCAAATAACCCAATCAATAATTGGGCAAAAGAACTAAAGAGACACTTCTTAAAAGAAGAAAAACAATTGACCAACAAATATATGGGGAAAAAATTGCTCAGCATCTCTGCAATCAAGGTGCTTAAAACAAGCTGCTGTTCCTTCCTGGTCACCTGGGCCCCCCAGTGGCGGGCCACCTGCGCTTCCTCCGGGCTCCTGGTGCCCTCTGGCGGTATTAATTCCGCACTGCAGCGCCACCCTGACGACGTGGTGCCTGGTGCTCTCTGGCCCCAAATCCCCTTCCAAATAGGCAGGCTGTCAGGCAAAGGAAAAGAAAATTGTCCGATTCTACGAACTGTTTAGAGGTTAGATGCCTCTGAGGTTATCTGAGTCAGCAGTTTTCAAATGAGTCGAGGAAATTCCAAGGACCCCGGATCCCACAAAAGTCCTGTTTGAATTCAGTTGGAGTAGCGTAAGGACTGTGGCTTCTTGTTCTTAGGCATATGCTTTAATACGTCTCACAATTGGTAAACTGCACTGGCTGTGATGAACTCTCCTCTGTTCCTCTGGAAAGGATCACTACATTAATAATGAGCTTTCATTCAATGTCTCAGGATCCAGAACAGCCTGGGTACAGCCATTAGCTGTTCCATGGCATTCAGATTCAGGGAGGTTGTGCTTCCTTCTCTTCATAAGGCTTCTTGTCTCTGCAGAGTTCCTCCAGGTCAAGACAGGGGAAATGCCCCTTCACCGAAGGTCCTGTGCAGTTCTGGGACTTGTGTGGCCAGCCTGCTGTCCCTCCTGCTGTGGTTGCCAAGTGCTGGCCCTTCACTTTGAGGGAATGGGGCTGCGGACACTGGAGTTGGGGGAAGGATGCTCCTCAGCACTTACTGGCCCCAGCCACATGCCAAACTCCTGGTCAACTAACCACATCTGGGGAACTGCACTGGACTCAGGCTTGGAGCACCAGGAATGCCCCTCTTCCAGCAAGCTACCCCAAATTTCCATTCTGCCTTTCCATTGGTTAGTCCAGTTTAATCCCATAGATGATTCTAGATCTTCCTGGAAAAGACCTTGTTGCAAGTTGTCCAGGCAAATGCTTTCTTTTCCCTGTGACCCTTAAAGACTGTAGTGTGTATGTGTGCACCTGTGTCAGATTCCTGATCTATAGAAAGAAGACTGTCTTGGCCTTCCAGAAATAAATTGCAAGGGAAAAGTGGTGCTTCATTCTTTCCTGGCATATCCAGAGTGCACATCAAAAAGATATGAGCTGGTTATTTCTCTAGTAACTCAGTCTGCAACATGCAGACTTAAAAGCAGCAACAGTGCATTTAAGCTCATGCCAGGCAAATGTGTCATCAATGAAATGATGGTACACAGCACCCACACCTGTCTCCCTGCATGCCACGAGAGGAGCTCTATGCACATCGTGTTCCTCTGTGCCCCTAAACAGGAGTAGGGGCGATTCCTGCCTGCAGCCCCCTCATGGACTATCACAGGATGTGCCCTGCTGACAGGTGCACCATGTGTGCAGTCAGAGGTGAACAGGCTTTTTCTCAGGTCTGTGGATCTGGGTATCACCAGCCAGCTGGCCACACAAATGTGCTTCTTTTCTGACTGATGTGTTCTTATTGACAAAGGTCAATAAAAAATGTTAGATCTTGGGAGTCAATTAGTTTGAGAACATAACAAACTTTTCTAGAATTTTCCAAGAGAAATAGCAGGAAATTCTAAAGGACATCTTGAGATACAAGTCAGAATATGCCCTTTGGAACTGCCCATCTGCCCTCCTCAGGGTTTATCAGAATAAAGGAAAATGGGGAAGAGAACCAGCAGCAGCCAGACAGAACTGCAATCATCACTCGTTTTGCTTATTTCCTGTAAAATAACTGTATTATATAAATAGGTCACTTATCTTTTATAACGTTTGAGCTTTCTTGTAAACTTTAATCTACTAAAGAAGAGCATGTTTTGCTATTAAAACAGCTTTAGCGGTAGACATAGCCTAAGGTCTTCTGTGGCAGTGGGCAGCACCCCAAGGTCCTGCAGACTGTGGACACACCCAGTTGCACGTGAGTGCAGCCAAATGTTCACTCATAGTCCAGAATGCCTCTGGACAATGCTTGCTGAATTATTAAGTCCACTTTTAAAATAGGCACATGCTAGTCCCAGAGTATCTCAGTCCACAGAAGGTGGGAAGCAAGGTCTTGCTAGTGAGGACCTGGCCCTCTGAGATGGATTCTGACTCTCTCCTTTCTGGGTCCATTAGAAGCAGAGTGGCCACTTGCACCTCCCTGCTGCAGGACTTCAGTGGGAGCCCCATGCCACTACATCAAGCATCTGAGCCAGTTCGGAGCAGAGTGTGAAGACCACTTATGTCACAAAACCTTTGCTTTTCAAGGGAAAACACAGATTGAGTCCAGAATCAGTCATACTGCTAGAATTTCAAGTGGCTCTGGAGAATGCCCAACCCTGAGAGGTCCATGGGGTTTGAGTGGGCATGCAGTCTTGTGCTTTGCTGACTGAACTCAGCCCCAGCAAAGCACCAGGCCATGCAGGGAGGTGGACAAGGGACTGTGTAACAGCTTACACCACTGCCTGATTCTAAGGGATGACGGATTGTTATTTAAGCAACATTATGAAATGATACTGAGAGAGCTAACCAATCCTGCATGTCTAGAGCATTCTTCCACCCCCATTCAGGAAGCAGGTGGTAAAGAATGGTAAATGGAAGGTGTTTTTCTCTTATTTACTGAATTCCAGTAGAGCTAGCTTGCATACTCCATGGCCTTGAGTCTGCATGACATCATGGATCCACTACCACGCTGTAATCTCCCAGAGCAGTGTTATGGCAAAAGAAAAGCTCCAGTCTCCAGCCACCCTCTCTCCCTGCCTCCAACCCTGCAACCATTGGTACCTATACTGTCACTTTCAGAACACTGTAAAGTTGGAACCACACCCATGCAGCCTCTTCAGACTGGCTTCTTTCACTGAACACATGCGTTTGGTCTCCTCATGTCTGGATGGCTCATTTCTGAACTGCTGAATAATATTTCACCGTCCGGATGTACCAGAGTGTCTATTCCCCCACTGAAGCACATCTTGGTTGCCTCCAGTTTGGGGCAATTATGACCAATCATTCATCAAAGGAGATCTGCTGTGTGTTCAAGTGGAGGCATGTCCATGTTGCCAACAAGTTGTGGTCCCCACAGGATTGGTATGATGGATCTTCATGAGCCTGAACACTCATCAGACTGACTCTGACCCTTGTTGGGTAGGACATGAAGAATTTAATGAGATCATAATAAGGATTAAAAATATCTCATTCTCATTTCAACTAAGAGCATATACTGTGATCTTTCAGTCAGTCACTCCTTCAACTAAAAGGGTATTTATCAAGCACTGCTCTGTTTGTAATGTTAAGAGGAGACACTACTTCTGCATCAAAAGAAACACCTTCCCATGCCCAAGAGGGTTTCCGATTTGGAATCCACATCAATGCTTTTGATGCCTAAAGAGAGCCCATCTGGAATAAAGGAACTAGCTGCATTGAATTCAGTTTAAGAATCATCCTGAAAACTGGGCAGCATGCCAACATAAAATAATGAAGGGCCCACTGGGCTTAGCCAACTTTAGGAGGACACAGCCTTTAGATGGCACACTGGCACGCCACCCCACACAGCTCCAGACACCTGCAACCTGCCACATTCAGGTCCAAGTAATGACTTTTCTTAAAGTTGGGAAATATTCCAATGTTAGATCTCTGAACCGTGAACTGAGCTTTTGTTCTGCAGTTGGATGGCTTCCATCTAGATACAGAAGTTTTCCTGGTACTAAGACCTGCATGAAGCTTCATGTAGGATTCCATACAGCAAAGCCCATAAAGACAGCATCAGCAGAGGGAGCACACAAGTGCCACATGGCTTTTTATTTCCACAAAATACATGTGAAGAATGTGAAGATCAGTAACTGGAGCAGGCACTTCCTTAGAACTTGCTTGAGGTCACCACGTAACGCATCTCACCCGCACTTTCAGAGGAGGACGGCACAGCCTTGAGTTCCCGATGAGTGTTGCTCTTATGAGTTGAACTGGCTTCCCTCCAGCTCCAGCCTGCTGATTAGCCTTTCACCCTTGGGAGCCACGGATGATGAGTGCCTGTGACTTGTCCACGTGACGTTCCCACAAGGCTACGGTTTGCCTCAGGTGGCTGCGTGCCCCCAGCCCATGAAGAAGCATCACTGTTCTACGGCTCTAAGAAGCCGTCCATTCACTGGTGTTGCCAGACATCCATCTCAGTGAGGAAACAGTGAAACCAGATTTCAGCCATGCAGGTGGAAGCTTGATTTGTTGATGTGTAGAATTTTTCAAATTTACTGTGATATTCAACATCATCAGTCATATTTAGGGGGCAAGTACATTAAAAATGAAAAATCATTGTTCTAAAATGCATGGAAATATGGAATAGGAAATTTCATCACCTCTGAATATTCCAGCAGGGTGAGGATTCCCAAGGCAGCAGAATCTGCAGGAAGCACAGTGGCTTCCACATTTTCTTTGCATTTATCATGAGGAAAAAAAGAAAACCTAGTTTAATGTCCTTTCCCAAATCAAATTCTGATTTGCTTCCTTAACTACCCAAAGACCATAACTAACAAAATCCATAACAGCATCTGATCCCCCAGGTTCGGTTTGTTAAATATTTTGGAAAGCCAAGCACTAAGTAAAGTAGCAGATTTATGGCCAGAGGAATTTCAGTTTCAGAATTCATATCCCACCGGGCAAGGCAATAAATCATGTAGAGTTACTACTTCAGCTTCAAAGCAAGGGTTTGTTTGTTGCTCTCAGCAGTTCTGAAGCTTCACAGGGGGATTTCAGGGTCGTTGGAGCTGGGCATAAGCAGTCAGAGGACGAGAGGGGGCATGGCCAGGAGCATGGAATGGAAGCAAAGCTCACTGAGCAGGAGGCACCAGCAGCACAGATCCCCGAGTGTGGTGAGGACGAACAGCAGCTGCTGGTCAGAGACTGGTGGAGTAGCTCGTCATTTCAAGGACTCCTAAGGCCAGGGCTGAGAGCACCTGGATCCCCAGAGTCCATATGGAAGAGTTGGCACAGCTCGTGGGATCTGGGGACAGGGTGTGCTGGCAGAGGATCAGAGCCTGGGGGACCTGGTGGGCCTGTGCCCAGCTCACACTCACACCTAGGCAGAGGGCCGGCCGTATCCAAAAAGCGCGTGCAGCAGGAGCACAGAGGTGGGCTGGGGCTCCAGGCTGCCTTTGTTTCCTGGGCTCTGCTTAGTCCTCCCTAGCTCACAGCAGAAGTCAAAGTCTAGAAGGCTTTGCCCCAAGTCCCCCAGCGGGCACATCGGTGAGCAGGGTCAGGAGGCTGAGTGGCAGCCAGGCACGCCCTCCTGGGGAAGGGGGCCCCATTCGGCCTCTGGGCACAGCAGAGCCAACCCTGAAGGCCTGTGGAAAGAGCCAGTGTGCAGGCAGAGGCCTGACGCATTTCACTCTGGGGAAATGCTTATGGCAAAATAAAACATTGTTTCCACTTTGATGTGTCTGCCTAATTTAGCATGTGTTTGATATATTCAGGTTCGTTTAGCCAATTCAATTAATTATACATGTGCCAGAGTCAAAAACAAGATTAACAGCTGGGCATGGTGGCATAGGCCCATAATTCCAGCTTCTTGGGAGGCTGAGGCAAGAGGATCACAAGTTCCAGGCCAGCCTCGGTAATTTAGCAAGGCTTAAGCAACTTAGTGAGACTCTGCCTTAAAATAAAAAATAAAAAGGGCTGGGGATGTGGTTCAGTGATTAAATACCCCTGGGTTCAATCCCCGGTATCCAAAGAAAGAGAGAGAGAGAGAGAGAGAGAGGCAGACAGGGATTCCATTCAGGAGAAGGGGGAGGAGATGCCACAGGAGGTTGAATCTGGAGAGCACAGGTTCAGAATCACCACTGGGAATGCACAGCACTCCAGATGCAAATATATCTGAAGCAAATAGCATCCTTTCACCTGGATCAATATTTTGAAATAGAATTAATAAACCAAAGAGTGTAAGCTTCTTAGTATTCTTTATCGGTCAGGGTTATATTGCCGCTCTTCTCAGATTGTGCCAGGGTGAGGCTTGGGATCAACTTATTGGCAGCATTGCTACACATCATTTGGGAGATAGTTTCTTTCTAAAAGTTTTTTTTTTGCTAGATTGGCTCCATAATTTAAAAACATACTTGTGCAGCTTATGGTATGTTAAGATTATTCTTAGTCATGAACACTGGGCTCTCTGGAGAGTCGAACCTCATGCCCTTCATGGAAGTCCTGGCCCACACAGAGGTGCCCAACTCAGGGCGAGTCGTGTGCAGCCTGCTTCTCCTCCGGGCCATGCTAGCAAGTTACCAGCAACACTAGTCAGGACTTGGAAGCAGAGAGACCTTTTCAGTCCCTGCAAGGCTGATAGTCCTCCTGCTCAATGCTGGGGAATTTTTCTGCATCTTGTCACATGATGGAAGAACAAGCCCAAGGAGACCAGCAAGCCAGTCCATCAGTGTGTCTCATCTTGTGCCCTCTGGGGGCTGCAGACACAACTCCAGAGGAGAAAGGGTATGCTCACTAAGAGCCAATCTAACTTTTATTAGAAACAACAGTAACACCTTGGGAATTCCTTGGGATCTGGTTGTCCTTTCATCTGTCTGAGTCTGGAGTGTTGAGGCAGGTTGTAGGTGCTGGATTTTCCAGAGCCTCTAAGTGACCATGGCAACAAAACAGCATCATTTCTTGGATCTAGAGGCTCAGGCCACCCAGATGTTACACTAGTTCCCTGTTACACCAGTTTCTAGCCTGATGCTGAGACCTCTGCAAAGCCCTTTTCCTCCAGGTCTCAAGTGATGTTGGCACTGAGGTTTCTTTGACCTGACCAGATGCTCCCTGCAAACAGCTTTCTGACCAGCAGCACATGTTTATGCCATTTCCCCATCAAAACTGCAGAAAGATCACATGTGATTCATAGTCAGAGATTCTCTGAGCGTTTTGTGTGAATGGTTTGTTGGTGGCATGAGGAAGTCACCCAACAAAGCCCTGCTGCAGCTCTGCCC
Source organism: Sciurus vulgaris (assembly GCF_902686455.1). Lineage (NCBI taxonomy): Eukaryota > Metazoa > Chordata > Mammalia > Rodentia > Sciuridae > Sciurus > Sciurus vulgaris. The sequence goes on from NC_136475.1 coordinate 99,144,912, forward strand.
ATTCCGCTGTCCAGGGCAAAGGGAGTCCAGCCATACAGACAAGTGAGCAGAAGCCTGCAGCCAGGCCTTGCTCTGGGCACTCACCACCAGTAGTCCCTTCAACAACGGGGAGGGGACACTGGCCGTCATGGGCTGGAGTGGCCTCCTCCTCTTTCACTCTGGCGCCCCATGCTGCAGCATCTCAGCAAGATGTTTGCTCCCCCAGGATAGCGAGGACCTGTTTCCAGTAGCACCCAGCAACCTGCAGAGCTTTTCCTGTGTGTGGGAGGCTGCTGTAGTTGTGAAACAGGCTGAGCTGAGGAGAAAATTATTTCCCATCTGCAAGTCAAGAACAAATGTCCCAAATACCCAACTTCACTTTGATCGTATTGCAATTTACTTGGAGAGCCATTTTCAGTGAAACCAAGATATCTGTACTGTCACCCAGGTGTTGACACAATATGAATCCTCACAGTGTGGAACACACTTTGAATTCTACAAATGCCTGGAAGATATAGTAGGACCCACTGCCAGAAATATTGAAAGACTGAGGAAAGAAAAACCTTGAACCTCAGTGAACAGTACAGACAGGAAAACTGACCTAAACCAGCATGGTCTGGGAAGCCCCTTCCTTGTTTGCGGCCAAAAGAGCTGCCACTGATAAGCAGCAGCAGGGTTTCCCCACTTACCCACTTCACTCCATTCGGGGTGGGCCCCAGGCACTGGTATTGTTAAAAGCCTCCTGAGGTAAACTACTGATTTAGAGGAAATCCAACATGAGGGTTACAGCCAAATTAGACTTCAGATCAGAGTTTTCAGTGTTTGGATGAATCTCTGAGCAGCTCTCAACAGGGCTCGCTCAAGCCATGCTGTATCGAAGAGGAAGTGGCATTTGCTAAACATCCAGGTGGCTCCATATCGTCCTTGCAGATAACAGTGCCAGAGTTCAGACTGATTCGTTCTACCAATGTATTTTACTAAATGATGAAAACTATGTAGACCAGGCAAAACTCCCCCATTTCCTGGGATAATGCCTCCCTGTGATTCCCGATTTTCCTTTGAAGGTAAGAGGTCCTGTGATTTTGGAATGATTTCTCCATTGACCAAAAATAGTTCTGTAATCTAAACTTTAAACTGCAGGCTCATATCTTCCAAGAAGATAAAACTGTCCTATCCATATGCATGTTCTATGTCCTTCAGTGAAGCTCTCCAGCATTACATTAATATATTAGTAACTTTACCATAAGAAAGCGACACAGTACCCGGAGCTTGTCCCCTCACATCCTCTCACCTCCCACTCCAGTCCTTTGCTTCTGTCAGTGCCACATCAATGTTATTTAAGTCATCCTCGTTGCTGCCCTTGGATCCCAGGTCAGTCAGGGCTGCCTGTCCCTTTGCCAGGCTCCTCTGAGTTTACCTGGCCTATGGCATCGACCCCTAGCTCTAAGCCTGAATCTGTCCTGGAGCTGCTCCTGCTGCCAGGCCTTCCTTACCTGTCACCATCTGAGCATCTATCATCATCTTCTTCTTCTTTTTCTTTCTTTTTTTTTTTTTTTGGTACTAGGGATTGAGCCCAGGGACACTTAACCTCTGAGTCACATTCCCAGCCCTTTAGCCACTGAACCACATCCCCAGCCCTTTTTTATATTTTATTTAGAATCAGAGTCTCACTAAATTTCTGAGACTGGCTTTGAACTCCTCCTGCCTCAGCCTCCAAGCAGCTGGGATTTTAGGCATGTGCCATTTCATCTTCTTATCTATAGAAACATCCATCATTAAAAGCCCAGTGGACACAAGGCCACCTGCAAGACCATTCTCACACTTACTTGCATGCCTAGGGGATCTCATGGTCTTGGTGCACTGTTATTGGTCGTTGTCAATGGCAACTTATAGTGTTGTGTCAAGGTTGTGTTACAAATTAAATGTTCTTAAGATCAAAGCAGGTAAGATACTGTGTAGTTTGTTCTAGTGTGTAGACAGGTAAGGTGACCCGCAGGTGTCCCAAGGACACTGAGATTATATGTAGGCTGTCTGTGTATATGGACAGTTAATGGGCGGTTGTCCAGGTGTACAGACAGGCAAGGTAATATGTAAGGTGTCCAGGTACACAAGAGAAAAGTAACTGTGGGGCCTCTGGCAGAGAGAGTGCATGTGCTGCTGATGGAGGTTCAGACTGGAAGCTGTCTGTCCAGAGGCAACCATGTGGCCGCTCATCCGTGGTTCCTGAGAACCTGAGCCACGCAATGCCACTTCCCCACTTCTTGGACTGCACTTTCTGCATCGAGGCAGAAAACTCACCACCCCTCCCTCGCCTCACTGCTGGAACTGCGGCCCCATCCCTCTCTGCTCTCCTGTGCAATCCCTGGGGCCACAGTCTGGCCGCATTCTGTGGTGTCTTCACAGAACCGTTGGGCCTGGGGACCCTGACCTCCTCAGAATGGCTCTCACTTGTTCTTGGCCACAGTCCACCACTGGCTGTTTATTTAGCACTGCACATAACATATCTGTCCTCTCCCAGGCTCTCCACAGCTCCACAATGGAAAACACCGTGTCACGCATGTTAGCACCCACACAGTGTCAGGTCCCAAAGCCTGGAGGGCAGCAGGGGGAGGGGACGCGCAAACAGGAACTGACATGCTCGGATGCACAGGCTGATGACTTTTCTGGCATGGCAGCAGGCCCTCAGGGAAGGCTCCACAGTGCACAGTACGAGGGCTAACTGCATCTCAGCGCAGTGATGCCTAATGTGTGCCAGGCCACAGGAGGCAAAGCACCCAGACCAGTTTTTGACATGGAGTAGATTGCCAAGAGCAGTGGCTGTCCTAGAGTATAAACAGGTAAGGTAATGTGGAGGTTTTCAGGTTATACTGACTGATTATGAAAGGTTGTCTGCGTGTATGAACAGTTGACATCTATAGTCCTCGTGCTGAAGAAAGGAATGAATATTAGATTTAACAGTTTCACCAAATTAATATTAGAAGAATCACTTGCAGATACACTTGAAATATGAATATCTAGGATAATATCAAGACTGAGACAGTTCTGGGGTGGAATAACGGTTTAAGTGTGGGGAGCTGCAAACACAACAGGAAACTGTCAGGGTCTCTGGTGCAGAGGAGCTGGCTGCCGAGGCAGTCGGTGGCCCCCACCCCTGGTGCTGCCCCTCGGCATTTAGTCTACAGTGGAAAACAATGGAGGGGCAGTGATCTGGGGTCTCATAAGATGCAGTTCCAAGCAGGCTTGCTGTGCAGCAAGAATAAACAGTGCTCACCTGTAGGAAGGCTTCTTCTGAGATGATGGGCAAGTCCTGCAATTGGACTTGTTCTCAGGAATAAAGAAGCCACAGGAAATTATTAATAACCAACAACAACAACCAAAAGAAACCTCTAGGGAGTGAGATAGGTGACTGGGATTCTAAGGGCACTAGTGAAGCATGAGGAAACAGGAGACCATGGAGGAGCAAACCTGTTCACTCAACAACACCCCGAAGGTCAGAGGGCAAGAGCATGTGGTGGCCACCTGTGAATTCTTGACACCTCACACACTGGAATGTGCATTTCCAGAAACATGTCTGTCAAAGGATTCTGAGTATTCAGGTATCACTAGTAGGTGCAGAAATCTGAGCTCTCTTTTTTTAGAGAGGAAGCCCAGGGAGTTCCCAATGTCCTGCAGGTGAAGAGAGGTGAGGCATGGTCTAGATCCACCTTCTGCACTCACCCCACTGTTGCACATTTGCCTCTAGAGAATGGAACCTTGCTCTACCTGCTCATATAGGTGTTTAAATTTATACTAAGATGACAGTTAATCTCTGCTATCTTGGTCTCCATTCTCTCAGAGCCTCTACTCTTCTGGCTAGGAAAGTGTGCTCTCTCCCAAGCTCTTGTGTGGCTTCCTAGGGAAGTTGGGCTACAGCTCACACTCCTCACAAAACAAAGCTCTTTGCCTCTTGTTTGGTTTGCTTATCTCCTGGTGAACTGGTGATCACTGGCCAGGGGTTGGAGGACCTTCCTCTGGGAGACCATGGTGACACACACACACCTTTGTCCGCTCCTCTCAACCCAAATTGTGAAAGCCCTCTGCTGGGCCAGATTTCCCCACTGAAACCTGGGTGAGTTAGTTCCTCACCTGTTTTCTTTCAGATCTAGTAACCATTTTAAAAATGTCTTGTCATAGCTATTTACGTTGTTTTCAGAAGCCGAATATCTAAGTGCTCAAGGCCAATTGATCTTGAGTTAGGCCCTTGCTTTGATACCTACTTGCCTTGCATTTGCTATCGGAAACATGCACCTATGGGAAGACTTTTAAATGTTTGAAGAGATTAGAATTTCTGGTTAAACGAATGCCTGGCATCACAGTGGGCCCCTGCTGGTTTTGGCATATGCTGGACACCTGTTGCCACCTGGAAAGAGTGCAAGTTCTGATGACCATATGTCTCTGGCTCACTGCAACCTGCACCTTCCCCAAGGGTCCTCAGTTTCCAGGGCCCAGCAGTGTGTCTGGCAGCTTCTCAGACTCCACCTTCCCTCCAGAATTGTGGCTTTTCCCTAACCCAAGTGGCAGGTTGCTGGGCTCCCTCCAACCTCACAGTTGTAGAAGCCAGTGGCAGGATGCTTTAGTCAGCTGTTTCGCTGCTGTGACTAAATGACCTGACCAGCATGATTGTAGCGGAGGAAAGGTTTATTTGAGGGCTCACAGTTTTAGAGGTCTTAGTCCATAGAAAGTGGGCTCCATTCCTTGGGTTTCGAGGTGAGACTGAACATCATGACGGAAGAGCGTGGCAGAGGAAGCAGCTCACATGATCAGGAAGCAGAGAGAGAGACTCCACTCTCCAGATACAAAATATATACCCCAAAGCCACACCCCAATTCCAATCTACTCCAGCCACACCCCACCACTCCGATTAACCCCATCAGGCATTAATACACTGACTGGGTGAAGACTTACAACCTAATCATCTCTCCTCTGAACCTTCCTGCATCGCCTCCCACTTGAGCTTTGTGGGGACACCTCACATCCGAGCCGTGACACAGGGCACCGCTCTCTTCACAGCCTACGCAGTCAGAGAGAGCCTTGTTGGTCAGGCCTTAGAACTTCATTTCTAAGATGGGCGAGATGACAAGCTTCCCTGTTACGCTTGGATGTCTGAGGAAGCTGAGTGCTGAGTGGGGCACGCCTTCCGCATACTTGCTGCAGTCCTCCTTCTCCCCACTCCTCTGTCCTTCCCCCGTGGCCTTGCAGTACCTCTCATCCAGGAGTGGGGTGAGATGCCCACAGGATCCTGAGTGGCACTGGGGCCCACAGAAGGCTGGCAGACCTGGAGCAAGCAGGGTTGAAGAAGCCCTGTGCTCCTGCTCCCCACACTTCTCTCAGGCTGCCTTGATCAAGGACGGGAGAGACATGTGGGTGTAAGCACCTGGCAGAGGCTGCTGACCTCATTCCAGTGGGCAGCTAGCAAGGCTGCAAGCTCCCACCATCCTGAGACTTGCCACCGACCCTGAGGCCTCCCAGGGCAGCTGAACCTGGGCAGAGAACAGATGTAGTTCTAGGTCACAGCTGCCGTAGGCTCTGGGTTTCAAGGCTGTGCATCTCATCTCATGGCATGGTTGGGACAATATCAGACCAGAAGGGACCTAATCAGGCTAGAGGACAGTTATTCCCAAGTGCCTTAGCACAGGAAGAGTGCACACCATCAACTGGGCCCAGCACATCTTCCTGCAGGTGGCTCTCTTATGGGGAGCATACCTAGCTGTAGGGCAGTGTGGACGCCCTTAGGAGGCCCTGCTGTCGGAGCACTGCCAGCCCACCCTCCCACAGCGCCCCCCTCTGACAGAGTCCTTACGTGCTGAGGTCAGGGCTCATCTCACAGAAGTGCAGCTGCAAACATCTGTCATATGTCCATAACCATATGTCAGAAGGACAAAACCCCCACAGATGCCTGTGTCCCAGGCCCTGGAATTGTAAAGGTGTGGCCTCTCATGGCAAAAGGACTCCCAGAGGCCATCAAGTCAAGGCACTGCAGGACTGGAGGGCCAAGTGTCAAGTCTTGAGTGGGTCCTCAAGAGGAAGAGGTGCAGGGGTGGAAGCCAGGGAAGACAAGGTAGAGAAGAGGCCAGGCTGCTGCTCTGGAGAGGGAGGGCTGCAAGCCAGGGCCTCTGGGAAAGCTGAGGACTCTAGGGAGACTGCTCTTCCGGCTCTGGCCTCCAGGACTGTATGATGTTGTGTGCTCCTGTTCCTGCTCTAGGGCCACATGCCTCATGTTCCCCAAGTCCCAGAGTCACAGAGGTTTGCTGCAGAAGCAATGGAAAGTGGGACCAGGTGCCTCTGAGATTCCAGCATCCGGGTGTGAACTCTCACTTCATGCAGTGCAGGGGACTTGCTGAGCTGCTTGGGCACTGCGGGCCTGTGATGGCCCCAGAAGTCGAGGAGGTGCACACCAAGAGTCCTTGTCCCAGCCCATGCTGAACAGTGCTCTGGGCGACTTTATGTTGCCCCTTCTCTAACTTTCCATTCCCATGGGGCCCCTTTCAGTCATCTCTGTTGTTTGCTTAGAAACCTCAGTCTTCTCTGAGCAGGAGTTGAGCTCTGCCTTTGAGGGTCTCTCCTCCTCAAAGTTGTCTGAATAAATTCCTTCTGCCACCTTTAACAAGTGTCTGACATTGTTTTCTTTTGACAGTGGAAGATTTTGGTAAACTATATTCCTGCTATTTCACCCATATGATCACAGAATATCTGCAAATAAATGCCTAAAAAAAAAATCCCAGAAAATATGTCTATTTTTGTAGAGGGACCACTGAGGTATCCTGAGGCAGAAGCAGGGTGAGCAAACTAAGCTCTATTACATTCTGAATGTTCATACCTGGGAGCATCAAGATGGGTGTCCCTCAGATACACAGGGAAAAACTGTTTGCTTGGGACCAAGGGACCCCACAAGCAATGTCAGAGCCAACTCACTGTCCTGACATTTGCCTGTCATTGATGGCCAACAAAGAGCTAGCCAGACAAAAGGAATCACCTTCTTGGGAGGCATATCTGGTGGAACGGAAACTGAGGCTTTTGCACAACATTGGCCAAACTTCAGTTCTGTTCCTGTTCATTTTATGGTGCATGGACTTGTTAAAATAACTAAGCCCCTTGAGCTTCAATTTTGTCTGCAATAAATTTGGAATAATGATGATTTTAGAAAAAAGGGCCAAAAAACATAGACACCTTGCACAGGAAGGCAGAGGATCGCCACGGGTTCCCAGGGAAGGCAGGAAGACATTCATAAACATCTCCGTCTTCATGTTGTGACTGTCCCTTCCCTGCTTTGACCTTGGGCCAGGTTTACACCACTGTGTACTTGGGTGCACTCATGGAGAAATGCTCTGTGCAAGACCATATGTGGGCTTGACTTGACCCAGATTTGCCTAGTCTCTGCCCTCCACTTTGAGGCTAAAGACACCCACCAGCTGCCAAAAATGGAAATTCAGACCATGAAAGGAGTGAGCAGAGGTGGTTCCCGAGGTCCTGGATGTTCTCCACCCATTACCAGAAGGGGCATGAACATCCCTGCCCTCATTGCTGTTATTCTCTCTCTCCCTCATTATTCCTATGCTGTGTCTGCAGTGTCTTGACCCCTGGAGTGGAGCCAACCTCTCCTTTCTCGTGTTCAGCACTGAATACAGTCTTTCTTCTTCCCCACCCCTCACTCCTGACACTGCTGTCTCCCTGGGATGACAGTCAAGTTCTGGGCTTGGTAACCTCAGAAGGCAGAGCTGCTGTGGGATATGTTGGTCCCATAGCTGAACAGTGGCAGAACAAGAGCCAGTTTACTTCTGTCCACTGATCTTGAATTTGAAAATTTGGTGGATGGATTTGAAGGGTGAGGGGCACTAGCATTATTTCACGCCCAGGCATGGCAGAGCAGGGGGCTGCTGGAGCCTTGGAACAGAAAGGATGAACTGACTCTGAGCACCAAGGGGAGCCTGGAGCAGGGCAGAGGGCTGCCTCCAATAGGAGAGACCAGTACCTGGGTCCTTGCAGGAAACCTGAGAGAGGCTGAGCTGTGACAACCAGCATCAGAGTCAAGAGGGCAACCTTCCCACCTGGGAGGGCAACTGGAAAGTCAAGCAAAGGGAGGAGGTGCAGCCCTGGGCTGGGGGTAAGGAACCCCAGTGTCCACTCTGTCCCTGTGCGCTAGGGCAGTGTGGTAGGTTGCCAAGAGGACTGGAGACAGGATATGAGATACAGGGTTATTGAGAAGTGCTTACGGGAGGTCCAGGTGCAGCTCACTGTGCCTGCAGCACCTCACCAGCGAGTGAGGTCTCTTGACCCTCCTGGAGCCTCCACCCTGGGTGGCAGGCTGGGGGAGGCCTACCCCTCCGTGCTGCTCTGCTGCACACCCCATACCACAAGGAGGGGCTGGCAGGTTAGGTGGCAGCAGCAGCAGCAGCTCAGCTTGCTCTGTACCATCATGTGCCTAGCACCCCAAGGAACTTGGCATGCCAGCAAGAAAGCAACTCTCTGGATAGCACTAATCTGCCCTTATTCCCAGCATAATGAGAGGAACCTGAGTTACTGAGTGTCCTTGGAGGCAATATGTATCTGGGCATTCTGGCACAGACTTGCCCCTGGACCTGGCGAGGTATTTGGAAACAGAAAGGCATTGAGGGACATGGTGCTATGCTACCCCCCTTTCCTGGGAGGATGACACAGGTCCACACTGGAAGTCACAGACAGTCATGCATGTGTTTGTGTATACGTACTCTCTCTCTCCTACTATCTGCCTGTGAATAGCACCATTATCACAGAAAAGTAATTGAAGGACTCCACACTGCCCTGAGGTCTCCTGCAGAAAGGGATTTAGAGAAGCCAGAGGCAGCAGGAGCACAGGGCTTCCTCGACCCTGCTTACTCCAGGTCTGCCAGCCTTCTGTGGGCCATAGTGCCACTCAGGACCCTGCGGGCATCTCACCCCACTGCTGCAAGGCCACGGGGGGATGGACAGAGGAGTGGAGCCTGCAGCATGCTTGTGCAGGACCTGCCCTGCACAGCCCTCAGAGTTCCTCAGAAGTCAAAGTGGTAACTGGGAGGTCTGCCATCTCACCCATGTCTTAGAAAGTGGAATGTTCTAATTGGTCAGCACAGCCTCACACCTGTAACGAAGTCTCCCTGGAGACCCAAGCACCCGAGCATAAAACAGTGGGCACTGAGAGCAAAGGCAGGGTCCACTGTTCAGCTGGGAGAGCAAGCCCTCAGACCACTTCCACCACTGCCTGTGAGTTCCACACTCTTGCTAGACGAGCTCCCCCCAGCAACTGGAGGCTGTGGGGACACAGTGCCCGCCCTCGGTGGCTTCCAAACACACTCACTGGCTGGGGACCCATGGTTTTGGAACTGAGGGAAAGACAAGATCTGTGAGTGAGGGGAAAGGCCATGCATTAGAGAAGGAAAAGCAGCTGCCCACTCCATTAAAGACCCCCACACATGCCCTTCCCATTCCCTGTGAAGTGTACGTGTGAGGGGGACTGTCGCCAGATACTGTGCTGGGGAGAAGTCCTTCCTTCAGTCTGGCCACATGACTAGTAAGTGGCAGAGCCAGGATTAGGCCCCAGAACTTCTGGCTTCAAAACCAGTGTTCTTTCCCAAGCCCTCTGAATCAGACTGTCTTCTGGAACCAGGAACTGGGGCCAGTGTGTCCATGTGGCTGCTTCTCCCAGGCTTCCCAACAACTAGGCCTTTAAAATCAATAAACTTTCTCCTTAAAAGAGCAAAATAAATGATCCGATTTTGCAATTATCTCTGCAAATGTACCTTGGCATAGGTGATTTATTAATTAGTCTCTGCTTAATTAACAACCTGTTCTTGGTGACTGGCTTAGGAATCATCTAGGCTGTGATTCAGACAGGGATACCTGTTGCTCAAGGCTGACCTGTGCACACAGCTATCCTGTCAGTGGCCACCAGCACATGTATGCCACACCACTGCCCTTGTCCCAGTGCCCTGTCCTTGCCTGACTCAGCCCCAGGCAAAACCGTGAGGCTCCTGAGGTGGGCTATTGTGTTCTAGCAACCTCACCTGCCTGGCCAGGTCAAGTCCAGGCAGCACGTCAACTGTCAATTTCTCCTGCAAAGTCATGGGTATTGAGATTGACAGGACAACACTCCAAGCTCTGGGGAGAATCGTGAGCACCTGACTATAATTTGACACCCGTGTTTTCTTTTGCTCAGGTTAAAATGTCACCACTTGAAACACTGAACCTAAGCCTCAGCACAAGGAGTGGTTGTTAAGGAAGAACAATCTGCCACTTTGTCATTCTGTCTAGATTGCCACAACCCCCTGAGGAGCTGTGAGCTGAGGTTCTGTCTTGAGCACCCACTGGGCAGTTGGGAAAGCTCCTTGGAATACCTCGCAGGTTGTGGCCAGCCAGGAAGGGCCTCAGTGACTCAGAAGCCTCTCTGTGCCCAAGAATCCTATTTCCCCATTGTTCCTTGCTTTCTGATGAACTTCAGAGTTGCCCTAGAGTAATTATAAGAAGGAGAAGAGAAAACAGGGAGAGTTCAAAGAAAGATAACTGAAGAGATCCAGAGTGGTGAATAAATAGTGAGAGGAAATGTTAGGGAAGTAATTGAGAGCAGTCTTCTTGCTGGTCGATGGCTTTGTGAAAGGAATGTTCATCAGTTTCTCCACTCATTTGTGAAGTAGTGAGAGGAACTATGCATATTCAGATAGATAAACAGCAGACCAGAGAAAAGGATGTGGACGTCCATGACCTGTCTGAGCTGCACCATGTCTCCTTCAGCTGCACAGCCCTGACCCAGTGAGAGTTCAGTAAGTATCGAATCCCCATGCTGTAGTTTTGAATGTCCAGAGGCATTCAACAGAATGGCCTTGCCCTCCCCCAGCAGGCCTATGGTCAGACCTGAAGGAACTGTCTGACTACTGGGCACAAGTAAGCAGCATGCACTTCCTCTCCAGGGAGCTGGAGAAGTGATGTATCAAGAAAACTTAAGTGGAGCTTGTTAGCGTAGATGTTCTCAGTTCTTCAAAATTCTCATATGCAACCTCAATCACAAACCAACCGAACAGCTGAAGAGGAGAATTGCCAGGCTCGCCTCAAGCAGGGCCTGCCCCCTGGCATCCCCAGGAGCATCTCCTGCAGCATAGTTCTGCAGCTGCTAGGGGAGCAGCACTCCTCCCAAGGCTCAGCAAGAGCCCCTTAAGAGCTTTAAACAAGGCTGCTCTAGGACCCACAGCAATCCCTAGCTCTGTGTGGCTCCCCTCATGAGATGCCTCAGGAGCCCTGGGTCCTGTGCCACCCAGCCTCCGCTGTGCTGCCTGCAAGGCCACCCCATGCCATCTGTGCAGAGTGTGCTATCCATGTTTCTCACACCCCTGCCCCCTTCTACTGTCAGATTCAATACACAAGAAACGCCATCTTCCACAACTGGTAGAAAGGTGACCAGCACGTTGTAGGGCTGGTGCAACTCAGCAGTAGAACACTTGCCTAGGACGCCCTGGCCTCAGTCCTCAGCACTGCACAAAACCAAAATGACAAGAGATAAACAAACAAATAAACGAAAAGATTTTGTATGTAGTGCCTGCATCATGAGAAAATGCTTAGCGAAACCCAAGGACTCTCTGCAATTAGCCATTAAAGACTCTGGGACAAGAAGCGAGTGCTCTGGCAGATGCTGCAAAAGGCAAGGCCATGACACTTATGGGAGGGAAGAGCATCACAGCTGAGCTATGCCCTCACCCTCCTGTGAACCACAGCCACAGAACACAGGTGGAGAGACGGGTTGCTGCCTAATGCTGTGTCTGCCTCCACAGTCTCCGCATGCGCCACACCACTCTGAGTGCAGGGCACTCTCAGGTACGCTCGACAAAGCCTTTTTCCTCCTCATGAAGTCTGCATGGTTAGACTCGTCTTGCTAGAGTGCACAGAATAAGAGCATTGAGTCTCCTGTTGGCAAGACATCTTCACTGGCGTTTGGAGTCTGGCTGTGTCTCAGGTTCCATCACTGTCATGACAAAGTCACATAACAGGCTAAAAGCACAGAAATTTGTGCTCTTGCTATGCTGAGAAAGCTGTAACACCAACTGGTATTTCAGAATGTTGAAAATAGTAAATAGATCCCTCGTGCCCGTTTTGAGGGCCAATGCTAGAAACCTGGGCTGGAAGTCGTGTTCTGAATACACACAGCCAGCCTCCTTCCATGGAGTCTCCACCTGCCCTTGGCTACTGAAGGGATCTTCAGCTACCCACTTAACAATTTGGCTGACAATTCTGATTTGTTTCTTCCTGTTCTTCCTCCACTGTCTACCTCTTTCCCCAGCTTAAAGTCACTAAAGAGGTAAGGTCTGTCTATCTTAAAGACCTACACAGGATGAAATATATTGTTGAGAAAGCCTTGATGTTCTGGCAGGCATACACAGGAGAGATGAGTCATGCAGAGCTCAGGAGCATCAGCACGTAGTCTAAACAGACAGCGGCACTTGGGTTTGGTTTGATTCTAAGGAAGTCTTTCTGCAAACTTCTTTACACCTGGAACACCCAGAAGTGTTACCCTTCAAACCTGCCGGTGCCTTTCCAAGTCATCACACAGAGCCAGGCAGACCTGAGGCACTGCACAGGTCAAGTGCCTCCTTTATCAATGGGGAATGGAGCTCATGAGTTAATTAACCTGCACAAAGTCACATGGTTGGTTAGCATGGGCGGTATGACTAGGGTGGCCACACATCCAAACCCAGACGCTTCTGAGAGCAGAGGGCAGTATGAGCATTTACCTCAGGGCAACAGCACAGCTGGGGTTGTCCCAGGAAGACAAGGATAAATGATCCCCAAATGACAATTGAACTTCTACATCTGACCATCAGCCTGTCCTAGCTCAGGGAAGACAACGACTGATACTTGTGAGTAATACTTCTGTTGACAGTGAAGGTGGTGAGGCCCAGACCAGAGGGACTCCAAGGCCCAGAGGCAGACACCAGGCCCAGCCCAGTACCTCTGCCAGACTTCCACACCGCGGGGCCTGGCCCAGAGAAGCAGGCCCAGTCCAGCCCGGCCCCAGCCTGCACCCATGCTGCAGTTGGCATCTGTCAACACGTGGAGGTGCCTCTGCCCACTAGCAGGAATTATATACCACCTGGAGGCTAGAGGAGGAGCAATCTTCATGGGCCACTGCATTATCAAGTTCCTCCCAGGTATCAGGCTATTAAGACTCAGAGGTTTGGGTGGCGCTGTGGGTGGGGCCGACGGCGGCGCTGGTGAGAGAACACCGAGCCGGTGGCCGCAGCCTCTGCCGCCGAGAAGCCCTTGTTCCCTGGGCCGGGAAGGAGAGCTGGTGCCCACAAGATGGCGGACAGGGAGCTGAACGTGGACAGCCTCATCACCCGCCTGCTGGAGGTGAACAATATACAGTGACTATAAATGCTGTTTGAGCCCGCCTGACAAACTGCATAGTATGCTGAGGATGGAACCCAATGACTCAGCATGTGAGATGCAGGACTTGTTTGGGATTATTATTTTATATTTTAGAAAACTGATCACTGTATTCATTGTTTATCAGTACGAGGATGTCATCCAGGAAAGATTGTGCAGGTGACTGAAGCAGAAGTTCGGGGCTTATGTATCAAGTCTCGTGAAATCTTTCTCAGCCAGCCTATTCTTTTGGAATTGGAAGCACCACTGAAAATTTGTGGAGATATTCATGGACAGTATACAGATTTACTGAGATTATTTGAATATGGAGGTTTCCCACCAGAAGCCACCTATCTTTTCTTAGGAGATTATGTGGACAGAGGAAAGCAGTCTTTGGAAACCATTTGTTTGCTATTGGCTTATAAAATCAAATATCCAGAGAACTTCTTTCTCTTAAGAGGAAATCATGAGTGTGCCAGCATCAATCGCATTTATGGATTCTATGATGAATGCAAACGAAGATTTAATATTAAATTGTGGAAGACCTTCACTGATTGTTTTAACTGTCTGCCTACAGCTGCCATTGTGGATGAGAAGATCTTCTGTTGTCATAGAGGACTATCACCAGACCTGCAATCTATGGAGCAGATTCGGAGAATTATGAGACCCACTGATGTTCCTGATACAGGTTTGCTCTGTGATTTGCTGTGGTCTGACCCAGATAAGGATGTGCAAGGCTGGGGAGAAAATGATCGTGGTGTTTCCTTTACTTTTGGAGCTGATGTAGTCAGTAAATTTCTGAATCGTCATGATTTAGACTTGATTTGTAGAGCTCTTCAGGTGGTAGAAGATGGGTATGAATTTTTTTGCTAAACGACAATTGGTAACCCTATTTTTCAGCCCCAAATTACTGTGGTGAGTTTGCCAATGCTGGTGGAATGATGAGTGTGGATGAAACATTGATGTGTTCATTTCAGATATTGAAACCATCTGAAAAGAAAGCTAAGTACCAGTATGGTGGACTGAATTCTGGACATCCTGTCACTCCACCTCGAACAACTAATCCACCGAAGAAAAGGTGAAGAAAGGAATTCTATAAAGAAACCATCAGATTTGTTAAGGACATACTTCATAATATATAAGTGTGCACTGTAAAACCATCCAGCCATTTGACACCCTTTATGATGTCACACCTTTAGGGTAAAGGATCTTAAATTTTTTTCTAATAGAAAGATGTGCTACACTGTATTGTAATAAGTATACTCTGTTATAATATTCAACAAAAGAAGTTAAATCCAAATTCAAAATTATCCATTAAAGTTACATCTTCATGTATCACAATTTTTAAAGTTGAAAAGCATCCCAGTTAAACTAGATGTGATAGTTAAATCAGATGAAAGCATGATGATCCATCTGTGTAATGTGGTTTTAGTGTTGCTTGGTTGTTTAATTATTTTGGGCTTGTTTTGTTTGTTTGTTTTTGCTAGAATAATGGCAACTACTTTTAATTTTTTTCCTGAAACATTTTTAAAAGTGAAACATGGGAAGAGCTTTAAAGACATTCGCCAACTATTATTTTCCTTTACTTATCTACTTATGTACCTATCTGATCTTACTAGGAAAACGTATGCCTCATTACAGTAAAAGAAATTTTAGAGATTGATAGTTTTTAAAAATATGCAAACTATCCAATCCAGTAATTTTTAATCAAACCGTTTGGGCAGACATACAGCTGATAGTGAATATTTTGCTTTTTACAGAAATTGCCACTGATTTGGATTTGTGCACTCTAATTTTTAACTTATTGATGCTCTATTGTGCAGTAGCATTTCATTTAATTTTAAGATAAGGCTCATATAGTATCACCCAACTAGTTGGTAATGTGATTATGTGGTACCTTGGCTTTAGGTTTTAATTCGCACGAAACACCTTTTGGCATGCCTAACTTCCTGATAACACCCTCACCTGCATCAGTTTTGTTTTGGGGTTTTTGTTGTTGTTTGTTTGTTTTTAGATCCACAGAACATGAGAATCCTTTTTTGACAAGCCTTGGAAAGCTGACACTCTTTTCCTCCCTCTGTACGAAGGATGTATTTAAATGGATGCTGGTCAGTGGGACATATTGTCAACTATGGGTATTGGGTGCTTCACTGTCTAATATTGCTGTGTGAATGTTGTATACGATTGTAAGGCTGTGTCACTAAAGATTTTTATTCTGGTTTTTCATAATCAAAGGTCATATGATATTGTATAGATATGCCTTGTAGTGAACTATAGTAGCAATAATTTCTGTACATGATCAAGAGTTTATTGCAGCATTTCTTTTCCTGTTTTGTTTTGTTTTGTTTTTGTTTTAAAGGTTAGAATTAACAAATGGCAAGGAGTAGAAAAGGCAACATAAAGATTTTAGAAGGAGAACTTACAGGACACAGATTTGTGATTCATTGGATGTGATTCTAAAATCTTTTATTGAGCATTGTCAAATTTGTAAGCTTCACAGGGATGGACATCATATTTATAATACCCTTCTATAATACCCTTCTAATACATGCTACCATAGATGTGAAATTTTTGATCTTAATATTGTCTTTGAAAATGTTAAATTGAGAATTCTGTTAACTTACATTTTATGAATTGGCACATTGTATTACTGCAAGAAATATTTGATTTTTCAGCACAGTGCAAAAGTTCTTTAAAATGCATATGTCTTTTTTTCCTAATTCCATTTTGTTTTAAAGCACATTTTAAATGTAGTTTTCTCATTTAGTAAAAGTTGTCTAATTGATATGAAAAAAAAAGACTCAGAGGTTTGAACAATACTGTATAATTTTATTATAGATTTTTTATTAGTAGTAATATTATGATTATTCCTATTATACTTACTATTATTCCTACTTTTCTTTTATTAATATTTTTCTCATCCTCTCTATTTTCTTCTTTTCTATCTTTCTCCTTGGAGACACTTTCTCCCTTTTCACATGCTAACAACCAATTTCTTTTAATTCCACTTTCACTACTCCTGTGATATAGTACCTCTATAGACACACTACTTATCTCATTAATGTTATATCCTACACCCCTCCCCATCCTCTTTGTCCACCATTAGAAATTGTGGTCCTTATTGCAAACCTATTGGCTAAGCTGTAGATAATAATCGAACTCATAATCTCTGTTTATTAAGACAATGTGGTTAATATCTTCATAGGGACTATTTGAGTTAAGGATACGTATTGTTTGTATAGTGTGCTGCTAATATTGATCTCTCACTTCAAAGTGAGGTATTGGAAACCTGCAGGGACCCTATCAGTCTATGGGGGAAAACTGCAGTACCTCAGATTTGCACTCCTAGAGCGGAAGATACATGAACAGTATGAGAAAACAAGGGAAGAAAGTGTCCCAAACAAACCTAGATGCTACATCAATAAAATCCAATGACAGCATGGTAGAAGAAATGTCAGAAATGGAGTTCAGAATATGCATGATTAAAATGATCAGAGAAGCAAATGAGATAAGAGAGCAAATGCAGGCATTGAATGATCACACCAATCAAGTTAAAAGAGCAAATGCAGGAAGCAAAAGACCATTTCAAAAAGAGATAGAGATTCAAAAAAAAAAAAAAATCCTTGAAATGAAGGAAACAATAAGCCAAATTAAAAACTCAATAGAAACCATAACCAATAGGTTAGATCACTTGGAAGACAGAACCTCAGACATTGAAGACAAAATATTCAATCTTGAAAACAAAGTTGACCAGAGAAAATGGTAATAAATCATGAACAAAACCTCCAAGAATTATGGGATATCATGAAAAGATCAAATTTAAAAGTTATTGGGATCAAGAAAAGCACAGAGATACAAACCAAAGGAATGAACAATCTATTCAATGAAATAATATCAGAAAATTTCCTAAATCTGAAGAATGAAATGTAAAATCAAAATCAAGAGGCTTACAGAACACCACATGTACAAAATTACAATAGATCCACACCAAGGCACATTATAATGAATATACCTAACGTACAAAATAAAGATAGAATTTTAAAGGCTGCAAGAGAAAAAAAATCATATTATATTCAGGGAAAAGCCAATATGGATATCAGCAGAATTCTCAACCTAGATCCTAAAAGCTAGAAAGGACTGGAACAACATATTTCAAGCTCTGAAGGAAAATGGATGCCAACCAAGAACTCATACCCAGAAAACTTACCTTCAGATTTGATGATGAAATAAAATTCTTCTGTGATAAACAAAAGCTAAAAGAACTTACAAATAAAAAGTTGGCACTACAGAACATTCTCAGCAAAATATTCCATGAGGAAGAGATGAAAAACAATGATGTAAGTCAGCATAGGGAGGAACTACCCTAAAGGAATAGCCAAATAAAGGAGAGACCAAGTCAAGTTAAAAAAAAAAAATAAGCCAAATGACTGGGAATACAAATCATATCTCAATAATAACCCTGAATGTTAATGGCCTGAATTCATCAATCAAAAGGCATAGACTGGCTGTTGCCTGGACGTTCACTGTGACAGTACCCGCAGGTTTGATTACACGTGGCTGCTGCCATTTTGAGACAACAGCCAGGCCCCGTAGGACCCCTGCCAGAATGACTGAGCCCCATCTGCAGGATCCGTTAGCCCGATCCATCACTCCTGCCTCTGGGGCCCTCACATAGACTGACTGCTCCCTGCCGTCAGGACCCCCAGACCAACTGACTGTGCCCTATCACCAGGACCCCAGACCGAATGATTGCACCCGGACTCCAGGATCCCACAACCACACCAAACACACCCAACCTCCAGGACCCCTGCCTGACCAACCACATCCCGCCTCCAGGACCTCCTGCTGCCCATGGCCACATGCTGAGCTGCAGCTCCCCATTTACCAACACATTTCGAAGCCAGAGCGGACATCTTGGATAATCCTGGAAGCGGTAGCTTAAGTGGGGCAAAACCCATCCTGAGACGCCTGCTGGGGGCTTGAAGCTCATTGTCAGGTACGTCTCATGCATCAGGCTACTGAACTCTGGGAGGTTTCATTACTATATGATTGTTATACTGTAGATTTTCTTTTTTCTCCTTATTGAAAAAATTTAAGTTTTTATTTCTTTACTTTTCTTGCTCTCTTTTCCTTTTATTTACCTGTTCCCTCAGAGTCTCTTTCTCCCTTTTTTGCATGCTAACATCTGATTTCTCTTGATTACACTCTCACACTTTCTATTTTCTAGAACTTCTGTATATTCTTTTCTTATCCCATTAACAGCCACATTCTACATCCCTCTGCATCCTTTTTGTCCTCCATTAGAAACTGCAGACCTTGGTGCAAACCTGTTTGTTTTACCGGAGATAATATTTGAACTCACTTTGTTTATTATGACAATTTTGTTATTGACCCCATAGGGGCTATTTGGTCTAGATTTGCATAGTGTCTGATTTGGGCTAATATTGATCTCCCCTTAAGGAAAGGGTTTTGGAAACCTATAGGGCCACTATAAGCCTATAGGGGGAAATCTGCAATACCCCAGATCTGCACTGCTAGAGGGGAAGATACATGAACAACATGAAAAAACAAGAGAAGAAAATGATCCAAACAAATCTAGATTCTGTATTAATAGAATCCAATGACAGTATGTTAGAAGAAATATCAGAAAAGGACTTCAGATTATACATGATTAAGATGATTCGCGAAGCAAAGGATGAGATAAGAGAGCAAATGCAGGCAATGAATGATAATACCAATAAGCTGAAAGAGCAACTGCAGGAAGCAAAAGATCATTTCAACAAAGAGATAGAGATTCTCAAACAAAACAAATGGAAATCCTTGAAATGAAGGAAACAATAAACCAAATTAAAAACTCAATGGAAAGCATCACCAAAAGACTAGACCACTTGGAAAACAGAACCTCAGACAATGAAGACAAAATATTTAATCTTGAAGATAAAGTTGTCCAAACAGAGAAGATGGTAAGAAATCATGAACAGAATCTCCAAGAACTATGAGACATCATGAAAAGACCAAATTTAACAATTATTGGGATTGAGGAAGGCACAGAGATACAAACCAAAGGAATGAACAACCTATTCAATGAAATAATATCAGAAAATTTCCCAAACCTGAAAAATGAAATGGAAAATCAAATACAAGAGGCTTACAGAACACCAAATGCACAGAATCACAACAGATCCACACCAAGACATATTATAATGAAAATGCCTAACATTCAAAATAAAGAAGGATTTTGAAGGCCGCAAGAGAAAAGAATGAGATTACATAAAGGGGGAGACCAATACGGATAGCAGCCAACTTCTCAACCCAGATTCTAAAAGCTAGAAGGGCCTGGACCAACATATTTCAAGCTCTGAGAGAACATGGCTGCCAACCAAGAATCCTATACCCAGCAAAACTAACCTTCAGATTTGAAGATGAAATAAAGTCCTTCCATGATAAACAAAAGTTAAAAGAATTTACAAATAGAAAGCCTGCACTACAGAATGTTCTCAACAAAATATTCCACGAGGAGGAAATGAAAAATAACAATGTAGGTCAGCAAAGGGAGGAACTACCTTAGAGAAAAACCACTCAAAGGAGAAACCAAGCCAACTTAAAAACCAAAAATAAGCCAAATGACTGGGAATACAAATCATATCTCAATAATGACCCTGAATGTTAATGGCCTAAACTCATCAATCAAAAGATATAGACTGGCAGAATGGATTAAAAAGAAAGACCCAACAATATATGCCTGCAAGAGACTCATCTCATAGAAAAAGACATCCACAGACTAAAGGTGAAAGGATGGGAAAAAACCTACCACGCACATGGACTCAGTAAAAAGGCGGGGGTTTCCATCCTTATAGCAGATAAAGTGGACTTCATGCCAAAGTTAGTCAAAAGGAATAAAGAAGGACATTTCATACTGCTTAAAGGAACCATAAATCAGTAAGACATAATGATAAATATTTATGCCCCAAACAGTGGAGCATCCCTGTACATCAAACAAATCCTTCTCAATTTCAGGAATCACATAGACCACAACACAATAATTCTGGGTGACTTTAATATACCTTTTTAATGCACCGCTGTCACCACTAGATAGATCTTCCAAACAAAAACCAAAGAAACCATAGAACTCAATAACACAATCAATAACCTAGACTTAATAGACATATATAGAATATTCCATCCATCAACGAGCTAATTCACTTTCTTCTCAGCAGCACATGGAACCTTCTCGAAAATAGACCATATGTTATGTCACAAAGCAGTCCTTAAGAAATGCAAAAAAGAATAGAGATACTGCCTTGTGTTCTATCAGATCATAATGGAATGAAATTAGAAATCAATGACAAAATAAAAAAGGGAAATTACTCCAACACTTGGAGACTAAATAATATGCTATTGAATGAAACATGGATAACAAAAAACATCTGGGAAGAGATAAAAAAAATTCTTAGAGGTCAATGAGAATGACGATACAACATATCGAAATCTCTGGGACACTTTGAAAGCGGTACTAAGAGGAAAATACATTGCATGGAGCACATTCCAGAAAAGAATGAAAAGTCAACAACTAAATGACCTAACATTACAGCTCAAAGCCCTAGAAAAAGAAGAACAGAATAACAGAAAAAGTAGTAGAAGACAGGAAATAATTAAAATCAGAGCTGAAATCAATGAAATTGAAACAAAAGAAACAATTCAAAAAATTGACAATACAAAAAGTTGGTTCTTTGAGAAAGTAAACAAAATAGACAAACCCTTAGCCACACTAACAAAGAGGAGAGAGAAGACTCAAATTACTAAAATACATAATGCAAAAGGAAATATCATGACAGACACCACTGAGATACAGAACATAATGAGAAGCTACTTTGAAAATCTGTATTCCGACAAAATAGAAACTACCAAAGACATTGACAAGTTTCTAGAGACATATGCTCCCCCCAAACTGAACCAGGACATACATGATTTAAACAGATCAATATCAAGCAATGAAATAGAAGAAGCCATTAAAAATCTACCATCCAAGAAAAGCCCAGGACCAGACGGATTCTCAGCCGAATTCTACGAGACCTTCAAAGAAGAACTCATTCCAATACTTCTCAAAGTATTCCAGGAAATAGAAAAGGAGGGTACCCTACCAAACTCATTCTATGAAGCTAATATCACCCTCATACCCAAACCAGGAAAAGACACATCAAGGAAAGAAAATTTTAGATCAATATCCTTGATGAATATAGATGCAAAGATCCTTAACAAAATATTGGCAAACCGTATCCAAAAACATATTAAGAAAATTGTGCACCACGATCAAGTGGGGTTCATTACTGGAATGCAAGGATGGTTCAATATTCGTAAATCAATAAACATAATCCATCATGTCAATAGACTTAAGGATAAGAATCCTATGGTTATTTCAATTGATGCAGGAAAAGCATTCGACAAAATACAACACCCCTTCATGATCAAAACACTAGAAAAAATAGGGATAGTAGGAACATACCTGAACATTGTAAAGGCTATTTATGCTAAGCCCATGGCCAACATCATTCTTAATGGAGAAAAACTGAAGCCATTCCCTTTAAAAATGGGAACAAGACAGGGATGTCCTCTTTCACCACTTCTATTCAACGTTGTCCTCGAAACTCCAACCAGAGCAATTAGACAGACCAAAGAAATTAAAGGGATACAAATAGGAAAAGAGGAACTTAAGCTGTCACTATTTGTGGATGACATGATTCTATATTTAGAGGATCTAAAAACCTCCTCCAGAAAACTTCTAGACCTCATCAATGAATTCAGCAAAATAGCAGGCTATAAAATCAACATGCATAAATCTAAAGCATTTTTATATGCAAGCGAAGAAACAGCTGAAAGGGAAATGAGGAAAACAACTCCATTTGCAATAGCCTCAAAAAAATAAAATAAAATACTTGGGCATCCATCTAACCATCTAACCAAAGAGGTAAAAGATCTCTATGATGAAAACTACAAAACACTGAAGAAAGAAATTAAGGAAGACCCTAGAAGATGCAAAGATCTCCCATGTTCTTGGATAGGCAGAATTAATATTGTCAAAATGGCCATACTACCAAAAGTGCTATACAGATTCAATGCAATTCCAATTAAAATCCCAATGACGTATCTTACCGAAATAGAGCAAGCAATCATGAAATTCATCTGAAAGAATAAGAAACCCAGAATAGCTAAAGCAATCCTTAGCAGGAAGAATGAAACAGGGGGTATCGAAATACCAGAACTTCAATTATGCTACAAAGCAATAGTAACAAAAACGGCATGGTATTGGCACCAAAATAGACAGGTAGATCAGTGGTACAGAATAGAGGACATGGACACAAATCCAAATAAATACAATTTTCTCATACGAGACAAAGGTGCCAAAAATATGCAATGGAGAAAAGATAGCCTCTTCAACAAATGGTGCTGGGAAAACTGGAAATCCATATGCAGCAGACTAAAATTCAACCCCTATCTCTCACTCTGCACAAAATTCAACTCACAATGGATCAAGGACCTTGAAATCAGACCAGAGACCCTGCATCTTATAGTATAAAAAGTAGGTCCAAATCTTCAACATGTCAGCTTAGGACCAGACTTCCTTAATAGGACTCCCATAGCATAAGAAATAAAAGCAAGAATCAATAACTGGGATAGATTCAAACTAAATAGCTTTCTCTCAGCAAAGCAAACAATCAGCAATGTGAAGAGAGAGCCTACAGAGTGGGAGAAAATCTTTGTCACTCATAATTCAGATAGAGTACTAATCTCCAGAATCTATAAAGAACTCAAAAAACTCTACACCAAGAATACAAATAACCCAATCAACAAATGGGCTAAGGATATGAACAGACACTTCACTGAAGAAGATCTACAAGCAATCAACAAACATGAAAGAATGTTCAACATCTTTAGTAATAAGAGAAATGCAAATCAAAACTACACTAAGATTCCATCTCACCCCAATTAGAATGGCGATTGTCAAGAATACAAGTAACAATAAGTGTTGTTGGCAAGGAAGTGGGAAAAATGGTACACTCATACATTGCTGGTGAGGCTGCAAATTAGTGCAGCCACTCTGGAAAGCAATGTGGAGGTTTCTTAGAAAACTTGGAATGGACCCACCATCTGATCCAGCTATCCCATTCCTCGGCCTATACCCAAAGGACTTAAAATCAGCATACTACAGAGATACAGCCACATCAATGTTCATAGCTGCTCAATTCACAATAGCCAGAGTGTGGAACCAACCTAGATGTCCTTCAATTGATGAATGGATAAAGAAACTGTGGTATATATATATATATATATATATATATATATATATATACACACAATGGAACATTACTCAGCTATAAAGAATAATAAAATTATGGCATTTGCAGGTAAATGGATGCAGTTGGAGAATATCATGCTAAGTGAGATAAGCCAAACCCAAAAAACCAAAGGCCAAATGATCTCTCTGAAGCAGATGATGATACATAACAGATGGTGGGAGGGAAGCAAGAATGGAGGAAGGATGGATTGTATAGAGGAAAAAGAGGGGTGGGGAGGGGTTGGGGGGAAGGAAAAATAACAGAATGAGACAAACATTATTACCCTATGTACGCATATGATTACATAAATGGTGCAACTCTACTTTGTTTACAACTAGAAAAGTAACAGTTGCACACCAGTTGTGTAAAATGAATTAAAAAAACACAAGAAAAAAAGAAAATGAAAGTGGCTTTTGATAGAGAAAATAATTTATATTTAAGTTCACACAGTTTGAGAAAATTTATGTTCATGCAATTTACTATAATAAATACTGACTTCATTCTTCAACTAGCAAGCTAATATCACAGCTTTGCACTGACACAGGTACAACACAACTAAGCCATCAAGTAGCAAGGTCATGCTCCAAATCCCTCAATGTGCAAGGAAGAGCTCATTCTTTGAGGACTGGAATTCAGTCATTTTAGAAGTTAAATTTTTAATTTAGTTTTTACATTGGAATAGGAATTTGTCATTATCTATATGTGGAAACAGATGTCAAATTTGTGAACAAACATATGAATGCTGTTATTCACTTTTGATTATGGAGTGAAACTAGAGCAAGAAAGTACATTTATCATTAGAATTGGGATGATATGTTTTAATAATTGGTGTTAAAGAGGTAGCTGAAAAGCAGACATGCCAATAATGGATCAATAAAATTGGAATACAAACCAACTGATGAACTTTTGCTTGTTACCCATCACATGCTAGATACTCTGCTGCTCAGTAGAGATTCAGTGTGGAAAATGAAGCTTCTGGAATTGAGGAGCCTACGTAATGTGGTACAAAAATATTGCACGAAGTTCAAAAACATGACAGTACAGGGCAAACATCAATTTCCTGTGAGTAGGACCTAGGTAGCTTCAGGGGGAGAGAAAGTGCACGTGTGGAAGAAGGACAGAGGGGAGGGGCAGGGGCAGGGGAGTGGCAGTCACCAGAACCCCGGATTGGCTTGACGGGGTCACGGCTGCACTAGCACAGCCTGGGGCTTCAGCCTGGAAGGGTGGAAGAACTTAGGGCAACATGGCTCATATCAGGGAGGACCCAACATCTATGCCTAGGTAATGTGGCCCATATGGGGCAGACCTACGTACGTCCTACTCTTAGGGTTTAGATGTGAGGTGTCCCCTAAAATCACACGTGTAAAGCAATGCAAGCATGTTCAGAGGTGAAATAATCAGATCACAAGAGGCATGACCTAATCGCTGCATTAATCCACTGGTACGGATACCTGGGCAGTAACTGTAGGTAGGCAGGGTGTGACCGGAGGAGGTGGATCACTGAGGTATGAATCTGAGATTTATATTTTGTTCCTAGTGAGCAGAGTTCTCTCTCTCTCTCTCTCTCTCTCTCTCTCTCTCTCTCTGTCTCTCTCTCTGTCTCTCTCTCTCTCTCTCTCTCTCTCTCTCTCTCTCTCTCTCTCTCTCTCTCTCTGTCTCTCTCTCTCCCCCCCACCCTTCCTGGTTACCATGTTTGGAGCTAATTCCCACCTCCAGGCACTTCCACTATGATGTTGCCCTACCTACAGCACAGCTATGGAGTCAGTAGACTATGGACAGAACCCCTAAAACCATGAACCAGTTAAACTTTTCCTCCTCTGAGACCCCTTTCAATTTTTTTTTTATCACAATAATGAGAAATCTGACTAAAAAAGGAATTGGTACTAAGAAGTGGTGTCATTGCTGTGACTAACCTGACGACCATGTGGTTCAGAAGCTTTTGGAGTGTTTTTGTTTGTTTCTTTGTTTGTTTTGAGTTTTGTGGGAGGAATTTTGGAAAGTTTAGAGACGCAAGCTGGAAAAGATTAAGAATGTTAGCAATTGAGCTTAATGAGTGATTCCAGTGGGAATTCAGAAGAACAGAAGGAAGATAAGATTGTGGAAAGTAAAGACTGAGGTTTAAGAGGAGAAGGACTCTATATTGGAAATTGAACTACAGGCCATTTGTATTAGGTTCTGACTAAGAAGTTGACTACATTTTGCCCATGTCCTGAGACATTCTGTGAGGCTGAATTTGAAGATAATAGACTAGTTAATATCTGGCAAAGGAAATTTCAAGGCAGCACAGCATTCAGGTGATGGCACAGGTATTGGTGGTGACTTTTACTGGGATAATCATGAGCAAAAAGCAGGGCAGAAAGATTTGAAAAACTTTCTGTTTGACCAAAAAAAAAAAAAAAAAAAAAAAATTGAGTAAAACTAGGCCTAAGGAAGGAGTAGTTGTTAAGACATTACAGTCACTAAAGAGATGCTAAGTACTTTACTTGGAACCAATTGGAAAGATGACTTGAGGACAGTTCAGGAATAGACCAGACTCATTTCAGGCTCAAGGGCATAAAAGTAAAAATTCCATTAGAAGAGAGCATGGAGAGGTCCTGCTTGCAGGGGTACCAGGGAAGTTGTTTCACTGTGTCTAGCCACATACTCAGAGTGTATGCTCACAGTCCCAGGAACCCTTACTATTGCTTGAGATGATGTCAGACCTTGGTGTCAACCATGTGGTGCTGGTTCTACAGGATTGCATGCTGCTGGAGTTAGGGGGTCTTGGAGGTTTCCATTGAGATTTCAAAGGAAGGCCAGCCAAAGTGTAGCAGGGTCAGAATCTCCTGAAAGAGCAATGAAGGAAGATGTAAGAAAGAAACTGAAGCAACAGTGGAGACACCCTGAGATTAAGAGATGACAGTTCCATGGAATGTCTGCTGAGAAAAGTTGCAGGAATTGAACAGATGCAAGCCAAGAGAGAGACTATGTGGGCTTCAACCAGCAATGCCACAGAGTCAGAGCTACACCTGCCTTTTGGAGAGAACATCATGATTCCATGTACCCCAGATGCTGAATATACAGTTGCAAACTTTTTTGCCTAGCTAGATTTTGGTCTTGTTTTGGTTTTATCCCTTCTTTCTCTGCCTCTACCTCTTCCTTTGGGAATGGAAATGTTCACTCCATGCCCTTATATATTGGATATATGTAACTTGCTTTTATTCTTTGAAGGGAGAAACACCTATGAGTTCCCTGAGTCTCAGATGAAATTTTGGACTTAGACTGTTGTCAGATGTGGGTTGGCCTCTCGGGAGGGGAGGGGTGCGACAGTGCCCCTCAGCTCAGACACCAGGAGCAGGTTCTGTGATGCAGACTCGATTTATTCAGGAAGTGCAGTAGTTATATATGGAGTGAGAACCAATCACTTTAATGAGACAGCCAGGCCACTGCTCAGGTCACATGTCCACAATACCGTACTACGGGGAAGAGCAGACTTCTGGGGACCAGGGAGGCCCAAGAGGCATTGGGTCATCACAGAGTGTACTCGTGTGGCATGAAGAGAGCCCAGTGTTCTGTGCTCAAGCCCAGTCCACACCTTGGATCCATGCCTGGTACACCTCAGGATTCTCCTCACCGGACTTTTGAGCAATGCTGGAATTGTTAAGATTATGGGAACTCTTAAAAACGAACTAAATATATTTTGCGTTATGAGACAGGCATGAGCTTTTGAGGGCCAGGGACAGAATGTTATGGTTTATAAATAAGGTGTCCCTCAAAAGTTCATGAGTGAAGCAATGCAATAATTTTCAACTATGAAGTGATTATGAGAGTTTTAACCTCATCAGTGTATTACTCCACCAATATGGATTAATTGCACAGTAACTGTAGGCAGATAGTGCATGACTGGAGGAAGCAGGTCATTGAAGGTGTGGCTTTGGGGTATATGTTTTGTCCCTGGTGAGTGCAGAGCTCTCTCTGTGCTTCCTGGTTGTCATATTCTGAGCTGTTTCCCTTTGTCATGCCCTTCTGCCATCATGTTCTGCCTCACCTCAGACCTAGAGCTATGGAGTGGGCTGACAAACCATGAGCCAAACAAACTTTTTCTCCTTTAAGTTGTTCTTTTCATGTGTTTTAACCAAAGTGACAAAAAGCCTGCTACCCTGTACTTTTATGCATACAAGTTACCATGGTCAGTGTGTGTGTGTGTGTGTGTGTGTGCATGAATACATATTAATATACATACACACATATAAATATGACATTTTTTGCTATATTTTATGAAAAGACTAAGCTGTACACATAGTAATGAAATATGCCTGTGACTTCTAGTCTGTACACTGGACAGATATCATGCCATTCACCCCAAAAGGCATCATGTTTTCCATCATAGCCTTTGTGACACATTCATACAAACTCCATATGGAAGCTTCTGCAGGGTGGCCCACTGCTGGCATTTACAGCTATTTGACTGTGGGAGGGCATTTTGTTCAACTTTTACTGACATTTCTGTCCATTGGAATGGAAGACAATCATTTCATGTTAACATGGCTTTGCACATTTAGCTGAGAATTCTGATTTCAAGCTTGGTCCAGGTAGAGAGCAGAAGCACCTGTGTCAAATGTTACCAGTGACTCAGCTTCTACACTTTCTTCATCTCTGCTCCTAGAGAGCGTTCAACACACACTTCTGTGTGTCCCTCAGTGGAGGATGTGACCTTCCTCATCTGTGGGAAGCTTTATCCTAGCAGCTTACATCATCTTTGATATGAACTGTCCAGGTACCACTGACATCAACTCTAACTGAAGGCGAAAGCTCAGTAAACAGTGCACAGGCATCTTACACTCTTACTTCATTCTTCTGAAATAACAGAGAAAGAAAGAATGAGAAAGACTAAAATGCCTCTGGAAACTTGACAGGTTTCCCCTTTGACCGAACGTCCTGTGGGCCTAGGCAGGTTAACCACCTAACCGTCAGCTGGACTTCATCTGAGGACTTGCTGTGAGGTAGCAAGTGAAGGGCCGATAGTTGGATTCGTCGGAGGCTTGAAGGTTTTGTTTTGTTTCTTGCCTAATTATTGCATTTAGGAACCAGTTCACCCTTAGCCTCCAAAATGCAGTTACATCTGGACTGCAGTCAAATGTGTTTGTCTCAAGAGTCAGGTATTTCTCATCTTCACCAGACTTGATGTCTTTTTTCTTATAAAACCCCTACTTGGAGTTTCTTCCCATGGCAGCTGTGACTTCTTCCCCCATGGCAATGGGGGAAGAGGTTGTTTGTGTTTGGCTTTCTTTTGTTTGAGACTAAAAGATCCTCACTGCACTCTCTTTCCTCCATATGGACGGTCCTCTTTCAGTGCCTGGGTCTCATCCTTTCCATTCAAGAAGTGCGTGTAGATCCACAAGGGTCCTTGCCTCGTGCTGGTAACACATGCACCTCTCAGCAACCAAGGTAGCTCCTCTTTGGGCCACCCGTTCAGTTTACTGTCCTGCTTTCCACCATCAAGTCTTGGACAATGTCTCTGCCTTTGTCACCTTCCAGCTTTTCACCTTCGACTCTCTCATCCACTCAGCATAGCTGGCTCTACACCTGCCACTCGGCACCACCCCACAGGACATTCTCTGCAACAGAGCTTCCAGAGGCTGCTTGGCAGGCTGATCTCTTCTCCCCTTCCCAGGTGCCACATTGGCTGAACTCCATGACCTTCCGTGGCCTAGACTGCTCTTCTGTCCCACCCCCAGCACACACACCTGACTGCACTGGTCTTGTTGCTCTTGGCCTGCCTTCCATTCCTAGATGCTAATTCTCCTCTGTGGCTCTGCCCAGACATCTCTACTTCACTCAGACCCACAACCTGGTTAAATCCTTATTAATTAGAACATAGTACAAAAACCTAAAACAATGATGTCCCAAACGAGTTGATTCCCTCCTCTTAAATAGCACCCCTTCATATTGACTTAGTTTGGGACTGTTCCAGTCCCCAGGTCACATCCGCAAAACCTGACAAGCTTTTTGCTCCACTCTGCCCTTCACTTCCAGTGGTCACCAGTCTCTGCATACCTAGCCATCTCAGCCTCTCTTCCTTCCAGTCTTCTGTTTCTAACCCGCTGTGTTGGTCAGGGTTCTTCAAACAAAAGGACCAATAAGATATGAGTATCACACATGGAAATACACCAGTCTTAAGGAACTGGCCATGAGTTAAGACTGGTGAGTCCAAAGTCCACAGGGTGGCCAGCAGGCCAGAAACCCAGGAAAAGCCAGTGTGTGTCCTGAGCGTCTTACCGACTAGGGGTCTGTTGGCGAGTTAACTCATTTTATTATGCAGCTCACAAGGTATCACACGTCAGTTCAAACCTATTCTAACCCTAACCTGTGTCTCCTAGTGCTGAACTCAGAGCACGCTCACCCACAACGTGTCTTAGTCCAGGAGCTGAGGTTGGGTTCCTCCTCAGCCATGGCAGCGGTCTCAGGAGAGCCCAGCCTGAGGCCTTCTCTCTGACGCCGTGCAGTTCTGCTCCGGTTCTGCTACTCCAAAGGCTTTGGGGTTCAGTGCAGTTTATAAGTTCTAGTTGTGGGTGTCCACCCCATGGTTACACCCACCTCGTGTATCAGATGAGCTGGGCCTAGCCTTGGCTTGCCCCTTCAACCTCACCATGGTGTCCATGGTGTCCAGCACAGGAGCAGATAGATAAGCATGTTCTGGTCAAGCACCAGGCTGGACTAACATTTACATTTCTAACATGCTCACTATGGTGTGGCAATTCCAGTCTGAAAGACTGCTGGAGAATTCCTCTGCTCAAGAGGAGGCCGGCCTTTGTTCTATGACTGGCTGAGACCCATCCGTATTAGGGAGGGCAATCTGCTTCATTCAAAGACGCTTCCAGAATGAAATATGACCACAGCTCTGAGCATCATCACTCAGGTAAGTTGTCCCACAAAGGAACCATTGTACCACTAACAGTGCTGCTGCTTCCACACACATGAACACAGCACCCTCCCCCACTCTCCTTCAGTTCCTCCTGAATTACAAACGGTGCCACTCATCACCCAGCCTCTCTCCTGCCACTGCTGACAGATCGACTGCAGGCCCCTCTGTGGCCAGGTATCCTCCTGCTGCACACACATACCGTGAGCTCCTGGGGACAAATTCCCAGAGCTGTTCAGTCCATTTGCATTTTTTCTTGCCCTCATGTCTTTCAAAGTGGATATCAGGAAAGAAATGTTCTCATTCAATACTTCCAGTACAGCAGCAAGAACTGTCTACGTAGACATTTCTCTGTAAGTTCTCTGAACTTAATACTTCAGTTCCATTCTTCCTGTAAATCATCTGTTTACGAGGTGGGAGATTGTAGACACAAATAAAATTAATGTCAATTAATTTGTCAAATAAGAATGTCTTAACTATAACTACAGAAGTTAATGTGTTCAATGCTCATATGTGAATTCATTAACCCCTATTCAAAATGGTGGTAAACAATTATCATAATATCCTCATCATAACAAGAAAATTTAACTTTTATTTATTGACAATCTACTCTGTATTAGATGCAGTGCTAAACCCTTTACATAAGCAATCTCCTCAACTGACAACATCTAGCCGTGGACACAGGGGGCTGAATACAGACCAGCAACCAGCGGCACTGAGGCCCACAGTTCCCACCTCAAGAGGTGGAGGTCTTAACTTCACATCTACTTGGCACTCACTATAGGCCGAAGTTTCCCCACACTATAAAAACAGGGTTTCTGCAGATGACCAAAATAAATAAATAAATAAATAAACAAAATTCCCTGGTAAGTTACTGCCTGTTTAAAGGAATATAGGAACATGGTTAGTAAATTTGGGCCCAGGCTCAAGTTCCAGAGTCCCTGGCTTAGGACTCTCTCAGGACTGCCGCAGCTGCCCAAGAGGCAGTGACAGGAGTCAGGTACCACCAAACAACTGGAAAGGTTTGTCCTCTGACTTGGACACCAGGCCTGGTGAGTAAATGCCAGCTTGGCTGTGGGCCCCAGGCACATCACTTTCCAGGCACAGCCCCTCAACCCTGGAACACACTTTGATTATTTTCATATTTTTTAAAGATTCTCTCTCCACCTGTCACTCTCTCCACTATTTTTATCTAGAAGTACCATATTTTCCAACAAGGTTTTCTGGGAAGTGTGGTCCTAGGCTTCTTCCTTTCCCCCAAGACTGCTGGGCACCTCCTGCTGCTTTCTCCCCGCCAGGAAGCTGTGTCCACTTCTAGTGCCCTCTGCACTAAAGGCCGGTTTCTGGAACAAAGCAGATCCTACACTACAGCCATGTAGGGCTAGGAACATTCAACTGCAACTTCGGAAATTCCTCGCATCCCACAGCCACGTCCACATAGGAGATAACGCATGTATATCACTTGTCTGGCAGATATTTTTAGTCCTTTATCCAATGTCTGGAAAGAATGGAATTTTGGAAACATTTTCTTACAGTCTCAGCACTCTTAGGACGCTGCCCTGCCTGGTGAGCCTGCAGTTTCACCATTGCCTTGATTAAGTAAGCAGCAGTGCCTCTGGGCATTTGGTCCAGCTCTTCCCAAAGGCCTTGACCCCCGCTGGGGTCCTGAATTTCTTCTCCCCGAGATTGACCCTGACCTCCAAGGTTTTCTTTCGTTTTATATCCTCTTCTTTTCTGATACTCTGTGCTCAGGTAGAGACAGGAAATCAGTCAAGGTTCCAAGCACGCTGAGATCACTTTAAGAAATCAAAGGACACAGGGCACTTGCCTGGAGGAGCCTGTCCTCTTTGCCCTCCTCTTCTCTAGAAACGCCCCTGTCCTCCAGTGCCCTGAGGGACTCCGGGGACTGGAAGGAAGTGGCAGATACCCTGCGCTGAGAGGCCACGGTCCCTCGCACCCCTGCCCCGGAGGACAGTTTGTCCCGCCCTGCTAGCTGAAAGGGTAGAAGAGAGGCTAGAGGCCTGGGTCAGAGGAGTGGAGTCTAGGGACCAACAAGGGCGGGGACACTGAGGGGAGGCGCGGAGATTGGGACCCAGAGGGCGGGGACACCCGGCAGGAGGTGTGGGGGCGGGGACACCGGGCCGGAGGTGAGGAGGTGCGTACCGACAGGGGCGGTGACCCGGCAGGAGACTGGGCGGCTAGGGCCTGGGGCTGGGTGGCGGGTGGCGGCAGGCAGGCGGGAGGAGCCAGAGGGCGGGGCCTGGGGTGATTCACCTGCCGAGCGGACTCGGACTCGCCCCAGTTCCGGACCTGGGCGGCCCGGCCCTGCGGCGCCACTCCCCACCCGGAGCGGACTTCGGAACTGACCTGGGACCCACGGGCTCCGAAACTCGGACGGACGCGAGCGCGGCAGGTCTGTGCCCTGCGAGGATGCGCGCTCTGCCTGCCCTGGATGCATCCGCCAGCGGACGGCCACCTCCCCCGGACCCCGAGGAGGTGCGGGACCCGCACGCGGCGCGGCCGGCGCGCAGGAGCGCGGTGGAGAGGCTCGCCGCGGACCGAGCCAAGTACGTTCGAGGCCTGTCGGGGACCCATGCGGACCCCGCTTCCGAGAGCGGCAGCCCCGGGGCGCCCGCGGGGCAGCCCTGCGACGCGGCTGCCTCGGCCCGCGTCCCCGCGCCGGTAGCGCGCAGGGTTATCGCGCGGAAGCCTCTGAGGCCTGACTCACTGGTCATCTACCGGCAAAAATGCGAGTTCGTCCGAGGGCCAGGTACCGACGGCCCCAGGGGAGGCCTGGTGAAGAAATTTTTCCAGGGACCAGGCAAAGACAAGGCGCTGGAGCCCTACCAAACAACCGGGGCAGGGGAGGAGAGCAAGGCGGGCAGCGGGGAGACCGCACCCATCAAGCCTTGCCAGGAGGCTGCGACCGCTCCCCGACTCCCTACCGGGGGCCCAGAGCCCCGCGCCCCCGCCTTGCCCTCAGCGGCGCCCCCGGGGGCCCAGGCTGCGCGCACCGGCGTGGAGCTGCGGGTGGCCAGGCGTCGGGGGCTGCAGCGCTCACAGTCAGACCTCAGCTCCCGCTACTCTATGTCCAAAGCCGAGTTTGACACCTTTTTCCAGTACTGTGGCCTGGATCCCGAGGTGATAGAGGCTCTTGGGAAGGAAAACTTCTCCGCGGGGTCCGACCATGTCGCCCTCAAGGTGCGCAGCGTAAGTGTGGCCACTTCCGACAGCGGCTTTTCCCGGCACAGCGACAGGGACAACGATGGGCTGCAGGAGGAGGAGCTCGTAGAACAGGTGCCCAGCACCACGTCTGTAGTCGAGAGGAATGCCCGCATCATCAAGTGGCTGTTCACGTGCAAGAAGGCCAAGGAGACCTCCAGCCAGGGGCCTGCGTGAAGGCCTGCCTTCAAGACCAGGAACCCAGGTGCGTGCCCAGAAATCTTGAGTGGGGGTCGAGAGTCTGTGTGCCTGCTTGCCGAGTACCGCCAAGCTGAATGCTGTCCAGTTACAACTGATGCTTAGAATACAGTCCCATACGTTGGTAAGGGCCCCAAGATCTTGATGGAGATGCAAAAGCTCCTGGTGGAATCACTGCAGCCAGAGGAAAAGGGCCAGAGATGCAGGTGCCTGCAGGTCAGTGCCGTTCTTTCCAGCGTGATGCATTTGATCGCCTGGAAATGTCACACTGAGTTTAAACAGAGGAAATCAAAAGTATAAAAGATTCTCGGGGAAGGGGGCACTTTTACTCCCCTGAATTATCATCCCCTACCTTGAAAGTAGCCTCAGAGTCCTAGTGCATGTATGCACAGGGACAGACTTGCTGTGGAACTACTTGAGGTCCTAAGCATCTGTAGCCCAGGTGGGTGCTATTGTCTCATCTTCCATGCCCTTTCCCAAAGGTCCTTACAGTGCTAAGAACTCTCCGAGGGATTTTTGGCACAGTTTGGCAAGTTGGCAGTTGGTTTAGCAGGAAAAGATCTTTATTTGGTTAAATTTTATTTAAATTGTTTTGAGGGCTTCTGTTTTTTGAACTGGAGGAATTGGACTAAAGTTCAAATTGCTATGAGTCTAGTAAATAATGTATCGCTTTCCGAACTGCCATGATTCTGTAGTTTTTGCCTCTGATGATAAAACAGAATAAAATCATTTCCTTTGAATACCAGTAGCACAGGTTTCACCTTCAGTTCTTCAGGTGGAGGGACTGAGGTGTGTTTCTTCTCCATTGCCCTCTCACTCCCTTTGATATTTGGGGAATAGCAAAGAGAAGGCCATTTTCAGGGTTCTCTTTGAGAACCAAGAATTTAGGTACAGTAACATGTCTTTTTCTATTAACCTTCAATAACAAACAACTTGCTATGAATTCTTTAAAAATCATCATTTTGCCTGCCATTGAGATACTAATTGAAGACACGGAATTGGCCTGTAGAATCCTGGAGGGTTGCCACAGAAATGCTTGCACACAGCTTACCTATATTTGAAGACGGGGGAAAAAGTCCCAAGAACTTCTCTGAGTGACCTTAATACAGAGAGGCGAAAAAATAGCAAGGAGAGGCGAATTCATTATTTTCTTGACCATGGAAGAGTCATTTTACTAGATTAGACTAAATCCCCAAAGAACATACATAGGCAAGCAAATGTAAAGAAATAGGTTGTACTTTTCATGGGTTACTGTTTGGATGTGAAATGAGTGGATGCTGGCAGGGACATGCCGTGGCCGTTGTGGGCACCGAGGTGTGGGGAGCAGGTACTATCCTGGGGCATGTGGTCTGGCATGAGTGTCCAGGGGCTTGTCTCCTGTGCTTTAATCCAGGCCTCCTTGTCTTGAAATGAAGGGAACAGGCAGATAGTGTCCAGCCTTGGTGTTTCATTTCAGTTTAATCACTGATTTGTGTGTCTGTGTTCTGAGATCAAAAACTGGAAGGTAAGCAAGCAGATACTGCCTAATGGACAGCTGAGGAAGCAGCAAGTGAAGGAGCCCTCCAGGTGGCCAGTGGGTGAAAGGGGGCCATTTTGTGCCAAGGTGACAAGGGTACACCATGAAAACAGAAGCCCCCTGATCCCTCCAGACCCACCCCCATCACTGGAAGAAAACTTGGATTTACTATACAAAATGATCTTTCCAAGCCTTTTCAGGCTTGGACATATGAAAAATATGTTAGAAGTTTAGTTCAGTTGTAAGAACATGCACCTGTGCAAAGGGCAGTTTGTTGAGGCAACTGGAAGAGTGGGGACTGGTGTGGGAAAGCACCCAGGGAGGGTGGATGTAGGACAGAGGTTCACGGCTTTCATTGCCCACCCTGTTTTTCTCTCCAGCTTCATTCTGTTTATTTCAAGTGGGGACATGTCACTTGCCTTCTGAGCTGTTGTTGCAAGAGCAGGTTGCCCAGAGCTGTCCTGGCTACTGTCTAGCTGTGGCCATCACCAGCACAGCATTTACCTCACAGACTCACTCCCTGAGATGCACAGGCAGGCTGTACTCTTGGAAAGTGCAAGGGCTGAGAGCAGCATGGGCCTCCTCCAGCTGCCCTGCTGGCTGGCTGCTCAGGACCATAGCCCGCTCCATGTGGCCACCTCCACCCTCTTGTTTCCTCTGAGGAGCAGTGTCCAGGGTGCCAAGGCCCAAGGTCCACAGCTGGGGTGTACATAGGGACTGCAAGGTGGCCCCCGCTTTCTTCACACAAGTGACAGTCTAGACAGTCCCCTGAGCTCTGCAAGGTGTGGTGACCCGGAGCCAAGCTTCACCTTTCCTCTAGTTTGCCAGGATATTTGTGCTGTGATTCTCAAAGTTTCATGTAAGGATTTAATGAACAATGCAGAATAATTGAGATGAAAGGTAGGCTGTATAAGTAAATAATACAAATGTATCTTACACAGAGGTTTTCCCTCTTGGCAGACAGAGCTTTATAAATTTTAATAAAAATATCACATCTAGAATTAAAAGTTTATGCATTCTTGTCCCATGGGGTAAAAATGTTTCCTTGTGAGATTTAAAAGTATCAGAACTGAAATATGACTCGTAGAGGTCTGCATTCTGCCCACTGAGGACCCTTGTGTAATGGATCATTACATATGGACACAGGCAGTTCTGGTGCTCTGTGTCTCAGGGTACAGTTCAGGAGAATTACTCTTCAATTCCCTGGCTCTTAATTACCTTCTGTTCATCAAATTGAATATTTAGTTACCTTCATCAAATTGAATACTTGCCAAAATTTAGGTCATTCTGACTATCTTTTGCATAAAAATTATAACTTGCTGGTTATGTTAGAAACTGATATAATAGAATAGTAACTTGCTCTCTGGGATAATTAGAGATAAACATTGTTTAATATCAAGACAAAAACTTTCAGATCTTCTGTTACCTCCACATTTTTCTTTGATAAAGAAGGGCAACCTCTGGAAGCCCACTGAGAGCCCATGGGAAGAATTAGGTCTTGCATTTGAAAGATGCAGTGGCACACAACATATGGACGGGGACACCCTGTCTCTGCTCCTTTCTTTGCTCCTCTAGGAAGCCCTGAGGGCTATGAGGTCACCTTCCCTGTCTCCAGGGCCTTAGAGATACTGCAGGTTGGAAAGTGTGGAGTCTGTTTGCCTTTGAACATGAGGTGAGCCCCTGCCTTGCTTTCTGTGTTGTCCCGGGGCCTGAGCTTATGTTAATGTTAGCATGGCCTCGCCAGCATTCAGAACAGCTGTCTTCAGTGCACCAGGAGCAGTAGGAGGCAGAGATGACTTCCAGATGTCAGAAAAAGGGCCCATGGGAACATGGAGATTTGTTCTGACAGAGAACCCAGATGACAAAAGTCTTGTTGACTTCTTTTCAAACTTTAAAACACCAAAAGGAGATGCTTTGAGATGTCTTGGGTCACAAACCCAAGACAGCAGGACCAGGCTTTTCAGTAAGTGTTCTGCAGCAGACAGGAGCTAATCATGTTCGTTCTCTTTACTGCTCAGGAAACAGACCTTGCTGGTGACAAGAGGACCCCTTGATGTTGTGGATGACTTGCAACCCCCAGCCATTTGTGCAGTGTGCCCCAAGGACACATGACTGCTGTTTTTCGAGGAATCGAGCATCCTGCTGACAAAGCTTGCTGACTCCAGAAGGGTTCATGGGAGACATGTCACGGGCATCTTTTTGATTGACTTGGTGACAAAAAGATGCTACAATACACTTTGACAATATCTTCATTTCTTTTGAAACAAAAAGGAGAAAGCCATGAAAATCAAGCACGTGTGGCATGGTATTTATTCCTTTTGACTGATTGGCTCCATATGAAGTTCTGTAACCAACAGGAAGCTTTCTGTTTCAATGCTGTGTCTAACAGCAGACACACTTGGTCTCTAAAGCTTCACTGCAGACTACAAAGCACCACTCACTACCATCTGAATTTTCCCAAACAGCATGACTGATGGTCTTCTTCTGTGAGTCAGAAAGCACATTCAAAATCCCTCCAGGGCAACAGGGTCATTCTGTCAGTGCCGCTCCTTCCTGCTAGGTGGTAGTCGTGTGGAAGGACACAGTGGAAGATACACGGAAACAAAGGTATTGCTGAGTAAAGCAATACCTTTATTGTCCCTGAACGGTTTCCTTGAGAGTTGGGGAAGAGTCTTGGGGTCCTCTTGTCAGGTCTGAAGTGGTATTCCCAGGTATAATTCAGGAAGTGCCCCCATTCTCATCTGCAGAGGAGAGACTCCTGGCCCCACAAGCATGGGCACCTGGAACGGGAGCTCTTCACAGCCTGGGGTCCAGTCCAGTGCTCACTACACACACCATAGAATCAGCTGAATTTGGCACAGTTCCCTCTGTGGAGAGCATGTTTTGCAGGCAAGGATGGAATCTGGTAGTGGGGAGACTCTGGGATCTGCATGTTCATGGGAGCTATGGAGCCCTGACTTAACACACTCAGGGAAAAGGGATCACAGATTAAGAACCTTCCAAGGGAATCTTCTATCCTTGAGAACCAGAAGAGAATTTGTGACCTAGTCAACTCTTTGAAAGCTTACCATGTTTTATCAAAATGTATCTCCAAAACCAAAGTTACTCAAGGGAAAAATATGGGAAGAAATGGGTCTCTCAGTGGTAACATTTTGTAACATCTTGATATATTTGTGTACTTGCGTAAGAATGTGTTCTGTCTGTGCCTGATTCATCTTGAGAGCAGACCTCTGCATCTCAGTTGCTAGTCCCTGGGAGTTTCACTTTACCTCATTTGTCTATCAGCCTATCAGTTCCATTGTAAATCACTTTCTCCTTTCTCATCTTGTGACTGCAGTGGAGTGTTGGCCACTCTACAGGGTGCTCAGTCCTGTGGTGTGTTTCCACGTGGTCCCAGATGAGAGTTCCTGGGGTTTGCCCTCCACAGTGTTGAGAAGCCACACACTACTTGAGAATTGTGCCCTGGTCATTGCTCTGTAGTGCTGCTGTTTTGCCATTCACTGTATTTCATTTAGTTTGGAGGACATCAAAGGTGAGATCTTTCATGCACCTGTGTCTCTCATTTTCAGATGTCCTACTAATTTTATATGTGAATGCCTTAACTGAACCCTTCATGTTTTTCTGCTGTCAGAACGCAATGACTGGCAGCCGAGGTCACACTCACCTTTCATATAATGGATGAAAAATATGGAAACCTATTGGTTTCTGCTTGAAGCCCCCAACATCTTCCAGAATCATCTGCATTTTCAGTGGTGGCATGGGAAAGAGAGGAAATTCGAACTGACGTTGGTGTGAATCCTGGAAATGAATACCACAGGGGAGGTCTAGGGAGTGTATAGTAGGTGTATCAGTCCAGAGGAAGCAAGCTGGCTGCCTTGCCCCTCCAGATGCATGCCTCAGCTGCATGTGCAGGCATGTGGCTGCGGGAGACACTCTGTCCTAGCCCCATTGCTGCCCATGGTGACCTAAAACAATGCCACAGAGTTGCTGGAGACATTTCCAGTAGTTCTCCTCTGCACACACTTGCAACCAGAGTGCAATATTTTATGCTCCGTATTAAAGAAATAAAGTGTATTTTTCATCTGATCTCCATCTGTGAGTTTGAACAAGGTGAAACTTTCCTGAAGGGAGAATGTGCTCATTGTAATCCATAATTCCTCCAGTGTGTGTTTCTGCCTTGCCTCTGGAATGTTGCCCTCTCAGGTTACCAGCAGCAGTGGAGCATCCCCAGGCTTGGCCTCCTGGAGATATGCTGCAGTGAAAACCATATGAATATTTAGCACTTAATCTACTGTTTCATCTATCTTTCACTTTAAAAATATTTTATGTTTTACTAATATTATCACTGGAAATCGGGCATCAAGATAAAAATGAAGGCAGTTTGTACCTTTCTCCTTGGCTCTCAGGGACCTCTGCTGTTTGGGGCAGGCAGGTGAGGGAGCCTGTGCTCTTGCTGCACTGACCAAGTCAGTTGGTTTCTTTTCAGCCTTGCAACAGCTATGCCGAATCTATGTCAGCACCCACACTCAGGCCTCTTGAGGAGAGTGAGTGCCTCAGCTCTGTATTTTCACGAAGAACCAGCCATGCGTAGGGTGCTGTAGAATGAAGCCTTGTGGCACCCATGGCCATCTGACAGCACTCACCATGCCTTTCAGTTACATCTCGAAACTTCCGGAGAGCAAGAAGCAATAAAGTTACACACGATGGCTAGCTTATTAGATTAATTTATACAAAATGACATGTTTCAGATTGAATATTGAACAAGTACAAAATCGAATGTCTGGGCCTACAGCTTGTAGGCCTGGCCTTGGGAGTAGCAGACAAGTCACAGAAGCAACAGGAAGTGTGCTGCCTCCCTCATCACCTCTGCAGCTATGCCTCAGATTCCTGAGTGACTGTCATCTTTGGGTTATCATTTTCAAAATAGTCACTAACTTTGGAACCACTCCAAAGAGGAGAATACATTAAGCCATTAATAATGATTCACCTTTGAGTGAAAATAGAATAGTAATTTCTTTAGAAATTAGGAATCAACAAGAGGCTCAGACAGAGAGAAAACTGGGTTCTGGCTTCAGTAGACCCTGTGAGATGCTCAATTTGAGCTTAAGTAGGACTTTTAATTATGCAAGTGCCAGAACAGAAATTACAGAATTAATTAAACCCAAATCCTTGCTGTTCACTTGGTATCAAAACAATGGTGCACCTGAGCAGTTGCAACTTTAGTCAGGGTGGTCACTGAGGGCAACACAGAATTTACTACACGTGTCAAGGAGCCCAACACTGCACTAGGTATGGGGAGTTCACAGAGCTCCCTGCCATCATGGGGCTTCACTTCCAGGGGACCAGATGTACAATAAGGAAAGAGACAGATGATAAAAGATGGATGGATGGGTGATGTTAAGTGATGACAGATGGATAGATGATATTGGATGGATGGATGGATGGATGGATGGATGGATGGATGGATGGATGGATGATGTTAAATGATGGATTATGATAATAATGAATGGATAGATGGATGATGTTAAATGATGATAGATGATGGATGGATGACAGATGAAGGGGGGTTTGCAGGAAAGGAAGGGAATACAGCAGAGTTGGGGAAGCAATGAGTCATGCTATGAACCTTATCAGAGCATCAGGTTCATTTTGCCTTTTTTGGTTCATGGTTTCTATTTGGTGGCCAAATTTACCTGAATCATACGTAGAACTTAAAGTCTACCTCATATATAAAATGAACTAAGCAACAGGGAAAGGGAAAAGGCAAATGTTTAAATGACTTTTGTTTTTTCACTGAGAAGTTTATACCAATTTTAAGCTTTGAAATTTGAACTGAAGAGAAAGCAGAACACTCCACCTGTCCTCAGTATAGCCCATGTTTTGCTCAGAATTTCACTGGAAGGCACTGCCATCTGCCTTTGGCTTTTTTCAACTTAGGGAAAGAAGTTGGAGTCAGTGTCATTCATAATCTGTGAGGTCTTTCCTCAGCTTCTGAGCACTGCCTATCAGACACGCCTGGAGGTAAACAGCAGTCGCAGGCTGCGGCTCATCAAGGTGATCCTATCAGGACTGGAGCCCCTGTCCTCTACCTGCTTGGCAAGCCAGGACAGAAGCATCACAGTGGAGGGGGAGTGTGTCCAGGGTGCCCCTGAGTTCATACCAGCTCCTGGAGGACTGCGTGATATACCAAGAGAGAAGCTGGCGGGCGTCTGGTTAGCAGGCAGAGAACCACTTGGCCAGGACTGCAGAGGGTCATAGCTAGAAATTCCAGAGTTTAGCCCTTTCCTCTCGACACACCGGAGCTACTCAGCGTGTGGTGGCCCAGAAGGAAGGCAGATCCTCCCCACTGCCCTGCTCCTCCTGGAGCACTGTTATAGGGAGCAGGGCATGAGTAGGGACACCAATGGCCTGTGTGCAGGGATCTTCAAGTTTTTGAAGATCACCACATCCTGAGAAATCTCTCAAGCTCTGGTAAGTGGGGTGCTGTATACCTTGAAAGGGAGCCTCCATTAACCCTTCCTGATGATCATTCCTTCCCTCACTTTAGGTCCACCTTCTGAGGAGAACTGTCAGAGCTACTGTGTTACTGTTAGTGCTCAGAATTGCATTTTCACTCTTGCCCTCAATTTGGGCAACTTAGGGTGCTTCCTCCCCGACGGGGGCAACCTTGAGGCCAGGATGCAGGAGTTGGAAGTTTCTGGACATGAGGGACTTGTGGTTTACCTAAAGAGTTGTGAATTGAGGCATCTGTTTCGGTCTTGTGTTGGGTTTTCCTACAGCTGTCTGTTCAAAACCTCTGCATCTTCCTTTGAGATTCACCACTAATCACTATATAACAAAGCTCCTCTTGCACAAAGGCCATTCGTGTGTTCTGTGCAGGGACATGTCCATGTGCTGCCCTGTTTTGACATAGTTGCCCCTGATTGCTTTGGCTGGGATTCCAGTGACTCATGCACACCCACAAATAGCTTTCCACTCTTGGCTGAAGGACAAACAACGCCTGCTTTTTAGTACTAGATGGTTCATGGCAGCTCAGAACACACTTGTGAGAGCTTAGATGTGGCTTTGTGTGAAAGGCACTGTCTTGTATCCCTGGTTGGTTTCAGGGATGCAGAATAGCTGGGCTGGTGTTCCAAGGTGACCAGCTGCAGCACTCAGTCCTCTGGTACACTGCACAACTCCAATTCTAGGGCACTTGTCTGATTTTTTTTGTTTTGTTTTTATATTTCTTCATAAGAGCTCATTTTTAATATTTGGGTTTTCAACAGTATATAATGTTATATGAGAGAGCTTATATCTAATATTTCACAGTTGGGTAAAAAGCTCATTCCTACTCTAACAATCATCATTCTGATCAGAAAGCCTTTTTCTGTTTAGAGTAAGTTACAAAACAAGAATAAAAACAATGCATAACATCGTTATTAGTAAGTTCCAAGGCTTCAAAGCCCCTTCCACTGCCTGGAGTCACTGAACTGCCTGAGTGTCTGCACATGGCAAGATATGAGTCTTACCTGCACAGACCCTAGGCAGAAGCAGGGAAAGCCTCTACAGGCTTGCATATGCTCACACATGTCAGGTGGTATACCTCCAGGGCGGTGGCAGCACAGTAACACAGTGGCACTTTTGCTTGGAAAGGTAAGCCGTGTACACAGTGGTGTCCTGCCCTGGGCACCCTCTGCTCACATTTGCTGGTACAGGACAAGAGAAGGTGACTGCACATCTGCTATAGACTTAAAACAGATTCTAGAGAGCACCAAGAAGAGAGAAGAGGCATCATGTGGTTTCATGTGAAATCAGCAGACAGCTAATTTCAGAGTCAGTCTGTGGCCCCCTTCAGGGGGCCTCCCCCTGCCTCTGCAGGATGACACTTGATAAACACACCTTCCTTGTAAGTCATTGGTGTTAAGAGGCAGAATTGGCATCTAACTTTTGCAGATGGAGGTTATGAGGTAGTGGTGACTTCAAACCAAGAGGTCTGGGAATTCAGAGAGGATGCTCTGCAGGTAGGAGCAGCATTGAAAATCTCTGTTAAAAAGTTAGGTGATGATAGTCAGTGTATTTTCTTTCTCCTCAGAGTCTCCAGAGGTCACAGAGAATCTGTAAAATGTTGGAAGCCTTTCAAGATTACTAATTCATGGAAGAACAGACTGAGGCCCTGTGAGGGCTGTGACCTTTACACTGAGAGGTAGACACGCCCACCCACACTTGCTGGGCCCTCCTCTTGTCCACTGACTGTCACAGACTCCCTCCCTGCTCTTCTCCCGAAAGAGACACCTCAGAAGCTATTATGTAGAGCTCGTTCTGTAAATGAGGTTTTAAAACCTTAAATTTTAGAACCAAACTACTTATCTTTAATGCTCAGAGCGAAAAAGGTTGCCACTTTTTCGGGGAACATAAGTGGGGTTGTCCTAAAACAGACACAGGCAATATTTACAGGCAGGCAGCTTCTGGTAAACATGTTGTCTTTCCTCTTGACTCTCCTGGAGCCAGTACAGCGCTGCTTATAAACTGCCTCTGCCTCCTGGGAGGAGCCTCTTCCCTTTTGACAAGTAGATGCCGGCTCTGCCTCTCACCAGGGTTCACCTCCCCTGTCCTCTGTGCCATCTCTCTTTCCCAAGACCCAGGCACTCCAGGCACCTTGCTCTTAGCACTGCAGCCTCCTGTAGCTTGCACTGAGTCTTAGAACCTGTCTGAGCCTCCTCCATCACCAAGGAACCATGCCAGGATCACACATCTCTTCTCAATGATGGCTTCTGCTTTGGTTGGAAGGTATGTCCCCTTCAAAACCCATGTGAAACTTAATAGTGTTTGTGACAGTATTAAGGGGTGATACCTGTAAGAGGTGATATCTCCCTCATGAGTGGGTTGGGGCCACTTTGAGAGTGAGTTCAGAAGAGAGGAAGAGCTGCTATTGAACCAGGTACCCAAGGTGACTGCTGCTTCCAGGCATGTGACGACAC
This sequence comes from Sciurus vulgaris, assembly GCF_902686455.1. NCBI lineage: Eukaryota > Metazoa > Chordata > Mammalia > Rodentia > Sciuridae > Sciurus > Sciurus vulgaris. The sequence continues at coordinate 99,189,423 of NC_136475.1, forward strand.
TGAGACACTTCTGCTCCTTCCTCCCACAGCCCTGATGGGCATGGGTCGCCCCTCTCCCTGAGTAGTCAGCCAATGTTGGATTGCTGTGCCAGTGTTCATTTACTTTAACAAGAATGCATGGTCCTCAGTCTGGCACCGAAGTTCACTGCAGCTGCAGAACTGCAGTGCAGCCAGTGCCCCGGGAAGCCAGAACGTGTGGTGACCTTGAGGCAGCCTGCTCAAGTCCAGCAGCCCTTCCCACGTAGGAAAGGCTGACTGTTTGCTTGTGCGGTGTTTGGTGTGTTAAATACACAATCCTTAGGAAGAAAGAAAATGTGCTACAGATTTAGAAAACCCTCTTTCTTCAGTTTTGCATTTGCATTTCAAGTGCATGTGTTTGCTTTATCATGACATTTTGACAGTATTTGAAGGAGTATCAAAAGTTTAATTCAGCAAATTTTGAAGAACTACTCTGCAACAAAAATCTAGTTACTCTTATCTTAAATGTAAGATTGTGAAGCAAATACCTACAAAAACATCTTTAATCACCTTTGATGTTTAAGTTCAACAAACTTTGGTTTGTGGAGTTGTGGCAGAATATTGCATTGCCAGTGCTTTTCTGAAAGGGACCCTGAAACAGACTTAAAAAGAACAGGACCAAGAGAAGCAAGGGAGACACTGAGTTAGTCACCGTGTAGCATGCCCAGGAAAATCCAGTGCACCCTGTAACACAAAAAGTTTTTCCCTCGGGGGCCACTGTGTCTCTTAGAACTAATCTCATACTAAAGTCTAGGAATGTGGACACTTCACAATGTCAGGTGAATGTGACCCCCAGCATGACCCAGGAATGTGGTCACAGGGAAGCTGAGATTCAAAATACCATGTTATTGTCCTAAAACCATACCCTCAACAATTACCCTGCTCAACAATTTTATAATCAATAAACAATAATTTCTGTTCACATGAGGCTCACTGTGCCTTTTTAGCTTTTCAGACAAGTTTATAATCCCAATACTAATCTATGAGAAAGAGAACCATGTAAATTGGAGGAGAGGGAGAACAGCTTGGGAATCTCACTTTAAAAGATAGCCTGTGGCCATTTTGAGACAACAGCCAGGCCCCGTAGGACCCCTGGCTGGACTGACTGAGCCCCATCTCCAGGATCCCTCAGCCCGACCGATCACTCCCTGCCTCTGGGGCCCTCACATCAACTGACTGCTCCCTGCTGCCAAGACCCCCAGACCAACTGATTGCGCCCTATCACCCGGACCCCAGACAGACTGATTACACCAGGCCTCCAGGATCCCACAACCACACCAAACACACCCAACCTCCAGGACCCCTGCCTGACCAACCGCATCCCATCTCTAGGACCTCCAGCTGACCACGTCCACCCCTGAGTTGCAGCTCCCCATTTGCCAACACATTTCGAAGCCAGAGCAGCCATCTTGGATAATCCTGGAAGCCATCGCTCCGATCTTTGGGTGGGGCAAATCCCATCCTGAGACGCCTGCTGGGGGCTTGAAGCTCATTGTCAGGTACCTCTCATGTGTCAGGCTACTGAACACTGGGAGGTTTCATTAGTATATGATTGTTATACTGTAGATTTTCTTTTTTCTCCTTATTGAAAAAATTTAAGTTTTTATTTCTTTACTTTTCTTGCTCTCTTTTCCTTTTATTTACCTGTTCCCTCAGAGTCTCTTTCTCCCTTTTTTGCATGCTAACATCTGATTTCTCTTGATTACACTCTCACACTTTCTATTTTCTAGAACTTCTGTATATTCTTTTCTTATCCCATTAACAGCCACATTCTACATCCCTCTGCATCCTTTTTGTCCTCCATTAGAAACTGCAGACCTTGGTGCAAACCTGTTTGTTTTACCGGAGATAATATTTGAACTCACTTTGTTTATTATGACAATTTTGTTATTGACCCCATAGGGGCTATTTGGTCTAGATTTGCATAGTGTCTGATTTGGGCTAATATTGATCTCCCCTTAAGGAAAGGGTTTTGGAAACCTATAGGGCCACTATAAGCCTATAGGGGGAAATCTGCAATACCCCAGATCTGCACTGCTAGAGGGGAAGATACATGAACAACATGAAAAAACAAGGGAAGAAAATGATCCAAACAAATCTAGATTTTGTATTAATAGAATCCAATGACAGTATGTTAGAAGAAATATCAGAAAAGGACTTCAGATTATACATGATTAAGATGATTCGCGAAGCAAAGGATGAGATAAGAGAGCAAATGCAGGCAATGAATGATAATACCAATAAGCTGAAAGAGCAACTGCAGGAAGCAAAAGATCATTTCAACAAAGATATTCTCAAAAAAAAAAAAAAAAGAAAAGAAAAAGAAACAAACGGAAATCCTTGAAATGAAGGAAACAATAAACCAAATTAAAAACTCAATGGAAAGCATCACCAAAAGACTAGACCACTTGGAAGACAGAACCTCAGACAATGAAGACAAAATATTTAATCTTGAAGATAAAGTTGTCCAAACAGAGAAGATGGTAAGAAATCATGAACAGAATCTCCAAGAACTATGAGACATCATGAAAAGACCAAATTTAACAATTATTGGGATTGAGGAAGGCACAGAGATACAAACCAAAGGAATGAACAACCTATTCAATGAAATAATATCAGAAAATTTCCCAAACCTGAAAAATGAAATGGAAAATCAAATACAAGAGGCTTACAGAACACCAAATGCACAGAATCACAACAGGTCCACACCAAGACACATTATAATGAAAATGCCTAACATTCAAAATAAAGATAGGATTTTGAAGGCCGCAAGAAAAAAATGAGATTACATATAGGGGGAGACCAATATGGATAGCAGCCTACTTTTCAACCCAGATTCTAAAAGCTAGAAGGGCCTGGACCAACATATTTCAAGCTCTGAGAGAACATGGCTGCCAACCAAGAATCCTATACCCAGCAAAACTAACCTTCAGATTTGAGGATGAAATAAATTCTTTCCATGATAAACAAAAGTTAAAAGAATTTACAAATAGAAAGCCTGCACTACAGAATGTTCTCAACAAAATATTCCATGAGGAGGAAAGGAAAAACAACAATGTAGGTCAGCAAAGGGAGGAACTACCTTAGAGAAAAACCACTCAAAGGAGAAACCAAGCCAACTTAAAAACCAAAAATAAGCCAAATGACTGGGAATACAAATCATTTCTCAATAATAACCCTGAATGTTAATGGCCTAAACTCATCAATCAAAAGATATAGACTGGCAGAATGGATTAAAAAGAAAGACCCAACAATATGCTGCCTGCAAGAGACTCATCTCATAGAAAAAGACATCCACAGACTAAAGGTGAAAGAATGGGAAAAAACCTACCACGCACATGGACCCAGTAAAAAGGCAGGGGTTTCCATCCTTATATCAGATAAAGTGGACTTCAAGCCAAAGTTAGAAGGGATAAAGAAGGACATTTCATACTGCTTAAGGGAACCATAAATCAGGAAGACATAATGATAGTAAATATTTATGCCCCAAACAATGGTGCATCCCTGTACATCAAACAAATCCTTCTCAATTTCAAGAATCACATAGACCACAACACAATAATTCTGGGCGACATTAACACACAGCTGTCACCACTAGATAGATCTTCCAAACAAAATCCAACCAAGAAACCATAGAACTCAATAACACAATCAATAACCTAGACTTAATAGACATATATAGAATATTCCATCCATCAACGAGTGGATACACTTTCTTCTCAGCAGCACATGGAACCTTCTTGAAAATAGACCATATGTTATGCCACAAAGCAGCCCTTAGGAAATGCAAAAAATAGAGATACTGCCTTGTGTTCTATCAGATCATAATGGACTGAGAGCAGGAATCAATGATAAAATAAAAAAGGGAAATTACTCCAACACTTGGAGACTAAATAATATGCTATTGAATGAAACATGGATAACAAAAAACATCAGGGAGGAGATTAAAAAATTCTTAGAGGTCAATGAGAATGATGATACAACATACCAAGATCTCTAGGACACTTTGAAAGCGGTACTAAGAGGAAAATTCATTGCATGGAGCAACATTCCAGAAAAGAATGAAAAGTCAACAACTAAATGACCTAACATTACAGCTCAAAGCCCTAGAAAAAGAAGAACAGAATAACAGAAAAAGTAGTAGAAGACAGGAAATAATTAAAATCAGAGCTGAAACCAATGAAATTGAAACAAAAGAAACTATTCAAATAATTGACAATACAAAAGGTGGTTCTTTGAGAAAGTAAACAAAATAGACAAACCCTTAGCCACACTAACAAAGAGGAGAGAGAAGACTCAAATTACTAAAATACATAATGCAAAAGGAAATATCATGACAGACACCACTGAGATACAGAACATAATGAGAAGCTACTTTGAAAATCTGTATTCCAACAAAATAGAAAGTACCAAAGACATTGATAAACTTCTAGAGACATATGCTCCCCCCAAACTGAACCAGGACATACATGATTTAAACAGATCAATATCAAGCAATGAAATAGAAGAAGCCATTAAAAATCTACCATCCAAGAAAAGCCCAGGACCAGACGGATTCTCAGCCGAATTCTACGAGACCTTCAAAGAAGAACTCATTCCAATACTTCTCAAAGTATTCCAGGAAATAGAAAAGGAGGGTACCCTACCAAACTCATTCTATGAAGCTAATATCACCCTCATACCCAAACCAGGAAAAGACACATCAAGGAAAGAAAATTTTAGACCAATATCCTTGATGAATATAGATGCAAAGATCCTTAACAAAATATTGGCAAACCGTATCCAAAAACATATTAAGAAAATTGTGCACCACGATCAAGTGGGGTTCATCCCTGGAATGCAAGGATGGTTCAATATTCATAAATCAATAAACATAATCCATCATGTCAATAGACTTAAGGATAAGAATCCTATGGTTATTTCAATTGATGCAGAAAAAGCGTTTGATAAAATACAACACCCTTTCATGATCAAAACACTAGAAAAAATAGGGATAGTAGGAACATACCTGAACATTGTAAAGGCTATTTATGCTAAGCCCATGGCCAACATCATTCTTAATGGAGAAAAACTGAAACCATTCCCTTTAAAAACGGGAACAAGACAGGGATGTCCTCTTTCACCACTTCTATTCAACATTGTCCTCAAACTCTAGCCAGAGCAATTAGGCAGACTAAAGAAATTAAAGGGATACGAATAGGAAAAGAGAAACTTAAGCTGTCACTATTTGTGGATGACATGATTCTATATTTAGAGGATCTAAAAACCTCCTCCAGAAAACTTCTAGACCTCATCAATGAATTCAGCAAAATAGCAGGCTATAAAATCAACATGCATAAATCTAAAGCATTTTTATATGCAAGCGAAGAAACAGCTGAAAGGGAAATGAGGAAAACAACTCCATTTGCAATAGCCTCAAAAAAATAAAATAAAATACTTGGGCATCCATCTAACCATCTAACCAAAGAGGTAAAAGATCTCTATGATGAAAACTACAAAACACTGAAGAAAGAAATTAAGGAAGACCCTAGAAGATGCAAAGATCTCCCATGTTCTTGGATAGGCAGAATTAATATTGTCAAAATGACCATACTACCAAAAGTACAGATTCAATGCAATTCCAATTAAAATCCCAATGACGTATCTTACCGAAATAGAGCAAGCAGTCATGAAATTCATCTGGAAGAATAAGAAACCCAGAATAGCTAAAGCAATCCTTAGCAGGAAGAATGAAACAGGGGGTATCGCAATACCAGAACTTCAACTATACTACAAAGCGATAGTAACAAAAACAGCATGGTATTGGCACCAAAATAGACAGGTAGATCAATGGTACAGAATAGAGGACACGGACACAAACCCAAATAAATACAATTTTCTAATACTAGACAAAGGTGCCAAAAATATGCAATGGAGAAAAGATAGCCTCTTCAACAAATGGTGCTGGGAAAACTGGAAATCCATATGCAACAGAATGAAACTAAACCCCTATCTCTCACCCTGCACAAAACTCAACTCACAATGGATCAAGGACCTTGAAATCAGACCAGAGACCCTGCATCTTATAGTATAAAAAGTAGGTCCAAATCTTCAACATGTTGGCTTAGGATCAGACTTCCTTGACAGGACTCCCATAGCACAAGAAATAAAAGCAAGAATCAATAACTGGGATAGATTCAAACTAAATAGCTTTCTCTCAGCAAAGGAAACAATCGGCAATGTGAAGAGAGAGCCTACAGAGTGGGAGAAAGTCTTTGCCACTCATACTTCAGATAGAGCACTAATTTCCAGAATATATAAAGAACTCAAAAAACTCTACACCAAGAATACAAATAACCCAATCAACAAATGGGCTAAGGATATGAACAGACACTTCACAGAAGAAGATGTATAAGCAATCAACAGATATATGAAAAAATGTTCAACATCTTTAGTAATAAGAGAAATGCAAATCAAAACTACACTAAGATTCCATCTCACCCCAATTAGAATGGCGATTATCAAGAACACAAGCAACAATAGGTGTTGGAGAGGATGTGGGGAAAAAAGGTACACTCATACATTGCTGGTGGGGCTGCAAATTAGTGCAGCCACTCTGGAAAGCAGTGTGGAGGTTCCTCGAAAACTTGGAATGGATCTACCATTTGACCCAGCTATCCCACTCCTTGGCCTATACCCAAAGGACTTAAAATCAGCATACTACAGAGATACAGCCACATCAATGTTCATAGCTGCTCAATTCACAATAGCCAGAGTGTGGAACCAACCTAGATGTCCTTCAATTGATGAATGGATAAAGAAACTGTGGTATATATATACAATGGAATATTACTCAGCCATAAAGAATAATAAAATTATGGCATTTGCAGGCAAATGGATGCAGTTGGAGAATATCATGCTAAGTGAGATAAGCCAATCTCAAAAATCCAAAAGACGAATGATCTCACTGATAAGCGGATGATGACACGTAATGGGGGGTGGGAGGGGGGCAAGAAAGGAGGAAGGAGGTACTGTATAGAGGGAAAAGAGAGGTGGGAGGGGTGGGGGGGGAAGGAAAAAAATAACGGAATAAATCAAACATCATTACTCTATGTAAATGTATGAATATGCAAATGGTATGCTGTTACTCCATGTACAAACAGAAACAACATGTATCCCATTTGTTTACAAAAATAAATAAATAAATAAATAAATAAATAAATAAATAAATAAATAAATAAATAAATAAAAGGTAGCCTGCCTGTTTTTCAGAACACCATCTCTGAGGTCATTTCCTTAGAGCTGCCCATCTGCAAGGTGAATGTGTCTTTCAGTGTTAGGGATTTCATGTACTGTTTTTGTCAGTTTTCTCACTTCTATGACCAAAAGACCTGACAAGAACAATGTAGAGGAGGAAAATTTTATTTGGAGCTCACAGTTTCAGAGGTCTCAGTTCATACATGACTAACTCCATAGCTCTGGGTCCCAGGTGAGGTGGGACATCATGGAAGAAGAGCACAGCAGAGAAAAGCAGCTCAGGAAATGGCAATCAGGAAGCCTAGAGAGCTTTGCTCAGCAGGGATAAAATAGAAACCCCCAGGGACCCACCTCCTCCAGTCACCTCCCACCTGCCTACCACCCAGCAAATCCATTCAAGTGGATCAGTATACTGATGAGGTTAAGGCCCTCACAGCCCAATCATCTCACCTCTGAGCTTTCTTGTATTGTCTCACACTAAACCATAATATGTACAATGCAGGAAATTAATCCTGTTGTACCCAGAATATCTGTGAGGTGACTCCCTACTTTTTAATAGATAATATTAAACATTACCATAGTTCATTAACAAGCACATTTATGAGAGAGAGCTGGTCAATGAGTGTGTTGACCAAAGGGAGCTGGCAATCGAGACTTTCAGCTAGCTCCTTGGATGTTCACATGCTCAGCAGCTGCTGACCACACCTGCAGTGCTGCCACAGAAAGGCTGACTTAAATCTCTGTAGCTCTGTCTATATTCTTGATTAATTCACAAAACTTACTGACAAATGTGTATAAGATACGGGAAACCCTAAGAGGTGAAGGGAACTATGTGGCCTCTTGACCATTATGACTGGTTCTTTGAGAAAGTGCTCAGACATGTTCCTGACCTCACTCCACCTAGGAGTGAAGTTCCTATGTTGTTTTAGATGATAGCAGACAGATTTTCCCTCTTCCTTCCTGTGGGATGAGGAAAGGTGTCCCAGCAGTTGGCTCTCGTGCAACTTCATGACACTGCTCAAGAAATCCCAGGTATTTGCCCTTATGAACCTCTCATTTCTGGTTCTGGGTTATTTTCATACTGTTCTTCAGTTTCAGCTTTTCCCAGAAATTGAGGTCCATTAGCTGTATCCTGGGCACCTCCCCAAAGTCAGAGTAATGCTCTGTGCTGCTTCTGAGGTTCTAGGTGAAGCCATCTGGAAGTGATGCTGGGGTGGGGCTCAGTGGCAGATTTTGAATCTCACTCAAAAGATAGGATAGCATGATCACCGCTCTCAGGAATAGCATCACCCCCTCTCCAGGCTGGGACCCCACTGAGGGCAGGCTGGTGCAGTTACAACCCTCAAGAACAGTATTGCCACATTTTTATTATATCACCAACTGTGATAAAATAGCTGCCTTGTGGCCTTTAATCCTGATATGATATCCATATTTTAGCATTAAGAACTGTCAAAATAGTTACTTTGTGGTCTTTAATACTGAGAAGATATCCATTTTATAGCATCAAAAACTGACAAAGTATATGCTTTGTGACCTTTAATTCTGATATGGTACCCATATTCTGGCATCAAAAATGGATAAAACAGCTGCATGTGGCCTTTAAAACTACTATCATCTTTCTATTAGAGCATCTAATATTGATTTGGTAGCTGCTTTGTATTCTTTAATATTAATATTATGATATTCATAATATAGCATGTAAAACTGATAATAGCTGCCCTGTGGCCTTTGTAACATAATATCTATATTCTATCATCTTAATTAATATATTAGATGCCCTATTGTCTTTAATTCTAATGTCATATCTATAGTATAAAACTAATACTTTAGCTTCCCTGTGCCTTCAGTACTAATAAAACAACTGTAATGTTGCATTCAGTACTAAAGTAATAAGTGCCCCATGTCTTTTAATACTAATATAATTTATACTATTGCATCTAAAAAATGTAATGGCTATTCTTTGGATTTTAATATTGATATAATAGTCATACTATAGCATCTAAAGCTAATATAAAAACTGCATTGTGGTTTTAATGCTCTTTTGATATCCATATAAAATTAATATATTAGCTTTCCAGTTTTCTTTAATGTTAATATAATATCCATGCCAGAGCATCCAAAACTAATATGACAGCAGCTCTTTATCCTTTTATACTAAAACAATGCCCATACTGTAGCACTAAAAGCTCATACAACATTTGCCCTGTGGCCTTTAATATATATAGATATATAAATATATCTAAATATATTTTTATATATATGTACTAGGGATTGAACCCATGGATGATTCACTACTGAGTTACATCCCCAGTGTTTTAAATTTTCTATTTAAAGACAGGGTCTTGCTAGGTTGCTTGGGCCTTGCTAAGTTGCTGAGAGTGTTCTCAAACTTGTGATCCTCCTACTTCAACCTCCCAAGTCATTGGGATTATAGGCATGTGCCATCGCACCTGGTGAATATTAACGTAATATGCAAATACTATTACATCTTTAACTAATGTAATAACTGTCCTATGGACTTCAATATCATATTCATATTATTGCATCATAAACTAATATAACAGCTGCACTGTTTTTTAATATTAATGTAATGTCTATGCTATATTCTTTTAAAACTAATATAATGGCTGTCCTATGGCCTTCAATACTAATATGATATTCATATTATATCATCTTAAATGGCTATAATAGCTGCCCTGTGGACTTTAATATTAATCATAATATTTATGCTGTAGCATCTAAACTAACATAATAGCTGTACTGTGGCCTTAATACTAAATAATATACATACTACAGAATCTAAAACAAGAACAATAGCTGCCCTGATGCCTTTATTACTAATATGATGTTAATAGTGTATTATCTGAAACTGATATAATAGCTTCCCTGAAGCTTTTAATACAAATAAGATATACATCCTTTATTATCTAAAATGGATGTAGTACCTTCCCTGTGGCCTTTAATACTAATACAATATCCATACTATAGCTTCCAAAACTGATATACAGCCATCCTGTGACCATTAGTACTAATATGATAGCTGCCCTGTAGCCTTTAGTACTAATGTAATATCCTTATTATAGCATCTAAAACTGATAAAATAGCTACCTATGGCATTTAATACTGATATGATATCCACACTAGAACACCTAAAACTGAAATAATAGCTGCTCTGTGACTTTTTAGTCCATACTAAATGTCCACAATGTCCATACTATAGCATCTTAAACTAATATTAAAAGTATTGTGTAACCTTTCATATCAATATAACCATAATGTTATATTAAAAACTGATAAAATAACTGCCCTGTGTCTTTTAATTCTAATATGATATCCATATATAGCATCTAAAACTGACATAAGAGTTGTCCTGTATTTTTTAATATTAATATAATATCCATACTTTGGCCTGTAAAACTAATGTAATATCTGCCCTGTGGCCTTTAATAAAATATAATTACCATACTGTAGCCTACAACAGCAGTATAACAACTTCCCTATAAACTTTAATACAATATAATATCAATACTAGCATCTAAAACTAGTATAATAGCTGCCCTGTGTCCTTTAATACAATCTCTGTATTATAATATGTAAAACTAATACAATAGCTGCCACCTGACCTTTAATACTAACATGAATTTTATAGGGTAGCATCTAATACTAATATAATAGCTGCCCTGTGTCTTTAGTACTAATATAAATTCCACAGTGTAGCATCAATTACTAATATAATACCCTAATATAAAATATTTTATTTATAATATGATATTCATATTATAATACTAATATAAAAGCCCTTTGGCTTTTAATTAGTAATATAATATGCATACTATAGCATGCAAAACTAATGATATTTGCCCTGTTGATTTAATATTAAAATGATATCATACTTCAGCATCTAAATCTAATATATAGGTGCTCTGGGACCTTTAATACTAATATGATATCCATACTGTGGCCTCGAAATTGATATAGTTTCCCTATGACCTTTAATAAGAATATGGTAACCATGCTATAGCATTGAAAACTATTATAGTTACTGTTCTGTGGCCTTTAATACTATATGATAGCCATAATATAGTATTGAAACTGGTTTAATAGTTGTGCTATGGCCTTTTATAGTAGTATGATATCCATCTATAGCATCTAAAAGTAATAAAATAGCTGCCTGTGACTTAAATAACTAATATGATATACAGATTATAGCATTTAAAACTAATGAAAGAGCTTCCACGTGACCTTTAATACTAATATATATATCCATACAATAACATTTAAAACTAAGGTAAGAGCTTCCCTTGGCCCTCATTACTAATATAATATCCTAATATAGCATCTAAAACTAGTACAATGGCTACTTTCTGGACAGCATCTTAAACTGATACATTGTTTTCCCTGTGTCCTTTAATACTAATATGTTATACATACTATAGCATGTAAAAATATAGCTGCACTGTGGGCTGCAATAATAATATCCATTGTATATGATCTAAAATTAATTAAATAGGTGCCTGTGGCCTTTTGCACTAATATAATATCCATACAATATCCAAAGCCAATATATTAGCTGCCATGTGGTTTTTATTATTAATGATATTCTATTATAGCTTCTATTATAATAGATGTCCTATGACCTCAAATACTAATAAGATATTCATACTGTGGCATCTAAAACTAATTTAATGACTACCACTTGGTCAGATACTTTCATTTCTTCAAATTTGTTATCAGGAGTGACTGAAGTAAAAAAATATAATTGAATTCCATCATCATTGTCATCATGGAAATGGCTTTAAGAGAAACCTGGTCAGATGAATATCATTTCTTCCCATTTTCAACCAGTACATAGTTGGCATTGATAAACAGTCAAGTGTCCAGAATGCCCAAGAAATGTTATATAATATGACATACCTGTTGACAGGGGGAAAAAAGTCTAGGAAATAACTTCTGTGAACTTCTTGATTTCATAACAGGAGACAAGTACAAAAACAACATCCATGCGTCTGAGAACATTGGCTCATGGGCCCTTGAAGAAAGCTTTGCGTCCTTCATCATGAGCAATCTTCCTCCAGCAGTCAGGCATGCCTATGTACATGATGTCAGTTCCTTTGCACCCTGACTGCATCATTATGTGGCAGCAAACAGTATCAAATGGATAGGAAATCGACTCAGCAATGGCAGTGGCAAACTGTTCAGTCATCCAGCTATGCAGATGTAAGTATTTTGGGAATTTGGAAGCATTCCCTTTGCAGAGTCACAGATGCCAAAGTAGGCAGCTTGGTGGATGATAGTACCTACAAAGACACATCAAAGTTCTGGTACAGGCCTTCAACCCCATCAGATTTGTAGATGTTTACAGGCAGCCACCCTGGCCTTTGAATTCTCTTTTAATTCCTGCTTTGCCCATATCAGCTGCTAGATGGTTTTGGGCAAAATCAACAGGATACACAAAACACAAGGATGTGACCCCTGCAGCGCCACCTGATGACAGGTTCCCTGCAAAGTAGCACCAAGCTGGGTCCTCTTGATCACACCACCCAGGAAAATCTGCTTGTGTTATCTTTGAAGGAAATTTGAGACCCTGGGTGGGGAAGTATCTGATGACATTGACCAAGTTACTGTGCCAGAAGTACAGGACTCCCTGCTGCTTGGGAATGAACTACACAGTCCATAATACCCTTGTGCTGCTTAGCTGCAGTGATTTGCTTGCTTGGTGATTTGCTTGGCCAGCTCAGTGGGCACCACCATGGTCTTGGAGATGGCTGAATCCACTCCACCAACCAGGAAGTCCTTGATGAAGGACTCTGTCATGTTGGAAGAAGAGGAGGTGAGAGACTCCCTCTTGGTCTTTAATATTAATATAAGATCCATATGGCAGCGTTACGACTAATAATACTAGCTTCCCTGTGACCTGCAAAGTTAAAACGAATATCTAAACTAAAACTATTATAATATCTCCACTATGCATTTAATATAATGTTATGTCCATACTATCACATCTTAAGGTAATATTTAGCTGCCCTTAAAAACCAATATAGCATGCATATTCTAGCATCTTAAACTAATATGTGCCTTGTAGCCTTTAATTCTAATGTAATATCCATAGTATACTATCTAAAAGTTCTGTAATAGTTGCTATGTGAACTTTAATATTAATATGCTATCCATAGTATAACATCTAAAACTAATAAAATAGCTGCTGTGTGGCCTTTAATATTATTTATGATATCCAAATGATAGCATCTAAAACTAACTTCATTGGCTGCCCATTGGCATTTAATTTTAATATAATATCCATGCTGTGGCCTCTAAAACTGATATTGTAGTTTCCCTGTGGTCTTTAATACAAATATGATAAAATAATACAGTGTCAAAAAATGAATATAATAGCTGGGCATGGTGGCACATGCCTGTAATTCTAGTGGCTCTGGAGGCCGAGGTAGGAGGATCGTGAGTTCAAAACCTCCCTCAGCAAAAGAAGGCACTAAGCAACTCGGTGAGACCCTGTCTCTAAATAAAATACAGAATAAGGCCGGAGATGTGGCTCAGTGGTTGAATGCCCCCGAGTTGAACCCCTGGTACCTCCTCCCCCCAAAAAGGACATAACAGCTGTCCTATATGGATATCACAGCATCATTACATGATATCCATATATAGCATCAAAACTAATATAAAAGCTTCCCTGAAGCCTTTATTATTAATATGATATTCATACTGCACCATCCAAAACTGACAAAGAGCTGCCCTGTGGCCTTTAGTATGTCCATACTGTAGCATGCAAAACTGATATAATGAATTTCCTGTTTCCTGAACACTAATAAGATATCCATACTATATCATGTAAAACTGTTATAATGTCTGCCTGTGCCATTTAATACTAATATGATATCCATACTATATTAAAAATAGGTACCTTGTGATTTTTTAAATATTACTATAATATCTATACTGTATAATATCTATACTGTAGCACCTAAATCTAATTTAATAGCTGCCCTGCAGTCTTTAATATTAATATATTCTCCACACTATAGCAGCCTAATGTAGTATTATAGCTGCCTTATGCTCTTCCATACTTACCTAATATCCATACTATAGCACCCAAAACTAATGTAAATGCTGAACCACACTAATAGTACATCCATATTATAATTTCAAAAACTACTGTAATAACTGCCCTGCGGTCTTTGCTATTAATGTAACATCCTTATTATGGAATTTTAAATGGATACAATAGCTTTCCTGTGACCTTAACTTTAATATAAATACTATAGCATGTAACACTAATATAATACCTGTGGCATTTAATACTAATATAATATCCATTGTATATCATCTAAAGCTAATAAAATGCTGTCCTTGGCCTTAATAGTAATTTAAGATGCTCCATACTAGAGCATCTGAAACTAATATAATAGTTGTACTGTGACCTTTAAAATTAATGTAATATTCATGTGATAGCATCTAGTTCTAATATAATAGCTGACTTTTGGCCTTTAGCACCAATATGCTACCCATATTGTTGTTGGAGGCCGCTGCCCTGTAGGGCCCGCAGTGGTGGCTGACCTCGCCCTAAGATGGCGCCGAGAAGCCCAGCTGCAAGTGCTTTCTATTGGCTGACTGATCTCCTCCGCATCCGTGCTTAGCTCGTGATCAGTACATGTCCTCATTACCCACCATTGAGTCTCCATGAGCCAAACGTCTGACCCATTAAGGTGATTGGCTGTTATATCCCATAAAGCTGCATACTTTACGTGGCGGGGAGAGCAAGCAAGGCAAGGAGGGCAGACAGCAGCTGCAGGACGAGAGAAGAGGAGAGGCGGCCGCGGCGCGACGAGAGAGGAAGAAGAGAGAAGTGGAAGCTGAATGAGACAAAAGAAGGAGAGAGAAAGCTGCACGACAAGAGAAGAAAGAGAGAGAGAGCTGCGCGACAAGGGAAGAAAAAGAAGACAGCGGCGGTGGAGGAGGAGGAAGAACCAGGCACTCGGCTCAGAAGCTCTCCTATAAAAATAAAGACCTTAAAACTTCATTTGAGAGCCAAGTCTTCATTGTACTCGCTGGACGAGACAAGTGGTGCTGAAATCCGGGACCCCTTGCACCACCACAAAAGAGGTAAGTAATATCCAGGTAAAACAGCTGTTAAAACTAAACAAGTCTAGTAAAATAAGTTAAGAAAGGTTAAAGCAGGTACAGGGAGCTGGGTAAATTAACCCCCAGTGGACTGGCCAGGTATTAAGATTTTGTGTGCTTGTTGTTTGTCAGGAGCTCATGTCTTTGGTTGTATTGTATTGTTGCAGAGCGCTGCTGTTCTTAGTTGTTTTAGTGTGGCTTAGCATTGTAGTGTGGGCAGCATTTAAAGCTTTAGAAAATGGGTGGCGAAACATCATGGATCAGAATGGAGGGTCCGCTTAGAGACTTATTAAAAGCAAATGGAACACCTCTGAAAACAAAGACTGCGAGGCTTTTCCTCAGAACGATAGAGGAAGCTGCGCCATGGTTTTTAGATGAGGGACTCTTAAACATACCACAGTGGGATCACTTAGGAGAGGATCTAAGAAAGAGGGAGAAAGTAGAACCATTGCCGGTGGGCACGAGCGCAATTTGGAAGTTGATTCGCGGGTGCTTAATTAACCCGAGGCCAACGTTTAAAGATACGCTAGAAAAAGGAGAGGACATTTTAGAGGAGAAAAAAGAGGAACAGGAAAAAAGAACACAAGAAATGCAAGGGCTAAACTTTAAGAGAGGAGGACCCCCAGGATCATGTTTCCACTGTAAACAACAAGGACACTTTAAAAAACAATGTCCCCAGTTAAAACAGCAAGACAGACCCCAGAGAAGGCCTAAACCAAACAATGTCCCCAGTTAAAACAGCAAGACAGACCCCAGAGAAGGCCTAAATCTGGAGTCTGCCCAAGATGTAGAAAGGGATATCATTGGGCTAGTGAATGTAGATCTATGATAAATGTAGATGGTAACCCTATCCTTCCTCGTGGAAGTTCAAAAAATGAGGGTTGGGGCCCACAACCCCAGGGCCCAGCACAAATGTATGGGGTGATTCAAAAAGTGGCCAGGACACATTATCCAGTGACAGACCAAGGAGAGCAACACGAGGAAGTGCAGGACTGGACCTCTGTTCTACCACCAGAGCAATACTAACGCCAGAAACGGGAGTACAAGTCATACCTGTTGACTTTAAGGGTCCCCTACCTGAGAACACCATGGGACTATTATTAGGCAGAAGCTCCAGTGCACTTAAAGGATTAATGATAGTTCCAGGAGTCATAGATCAAGATTATACAGGAGAAATTAAAGTGCTTGCTTCATCACCTCAGGGCATTATTTCCATTTCTCCGGGAGACCGAATAGCTCAGCTTTGTATACTACCTAGTCTTCATGGCTCATTCCCATCACAACAACGTTTTAGGGGAGATAAGGGTATGGGATCTGCAGGTATTGATTTGGCCTGCCTTACTATGGAACTAAAAAACAGACCTATGTTAGAATTAATTGTAAAAGGAAAAATTATAAATGGATTGTTAGACACGGGAGCAGATACAAGTATCATAGCGGAAAAAGACTGGCCAAAGGATTGGCCCACACAAAAGGCAAATCAAACATTGAGAGGATTAGGTATTGCCACAGAACCAAAAAAGAGCTCCATGTGGCTACAATGGAAAAGCCCAGAAGGTCAAGAAGGACTTTTCCAACCATATGTCTTAGAACAAATCCCGGTGACATTATGGGGTAGAGATATTTTAAATCAAATGGGGATGAAAATAACCACAGAAGGAATATACAGTGAACAAGCACAAAACATAATGAAAAAACAAGGGCACAAGTGGGGAAAGGGCTTAGGAATCAATGAACAAGGCATAACAGAACCAATATCAATTAAACAAAAAGGTGATCGGGATTGGGTTTTTCCTCGGGGCCACTGATGAAATAATTAAAATAAAATGGAATATAGAAAAACCAATCTGGGTCCCTCAGTGGCCCCTAAATACAGAAAAACTTAAAGCAGCCCAGGAATTAGTACAAGAACAATTAGAGGCAGGGCATATAAGGCCCTCCACATCACCTTGGAATACCCCCATATTTGTTATAAAAAAGAAATCAGGTAAATGGAGATTATTACATGACCTAAGAGCCATCAATGCCGTAATGCAATCCATGGGGCCAATTCAGTTGGGCCTACCAGTCTTATCAGCATTACCAAAGGACTGGAAATCAATAATATTAGATATAAAGGATTGTTTTTTTCTCTATTCCTCTCCACCCTGACGACATACAAAAGTTTGCTTTTACGGTCCCCTCCATTATTCATGGACAGCCTGATGCCAGATATGAATGGAAAGTCCTACCCCAAGGGATGGCCAATAGTCCAACCATATGTCAAATTTACATAAATAGTGCTTTAATACCAATCAGAAATAAGTACCCAGATATAATTATATATCATTATATGGATGATGTATTAATTTGCCACCCAGAACAAACAATACTAGATAAGGTATTTACTGATCTAATTAGTCATTTAAAGACAAGAGGACTTATTATAGCACCTGAAAAGATACAAAGACAACAAGTTCAAGAATTTTTAGGCGCTAAAATAAACAGCACAATCATTACACCCCTAAAAACTTTTCTTAGACTCAACCATCTTAATACCTTAAACGATTTTCAAAGGTTATTAGGTGATATTAATTGGATAAGGCCTTACCTTAGATTAACTACTCAAGATTTAGGACCATTATTTAATATCTAAAGGGAGATGCTCATCCTTCTTCACCCAGAAAACTTACAGAGGAGGCCAGAAAAACCCTAGATGTAGTACAAAAAAGACTAGACGAGGCACAGGTTGATCGTACAGATCTGTTGGCATCTCTATCACTCATAGTACTTCCAAATAATTTAGTCCCTACAGGAGTCCTCTGGCAACAAGGACCTTTAATGTGGATACATTTACCCTACTCTCCAGGAAAAACAATAGTTTCTTATCCTGAAGCAATGGCACAAATAATATTCAAGGCATTAAAATCAGCCATCATAGTATTTGGAAAAACTCCAGACAAGATAATAACCCCATATAATTCAGAACAAATTTCTTACTTAAGCAATAATAACAATGATTGGGCAATTCTTATGTTCACAACTGCTGCCCAGTTTGACAATCATTATCCAAAACATCCATATATACAATTTTATTTAAGAAATCCTGTGATTCAAATAAAAATTACAAAAAGGGAACCTATAAGACAAGCAGTGGTAGTGTTTACTGATGGTTCCAATAATGGTACTGGAGCATATTTTTATAAAGACAAGGTACAAACATTTCTTTTTCCAAAGGCTTCTGCATAGCAAATAGAATTATTAACAATAGAACAAACATTAAAAGATTTTCATAAAGTTCCTGTAAATATTCTGTCAGATAGCCATTATGCTGTTAATGCAGTTCAACAACTGGAAGATGCCTGTCTAATCAACAAAAATTCCACCATATCCAACATACTCTTAGCATTACAAAAATTAATTTGGAGTAGAACAGAGCCATTCTACATAGGACATTTAAGAGCTCACACAGATTTGCCAGGTCCGTTAACACAGAGCAATAATATAGCTGATCTAGCCACAAGGGATCCTCATGTTTTTTCTATAATAGAAGAAGCACAAAACTTCCATAGTAAATTTCATGTAAATTCTAAAACCTTACAAATAAAATTCAATATAACCAAAGAACAAGCCCGAACCATTGTAAAAAACTGTAATAATTGTGTAACATACATAAATTCACCTAATAATAGCATTAATTCAAAAGGTCTATTGCCCAACCATCTATGGCAGATGGATGTAACACATATTCCAGAGTTTGGAAATCTCAAATTTGTTCATGTAACTATTGATACCTACTCAGGGGTTATATTTGCTTCATTACATAGTGGAGAAAAAAATAAAAGACGTGATATCACATTGCTTACAGGCCTTTGCAACTTGGGGAAAGCCTAAACAATATAAGACAATGGGCCTGCATATATTTCTGCATCATTTAAAAATTTCTTAAGTACCTTTGATATTTCCCATTCCACTGGAATTCCATACAATCCTATGGGACAAGGAATCATTGAAAGAGCCAATCAAACACTAAAGGCTGTTTTAAATAAACAAAAAGGGGGAATAGGAGACACATACAGGTCTCCTAAAGATAAACTAAACATAGCATTATTTACTTTAATTTTTTAAAATTTGGACAAAGATGGAAAAACAGCCGCAGATAGACATGAAAATCCTACAGCGGCTCCAAAGGTCCTTGTACAATGGAAGGATGTACTCAATGGACAATGGAGAGGCCCGGATCCAGTGTTATTCTGGAGTCGAGGCTCCATATGTGTTTTCCCACAGGGTGAAAAAACACCAGTCTGGATCCCAGAGAGATTAACAAGACTGCATCTAAGACGTCATCATCCTTTACCATTAACTAATACCTCTTCTATTCTTCCACCTATTTTTAGTACCAATGCTTCGACAGGATTGCCTGCAGTTCTCTTTGATTCACAGACCATTCTTTTAATGCTACATCTTTTTCTTTACCAGGATGATGTTCAGTTAGGAATGAAACGTGTCAATCTTTATGATAACTGGCTTCTGCTTTCTAACACAAAAGGATATACTAATATACAGTCATTTTTCAGCCTTCTGGGAGTGGAACATATGTTGTGCCAGTGGAACTTCTCCAATTGGGACAATTCTTCTTTCCTATCTGCTACTCAGTCTCTTACCTGTAATGGAAGCATAACCTTTCCTCCCATTCCAGTTTGTGTGTCACCCCCTTTCATGTTTCTATTAACTAACCATAGTACTACCATCCTAAATTGTTCTGAGGCTAACATAACTTGTTTCCTTTCACAATGTTGGAATGCCTCCCAGTTTTCCGTTGCAGTAACCAGTCTCCATAACTGATGAAGACCTGCCTATGATTTTTGTCTAGAAACAAAAGAGACTTCGGCATTACAGCAGCAGTGGTTACAGCGGTGGCTGTGTCTGCTGCTGCAGCTGTGGTAGCAGCAACAGCATTAGCTACTACAATACCAATAGCACAAGCTGTCAATAATATAGCTGAAAGAGCCGCCTCAGCTTTACAAACACAAAAGGTTATCGATGCCCACTTAAAGGCTGGCATAACTGATCTTATACTCCTGATAACCTTACCACTCAATTATGATTAGAGACTGAAACATGGGCAGACATCATGGCTCTTGGAATACTTATGGTACTGGGTTTGGACTAATGATCTGATGCCTTATGCACATAAGACGCCAACAACAGGGAGAACGTCAGACCATCAAAATGGCACTTATGGTGCTTAAAACTGGCACATCTCCCCAGGTGTGGCTAAATACGCTGGGTCGTTAGCCAATGACGGGTAAGCAAACAGAGACATATATCAACCTAAGACAGGTCCTCATCCCAAGATGGGTGAGATACCAACGACGGGTAAGAATATGTTCTGCTATTATGCAACCTAAGACAGGCATGATCCTGGGGATCCAGAGTCACAGATAGGCTCATGGGGGCCCATACCAACCTAAGACAGGGTTCTGATGCCTGGAGGTCAGAATTCTGATGACGGGTAAGGATGGTGCTCACCACATGAGCTATCATGATGACCTGATCTTAAGCCACTAATAAAACAGAAAGGGGAAGATGTTGGAGGCCGCTGCCCTGTAGGGCCCGCAGTGGTGGCTGACCTCGCCCTAAGATGGTGCCGAGAAGCCCAGCTGCAAGTGCTTTCTATTGGCTGACTGATCTCCTCCGCATCCGTGCTTAGCTCGTGATCAGTACATGTCCTCATTACCCACCATTGAGTCTCCATGAGCCAAACGTCTGACCCATTAGGGTGATTGGCTGTTATATCCCATAAAGCTGCATACTTTGCGTGGCGGGGAGAGCAAGCAAGGCAAGGAGGGCAGACAGCAGCTGCAGGACGAGAGAAGAGGAGAGGCGGCCGCGGCGCGACGAGAGAGGAAGAAGAGAGAAGTGGAAGCTGCATGAGACAAAAGAAGGAGAGAGAAAGCTGCACGACAAGAGAAGAAAGAGAGAGAGAGCTGCGCGACAAGGGAAGAAAAAGAAGACAGCGGCGGTGGAGGAGGAGGAAGAACCAGGCACTCGGCTCAGAAGCTCTCCCATAAAAATAAAGGCCTTTAAACCTCATTTGAGAGCCGAGTCTTCATTGTACTCACTGGACGAGACATATTGTGGCATCTGAAATAGCATAAGAGCTGCTCTTGGCCTTTGACACTAAAATGATATCTGCATCACAGCACTGGAAATCATATAAGAGCTGTCCTATAGGCTTCAGTATTAATATGATATCCATTCTATAGCATCTAAAACTAACATAATAGATGCCACTTTCAATATTAATATAATTAATGTGACTTTCAATATTAATATAATTTCAGTACTTTTGCCTATAAAACTAAAATAACATTGTCCTGATCTTTAACATTAGTATGATATCCATAATATAGCATATAAAACTGATGTAATGGGTGCCATGTGGCCTTTTATATTAATATATCTGGGTTATAGATTGTAAAACTAATATAATAGTTGCCCTTTAATATAAATATAATATCCACGTTTTAGCATTTAAAAGAACATAAGACCTTCCCTGTGGCCTTTAATACTAACATAATATTCACAGTATAGCATCTAAATTTAACTAAATAGGTATTCTATGGCCACTAATACTAAAATGATATTAGCATATAGCTTCCAAAACTAATTTAATATCTGTCCTATGGCAATAAATACTAAAATAATATCCATATTATAGCATCCAGGTGCCTTTTGTCCTTTATTTTTAATATGATAACCATACAGAGCCCCTATAACTAATATAATATCAGTCCTTTGTCTTTTAATACAAATATAGTATTCAATATTTAGCTCCTAAACATGTGACCTTTAATATTAATATGATATCCATACTATGTTATTAATATAGGCTATAAATTAATATATTGCATATGTAATATACAGTATATCTTATAATGTATGATTCTAATATAATGTATTATATTGAATAATTGTACTAAAATTTATATTAATTATAATTATATGTATGTTCTTAGTATGTTAGATTACATATGATATCCAGAGTGTAATATTTATGTGATAGCATCTAACTCTAATATAATAGATGACCTTTAATATGAATACAATACTGATATTATAGCTGGCATGTGGCCACTAATATTGTGATATACGTACTATAGCATGTAAAACTCATGTAATAGCTTCCCTATGGCCTTCAATACTAATACAATATGCATAGTATAGCATCCAAAGTGAATATAATACCTGCCTTGTGGTCTTTACTACTAATGTATACAGTAGAGCATCTAAAACTAATATGATAGTTGCCCTGTGGCCTTTGATACTAATAAACATAATACAGTATCTGAAATATACATGACAGCTATGCTGTGACCTTTATAGCTGCTGTGGCTTTATAGCTGTGGCCTTTATAGTTCAGATTAATATGATAATTGTAATATTACATTGAAAACTGCTGTCAAAGTAGTTCTGTGGCCTTATTTTTAATATAAGATTCATAGTGAAGCACCTAATACTAATATAATATTGGTCCTGTTGCCTTAATACTAATATATTATCCATACTGTAGCCTGTGAAATTAATAAAATAGTTACACTGTGGTACTAAATACTAATTCATAGTGTAGAATCTGTTACTAATAATGTTAGTTTCCCTGTAGCCTTTAACACTATAATATCCATGCTATACTTTCTAAAATGATATAATAGTTGCCATGTCACTTTTCATGTTACTGCAATATACATAGTATTGTATCTAAAATGAATAATTTCCCTGTTGCCTTTAATACTAATATCCTCATTAGAGCATCCAAAAGTAATATAATAGCTGCACTGTGGCCTTCAATATTAATATAAAATCCATTGCTTGGCCTCAAAAACTAATATAATAACTGTCCTGGGACCTTTATTATTAACATAATATCTAACTGTGGCCTATAAACTAATAAAATGGCCACACTGAGGCCTTTAATACTAATGTGATGTCCATAATACAAAATAAAAAACTAATGTAATAGCTCCAGGTGGCATTTAATATTAATAAAATACAAAACTGTGGCATATAAACTAATATAATGGATGCCCTGTGGTCTTTAATACTAATATGATATACGTATTATAGCATCCAAAACTAATAAAATAGCTGCCCTGTGGTGATTATAGTTAGCATATTATCCATATTGTAGATTCTAAAACTAATACAATTATTGCCCTATGGGAATTAACACTAATATGATCTCCATACTATACAGTCTAATAAAAAGTGCCCTGTGGTATTTACTACTCACACACACACACACACACACACACACACACAAATATACATGATAGCATCTAAAACTAATAAGATAGTAGTCCTATGGCCTTTGATACTAATATAATGCCCATACTATAGTATCTGTAATAAATATAATAGCTGTGCTGAGATCTTTAATATTGATGTACTGTTTGTACTATAGCATCTAAAACTAATATAATAGCTACCCTGAGTATTTAATTCTATTTTGATACCCATAAGTAGCATCTAATACTGATATAATAGTTGCCCTGTAGATATTACTAGTAATATAATAGCCATGCTCTATTATCCAAAAAATGCAATAATTGCCCTGTAGTCTTTTGTAGTAAAATGATATCCATACTCTAGCATATCAAGCTAATAAAATAGCTTTCCTGTGGTCATTAATAGTAATATAAGTTCCATATTATAGCCTTTTAAACTAATATAATAGATGTTCTGGTTCTTTAATATTAATGTAATATCCATGCTTGTATCTAAAACTATATAAAATGTTGACCTCTGGTATTTAACATAATTTCCATATGAAAGCATCTTAAACTAATGTAATATATGTCCTAGGGCCTTTATGATATCCATATTATGGTATCTAATACTAATATAATAACTGCCATTCGACCTTTAATATTAATAAAACATTTATATTATACCATCTAAAAGTCATGTACTATCTGCCCTGTGACCTTTATTGTTAATGCACATCTATAACACCTTAATCTAATACAATAGCTGTTCTGTGGCCTTAACAATAATGTAATATCTATGCTGTAGTAGCTAAAACTAATAAAATAGGTTCCTTGTGGCCTTTAATACTAATATAATATCTATACTGTGGTCTCGAATACTAATAGTGTTCTTAGCCCACAGCCATGCTTCAGTAGTGTGGTCAGCAGCTCCCTGTGTTAGAGGGAGCATCTGATAAGTGTTCAGGACTTGAAGGTGGGTCTTCAGCTTGGCAGCCACAGATCTATGCAGTGAAGTCCTCCCTAGAGAGGAGTGTCCTTCTCACCACCTGTGCACAAAGTCACACTTCTGCACCCTGTTAGTCTTCTGAGTGTGTGTGGGCTTAATTCTGAGGTCTTTGTGTCCATAGGGCATCTTCTTTGAGTATTGAGAGGCAAACCTGGCTGGGAAGGCCAAGGGAGGGTACACAAGGGCAGATTTCCCATCAAATTGTAATTCATTGTGTTTGAGAAGAGGGTTGTGGTCCCCAGTCTGTTCTACCCTCACTCCCTTAAAGGGCTAGCTTGACCCAGTGGACACAGGTGAGACACCAGGACTAGGTGGAGCATCCTCCTCTGTGCCTTCCTGAGGCACCTTCCTGCTGAGATTAAAAGGGACATCTCTGCTGTTCCAAACTGAATGTCTAGGGGGCAGCTGGAGAAGGTGTGAGAAGTGGTTTGTCCAGCCCTGGGTTTTCTGGACTCCAGGACTTTGGGGATTGAGTTTCTAACATATGAATTGTGGAGGGCAAACATTCAAACCATAGGACCATCTTTTCAGAACAAGGCATGGGATGGTGGGCTCCATTTCAGCTTAAATGTGCGAACTCATGTTGTGGAGCAACCAGAACACTCAGCCCTGAGGTTTTACATCAGCACTAGACAGTAGCATAGCTCTCTCTGCAGCACCAAACAGGCTGATTAAAACAATCCAAGCTCAGAACGCAGTTGAATTGCAACCTGTGGAAAGAGTTGAAATTAAAAGTCAGGAAGGAGGTTTGAAGCTGCAGCATTAAGTGCTCCATGATAATCAATCATAGGTGGGCCACAGGGGACCTAATGGCAGCCACCCACAGGCTCTCCCTGGCCAGTGTGGTCCTTTGGGGCTCCTGGAATTGCCCAATGTCTGTCTGTCCTTCCCAAAGAGGCTTCTATGGGCAAAGATGCAGACTTGGGTTGTTGTGCCTTCATTTTCCTGAGATTAATGGCTGCATCTACAACTGTAAAAAATCTCTTTCCATAGGCAGCAACTGCATCCTCAGCCTGAGCTTATCAACTGCATCTACAGGTGTTTCCATACAGAACCCATGTTGCCCCAGTATGGGGCACAAGGGTAAGGGCATGCCAGGTGGACCAGAGCAGAGGCCTGGGGACGCCCTGAGATCACAGGGCCTCTATGGCACGAATGCACTGCAGGTCTGTCATTCATTCACCCGTTGAGGCACATCCTGATTCCTTAATCTATTTGGCCACTCTGACTCGAGCTTCTGTGTGTCATTGCACGCTGTATTTAGACATGTTTGCAAGACATATTTTCTAGACAGATGTCTAAATTCTTAGGTTAATATTGGATTATATGGTGTGCTCATTGTAACTCTGGAAAGAACTTAAACCTTTAAAAAGTGATGAACTATTATGCATTCCACCAGCAATGAGAGTTCTGGTTCTACATCTTCCAATCAGTGCTGCATTGGAGACTTTTGTAGCCACTTAAGAACCGTGTGAGGCCATCACACAGTGTGGGTTCTTTCCCCTCATGTCAGGTGACGCTGAGCAGCATGTCTGTGCGTCTTTGCCATTTTTATATCTTCTTTGGTGAGTTGTCTGTTCAATCTTCACCCACTTTTAATTGGATTGTTTGTTTCTCACCATATTTAGGAGACAAGTCCACTTTAGTTATGCATTTTCCAGATATTCTCACCAGTCTGCGGCTTATCTTTTTCAGAGCAGACTTTTTCATTTAAAAAATCTTTGAGAACTGAGCATTGAATCCAGGGGTGTTATAGCACTGAGCTACACTACCAGCCCTTTTTAATTTTTATACTTTGAGGTGGGGTCTTGATAAGCTGCCTCAGGCTCCCTAGTAGCTGGGACTACAGGTGTGCACTACCATGCCCAGTGACAATTTCAATTTTAATAAAATCCTTGCTATCAATTATTTCTTTCATGAATTTGTTTTGGAGCTATATTTTAAAACCTCATCATGAAATTTGGTCATGAGTATTTTCAACTACAATTTTTATAGTTTCACATTTTCAGTGTAAGCCATGGACTATTTAGAGTGAGTTTTGTGAATCTTATAAAGGTTTTCTATGTCCATTCTCCCATATATTTTTCAAACACTCCATCACCAGTTGTGCAGTAGATGCTCCTTTCTTCATTGAAAGTCTTTTTTCACTTTGGCAAAATCAGCTGCCTGTACATAGTGGGTGTGTTTGGGGCTCTCCACTCATCTCCATTTATTTATGTGTATTTCTTCACAGCATCAAGTTTTCCTCACTACTTCAGCTTTCTGACAGGTGTTGGGATACAGATGTGTGAGTTCTTTGTCCTTCTGTAGTCTGTGTCATCTATTCTAGGTTCAGAAACAGATTGCTGGAAACTTGAGTGTGATTTCACTGAATCTGCAGATCAAGTTTGAGATAATTTCATCTTGAATATGTAAAGACCTGAACAAGGAATTTCTCTGTATTGTTTTATTTTGTTAATTTATTTCAATTGTGTTTCAAGGTTTTCTGAAAGTGCAATTGTAATTTAAAACTTATTTTTTAAATTTTCAATTTAGTTGGTGCTATTGTAAATGGAATTGTTTAATTTTTTTCTTATTCTAGTTTTTAAATTTCCAATTTTCATATACATTGCTATATATAAGAAATTAATTGACTTCTGCCTATTGACCATGTACTTTGCTTTTTGCTATCTATATCCTTTATGATCAAACATGGGATGATGGATTCTATTGGTATTTGATTTCCAAAATTATGGCCTAGAAAAATCAGAACCATGAGTTTCAGAACTTCACCAAGACTGCCACAAGGGGGCGCAGGGTCAGTGCTGAACAGTGAGCACCGAGCATCCTCAACTGTCCACAGTGGCCAGCAGGGGGTGCTCATGGTGAGTTTTTCTGATCCCCTTGAATTATCTGCCTGCAAGGGATGGGTGTCTTGTGCCCACAGCAAGCCTCCTTCTCAGGACTCACCTGGGGAAATGCCATGACTGGGGACACCTGGGGTCTATGTCCACAGTGAGGTAACCCTAACCTTCAAGACCTGCCCTAACCCTCACCCTTGTGGTCCACAGGGGCGACCATGGATGTGGACACCTTGGGGCTATGACTGTGGTGACAAAAGCTTCCTTCTCCTTGAGACCCACACAGGTAGATGCTGTGGCTGGGGACACCTTGGGCCCATGTCCACAGTGAGGTAACTCTAACCCTAACTTTGGGATCCACCCAGGAAGAGACCATGGCTGCAGACACCTTGAAGCCATGACTACCATGACACCTAGGGACCATGTGTATCATGAGATTTCTTCCTCCTGGCATCCATATGGCAATTTCACTGTGGTTTTGGGATAAATGAAGTTCATCTGAGGAAAAGGTGGAGAAGACTGAGGGAAAGCCTCTTTCTACTAGCCCATGTGCTGAGGAAGAAGCCATGTTTCTTACTTTTATAGGTAATATTTTAGTGAGATTTCATTTTATAATAGTATCCACTGTTGAGGCTTTGGCTGTTAATTAGCACAGAATGCTAAAGTACATTTTATGGGGAGAAATTCCAGGACACTGAAAGGAGAAACACTGAGGCATAAACTCAGGATAGTTCAGGGGAGGCATGGGGGTCCCAGCACCTGCAGCCTCACTAGTGCCTGAGGGGAAGGGTTAATGCCACCTCATTGTTTTTATGTTTTTTTATGGTGGACTTTTTCCAGTGTTAAAGTACTTTAAAAATATCAAGAAGTTGATGTATCAATTGATAATAATATTGTGGCTGTATTGAAAAGATATTTCCACTATGTAACTATGAGTTTTATAGGCAATACCAGGGATTTCTGAGTAAGTCTACACACAGTGGAGTGGGCTGTCTGACAATTTCCAGAGGTCACTGTGGTGATAACTGTGCCAGAATACACTGCCCAGAATTCCTGGGGTGCCTAGTCAAACATACTACAGCTCCCACAGTCCTTTGTGGAGAGGGTTGGGCAGGCAGTCACTGAACTACACTATTCAGAATCCTTGGGATACCAGGGCAAGCACATGACATGAAACTTCCAGAGGCCTGCATGGTGAAGGTTGAGCAGCAGAATGTTACTGTACTGGCACAATCATCAGCGTCCCTGGGTATTCATGTGACATGCAGCTCCCAGCCTCTGGGGTGAGGGATGTATGGGCATAACAATAGACTAAACTACCGTGAACCTTGGGCACCTGCAGCTTGAAGAGGTCTCTGCAATGAGGACTGTACTTCACTGCCTAGAGTTCCTGAGCTTATCCATGGGAGTGTGCAACCTGGAGCTCCCATGGTCCTCCATGGTGTGGGTTGTACAGGTAGAATACTGCACTAAACTGCTCAGAATACCAGGGTATGCCTGGGAGAAAATGCACATATTGCACCTCCAGTAGTCCTCTGTGGTTAGAGCTGCATGAGTAGGTCACTGGACCATAGTACTAAGAATATTCAGGGTATGTGGGCAAGCGTGCAGACTGCAGCTTACATGGACATCTGGTAGAGGAGTATGTGGGCAAAACACTTGACTACATTGCCCATAATTTTCAGGTGTAGTAGAAGCTCAAATGCTTCCCACTATGAGCTGGCAAAATGTGGGGCTACATCACCCACAATCCTAGAGGGAAGAAGCTCCCAGGATCCCCCACAGAGAACCAGCAAAATACTGGACTACATCACCCACAATCCTTAGGGGGTAGGGATGGGAAGCTCATAGGAATGACCACCTACTATGAGCAGTAATAATGTGGGACTACATTACCCATAATGCTTGAGGGGAGACGGAAATCACAGGAGTTCCCCACCTCCTGTGAGCAGGTAAAACATGGCACTAAATTACTCACAATCCTGAGATGGTGAAAGTTCCTAGATTCCTCCACAGAAAGCCAGCAAAACAGTGGAATACATGACCCTCAGTCCTCAGGGGCAGAAGCTTTCAGGAGCCCCTTTATTCCCCACCATATGAGCGGGCAAAATGCTGGACTACATCATCCACAATCCTGGGAGCGGGTAGTGGAAGTACACAGAATCGACCCTTCTGAGCCAGAAAATACATGGGACTTAAAAACCCGCAATCATAATGGGGCAGACGTTCCCTGGGCTCTGAATAAAGTACCAGAAAAACACTGGACTACATTACACACGATCCACAGTGGGTGAGGTAGGTGGGCAGTTCACTCCCCCACCATAAACTGTCAAAATGCTGGACTACATTACCCAGAGACCTCAGGGGCAGAGGCTTGCACCACTTCCCTTCATTGGGCAAAATTCCCAACTAAATGACCTAAAATCCTAAGGGGATTGAGCTCCCAGGAGCCTTATGAAGAGCCAGCAAAATGCTGGACTACATTACAACTCTCAGGATTAGAGTTAGGGTTCAGGTTTGGCTGTCGCTCCTTGGGGGAACTCTGGGAGCTTCCTCACCCTAAGGATTATGGGTGATGTAGTCCTTGATTTTACCCACACACCTCTGTTAAAGAGATCCACGGAATCTGAATGCCACATTCTTGCCATGATACCCTGAGGACTCTGAGTAATTTTAGGATTAGGGGTAGGGCTAGGGAAATATTAGCTGCAAGGCAAAAGTTAGTGAGATTTAGGAAACCAAGGAGGATACTTGAATTCCGTCGCCACTAAGCAGTAGTGGGTAGTATAGGTTTACCACTGACACCTGGATATCCTAGGAACTTCCTTCACCATAGGATTATGGGTAATGTAGTCCCAACAGTCTCTGCTCACCGCTTGGTATTCTGGGATCACCTCCCCTAAGGATTGTGGGTGAAGTAGTCTTGGACTTACGGCTCCCTTTTGGGAATTCTGGGAACGTCCTCCCCCAAAGAATAATGGGTAATGTATTCCCAAGGTTTACACTAACTGGGGGGAATTGTGGGAGCTTCCTTCTCTATTAGAATTTTGGGTAACATAGTCCCATGATTTGTCCTCCTCATGTGAAGGACACAGGGCACCTCGTCCCTGCTTTAAGATAATGCAGTCCCAACATTTGCCTGCTCACTGCTGGGAGCTTCACCCTAAGGATTTCGGGTAATGTAGTCCTATTGTTTACTTTCCCCATGCAAAGGATTAGGGGAACTTCCCCTACTTTAGACACCTGCGCGCGCGCACACATACACACGCACACACATAGAATTATGGGCAATGTAGTCCCAATATTTGCCCGCTCACTGCTAGGGAGTTTGGGAATATTCTCCCCTAAGTATTGTAAGTGACATGCTCATGGGCTTACCACTCGCTTTAGGGAATCCTGGCAAATTCCTCCCCCATAGCATTTTAGGTCTTGTGTTCATCCATGTGCTTTAAGTCCTGAAAGTGAAAAGGTTTCTGAAAATCTAGCAGTGATTGTGGAGCCAGTGCCAAGTGCCAGATTAGAGCAGGGCTCTGCAGCCCAGATTCTGGTTTACGATGATGAGACTTACATGATGCAAGATGTGGCAGAAGAACAAGAAGTTGAGACCGAGAATGTGGAAAAGTGGAAGCGTCAGTTCATGGCAGTAGTGCACGCTGTACAGATAAGACGATTGAAGCTGCTGCAGCCCTGCTTCTCGTGGAATCTCCTACCTGCTTGAGGGATTCAAGAAGTCCTGAATTTACCCATGCTGCTATGAGGCCAGATGTCATTACAGAAACTGTAGTGGAGGTGTCGGCTGAAGAGTCTGAACCAATGGATACCTCTACTATTCCTACATCACCAGAGAGCCATGAACCAACGAAAACGAAAAAAGTTGGCCGTAAACCAAAAACCCAGCAATCACCAATTTCCAATGGGTCTCCTGAGTTAGGTATCAAGAAGAAACCCAGAGAAGGAAAAGGAAACACAACCTATTTGTGGGAGTTTTTTTTTTTAGATCTACTTCAGGATAAAAATACTTGTCCTCAGTATATTAAGTGGACTCAGAGAGAAAAGGGCATATTCAAGCTTGTGGATTCAAAGGCTGTCTCTAAGCTTTGGGGAAAACATAAGAACAAACCAGACATGAACTACAAAACTATGGGACCAGTTTTGAGATATTACTACCAACGGGTAATTCTTGCAAAGGTTGAAGGACAGAGGCTTGTGTATCAGTTCAAGGATATGCCCAAAAACATAGTGGTCATAGATGATGACAAAAGTGAAACCTGCAGTGAAGATTTAGCAGCAGCCGCTGATGAGAAGTCACTAGAACACGTGTCACTGTCAGCAGAAAGTCTCCTGAAAGCAGCAGCTTCTGTTCGTGGTGGAAAAAACTCTTCTCTGATACACTGCTCCAGAACCGAGAAGGGTGTGGCCAGAGTGGTGAATATCAGTCCCCTGCTCACAATGCCTCCTCCAGGTCTCTGCCCACCACAGCTTCTGTGTCGGCAGCGGCAGCTCCAAGGATGGTTCGTGTGGGAATGCAAATACCTGTTGTAATGACCTCATTGGGTCAGAAGATTTCAACTGTGGCAGTTCAGTCAGTTAATGCAGGTGCACCATTAATAACCAGCACTAGTCCAACAACAGCGACCTCTCCAAAGGTAGTCATTCAGACAATCCCTGCTGTGATGCCGGCCTCTGCTGAAAACGGAGACAAGATCACCATGCAGCCTGCCAAAATCTCACCATCCCAGCTACACAGCTTGCACAGTGTCAGCTGCAGACAAAGTCAAGTTTGACTGGATCCGGAAGCATTAACACTGTTGGAACCCCGTTGGCTGTGAGAGCACTCACTCCTGTTTCACTAGCCCACAGCACACCTGTAATGAGACTCTCAGTGCCCGCCCAGCAGGCATCTGGCCAGACTCCTCCTCAAGTTATCAGTGCGGTCATAAAAGGGCCAGAGGTTAAGTCAGAAGCAGTGGCAAAAAAGCAGGAACATGATGTGAAAACTTTGCAGCTGGTAGAAGAAAAACTTGCAGATGCAAATAAGACTGTGATTCATGTGGTAGTTGTCAGTGCCCCTTCAGCTCTCACCCTTCCGGTAACTATGAAGACCGGAGGACTAGTGACGTGTGAGAAATAAACAGCAGCTCTGCTGTGGACTGTATAGACTGCTATGGTAGTACTGACATAAATGATTGCAAGGGAAGTCATCAAGAAAAGTCAAAGGAAGACTTTAAAACATTTTAATGCACATAAGAAAACAATCACACTTACTAGAAATAAATTTCCTATCCCATGTTTCAGTGGGAAATAAACTACACATTGAGATGCTGACAGAAAACTGCCTCTTACAGTAGGAAACAACTGAATCCGTCAATAAGGAAAAGGATTGAAAGGGACCAAGCAGCTCACTACAATATCAAGTTACACTAAGACTTGGAACACTAACATCTGTAAGAGGCTCTGTAGTTTTCAGTGGGGAGGGGTTGGGATGGGTGATCTCATTGTTACATATAGCAATTTTTGATGCATTTTATATGCATACCAGCAATTATTACTGTGTTTGCACAGTACTCACTTAACTGGTGCTATGTGAAGACTCTGCTAATAGAGGTATTATAGAATGTGAATTTAAGAATGGATCCAAAAGCTTCAGAAAGAGATCTAGTGTGAAAAAAGATCTAGTGTGATTTTTTTAAATATCATATAGCTTAAGCTGATTTAGACTAATTTTCAGTTTTCTTTCTTGAAATAAGCTAATGGCTTGTTTGTGTAAAGCTTTTTTATCAAAAGAAAAATTAAAAAAATAATAACCCTGACTGTTAATGGCCTAAACTCATCAATCAAAAGATATAGACTGGCAGAATGGATTAAAAAGAAAGATCCAACAAAATACTGCCTTCAGGAGACTCATCTCATAGAAAAAGACACCCACAGACTAAAGGTGAAAGGATGGGAAAAAAGCCTACCATGCACATGGGCTCAGTAAAAAAATGGGGGCTTCCATCCTTATTTCAGATAAAGTGGACTTTAGCCAAAGTTAGTCAGAAGGGATAAAGAAGGATATTTCATACTACTTAAGGGAATCATAAATCAGGAAGATATAATGATCATAAATATTTATGCCCCAAACAATGGTGCATCCATTAACATAAAAGAAATCCTTCTCAATTCCAGGAATCAAATAGACCACAACACAATAAATCTGGGTGACTTTGACACACCACTGTCACCACTGGATAGATCTTCCAAACAAAAACTAAACAAAGAAACCATAGAACTCAATAACACAATCAATAACTTAGACTTAACAGACATATATAGAATATTCCACCCATCAATGAGTGAATACACTTGCTTCTCAGCAGCACATTGATCCTTCTTGAAAATAGACCATATGTTATGCCACAAAGCAGCCCTTAGAAATGCAAAAAATAGAGATACTGCCTTGTGTTCTATCAGATCATAATGGAATGAAATTAGAAATCAATGACAAAAAAAAAAAATCAGAAATTACTCCAAAACCTGGAGACTAAATACTATGAGATTGAATGAAGCATGGATAACAGGAAAAAGGAGATTAAAAAAATTCTTAGAGGTCAATGAGAACAATGATACAACATATCAAAATCTCTGGGACACTATGAAAGCAGTACTAAGAGGAAAATTCATTGCATGGAGCGCATTCAAGAAGAGAATAAAAAGTCAACAACTAAGTGACCTAACATTACAGCTCAAAGCCCTAGAAGAAGAAGAACAGAAGAACACCAAAAGTAGTAGAAGACAGGAAATAATTAAAATCAGAGCTGAAATCAATGAAATTGAAACAATTCAAAAAATTGACAAAACAAAAATTTGGTCCTTTGAAAAAGTAAGCAAAATAGACAAACCCTTAGCCACACTAACAAAGAGAAGGAGAGAGAAAACTCAAATTACCAAAATTTGTAATGAAAAAGAAATATCACGACAGATACCACTAAAATACATAGCATAATGAGAAGCTACTTTGAAAATCTATACTCCAGAAAAATAGAAAATATTGAAGACATCAACAAATTTCTAGAGCCATATGATCCTCCCAAAGTAAACCTAGAGGACATACACAATTTAAACAGATCAATTTCAAGGAATGAAATAGATGAAGCCATTAAAAGTGTACCAACCAAGAAAAGCACAGGACCAGACGGATTCTCAGCCACGTTCTACAAGACCTTCAAAGAAGAATTCATTGCAATACTCCTCAAAGTATCCCAGGAAATAGAAAAGGTGGGAACCCTACCAAACTCATTCTATGAAGCTAATATCACCTTCATATCCAAACCAGGTAGACACATCAAGGAAAGAAAATTTTAGATCAATATCCTTGATGAATATAGATTGAAAAATCCTTAACAAAATCCTGGGAGACCACATCCAAAAACATCCCGAAATCAATAATGTAATTCATCATGATAATAGACTTAGGGATAAAAATCATATGGTTATTTCAATTGATGCACAGAAAGCGTTTGATAAAATACAACACCCTTTCATGCTGAAAACACTAGAAAAAATAGGGATAGTAGGAACATACCTGAACATTGTAAAGGCTATTTATGCTAAGCCCACATCCAACATCATTCTTAATGGAGAAAAACTGAAAGCATTCCCTTTAAAAACTGGAAGAAGACAGGGATGCCCTCTTTCACCACTTCTATTCAGTAGTGTCCTTGAAATACTAGCCAGAGCAATTAGACAGACCAAAGAAATTAAAGGGATATGAATAGGAAAAGAGGAACTTAAGCTGTCACTATTTGCTAATGACATGATTCTATATTTAGAGGAGCCAAAAAACTCCACCAGAAAACTTCTAGACCTCATAAATGAATTCAGCAAAATAGCAGAATATAAAATCAACATGCCCAAATCTAAAGCATTTTTATTCATAAGTGATGAAACATCTGAAAGGGAAATGGAAAACAATTCCATTTACAATACCCTCAAAAAAAAAAAAAAAACTTGGGAATCAATCTAACCAAGGAGGTGAAAGATCTCTACAATGAAAACTACTGAGCATTAAAGAAAGAAATTGAGGAAGACCTTAGAAGATGGAAAGATCTCTCATGCTCTTGGATAGGCAGAATTAATATTATCAAAATGGTCATACTTCCAAAGGCGCCATACAGATTTAATGCAATTCCTATTAAAATCCCTATGACAGATCTCATAGAAACAGAAAAAAACAATCATGAAATTCATCTGGTAGAACAAAAGACACAGAATAGCCAAAGCAATCCTGGGCAGGAAGAGTGATGCAGCAGATATCACAATACCAGTCCTTAAACTGTATTGTAGCACAAAAGAACAAACCCTGCATGGTTCTGGCACCAAAATAGACACATAGACCAGTGGTACGGGATAGAAGACACGGAGACATACCCACACAAGTACAGCAATTTCATACTCGACAAAGGTGCCAAAAACTTATAATGAAGAAAAGATATCCTCTTCAACAAATGGTGCTGGGGAAACTGGAAATCCATATGCAGTAAAATGAAATTAAACCCCAATCTCTCACCCTGTACAAAACTCAACTGAAAATGGATTAAGAATCTAAGAATTAGACCTGAGACCATTCACCAAATAGAAGAAAAAGTAGGCCCAAATCTCCATCATTTTGGTTTAGAACCAGACTTCCCTAACAAGACCCTAATAGCACAAGAAATAAAAGCAAGAAACAATAAATGGGATAGACTCAAACTAAAAAGTTTTTTCTCAGTCCAGGAAACAATCAATAATATGAAAAGCGAGTGGGAGAAAATCTTTTGCACACACACTTCACACAGAGCACTCATCTCCAAAATTTATAAAGAACTTAAAAAAACTTTACACCAAAAATGTAAAGAACTCAATCAATAAATGGGCTAAGGAACTAGGCAGACACTTCACAGAAGATGATATACAGGTGATCAAAAAATATATGAAAAAGTGCTCAGCATCCCTAGTAATTAGAGAATTGCAAATTAAAACCATCCTAAAATTTCACCTAACTCCAATTAGAATGGTTATTATGGAGAACACAAGCAATAATAAGTGTTTGCATGGATGTGGGAAAAAAGGCACACTCATACATTGCTGGTGGAGTTGCAAATTGGTGCAGCCACTCTGGAAAGCAGTATGGAGATTCCTCAGAAAACTTGGAATGAATCTACCATTTGACCCAGCTATCCCACTCCTCGTTTTAAACCCAAAGGACTTAAAATCAGCATACTACAGTGATGCAGTCACATCAGTGTTCATAGCAGCTCAATTCATGATAGCTAGATTGTGGAACCAACGTACATGCCGTTCAATTGATGAATGGATAAAGAAACTGTGGTATATGTACACAATGGAATATTACTCAGCCATAAAGAAGAATAAAATTATGACATTTGCTGGTAAATGGATGAAGTTGTAAAATATCATGCTAAGTGAAATAGGCCAAGCCCAAATCACCAAAGGCCGAATTTTTCTCTGATAAGTGGATGACAATATATAACGAGGGGGTGATGGGGGAAGAGAAGAATGAAGGAACTTTGGATGGTGTAGAGGAAAATGGGGTGGGAAGGGGTTGGAGATGGAAAGGTAGTAGAATGAGACAGACAGTATTACCATATGTTATGTATGATTACATGAATGGTGTGAATCTACATTGTGTACAACCATAGAAATGAAAAGTTGTACCCCATTTGTGTACAATAAATCAAAATGCACTCTGTAAAAATAAAAAAGATTCTAATAAAAAAGTAAAAATAAAACATAATCTTACCAATAAATAAGTAAATAAGTAAATCCTAGGGGCTTGGGAAGTCAAGGCAGGAGGATTACAAGTTTGAGGCCAGACTGGAAAACTTAGCTAGATCTTGTTTCAAAGTAAAACAAAGGACTGGGGATGCAGCTCAGTGGCACACATTCCTGGGTCCATTCCCCAGGACCACAACACACACAAACCCAGATGATTGTTAACCCATTACAAGTTAACATAACACTTTATTAATAATATTTGTAAAATTGAGAAGAGTGATATTGTTTTGCTTTTTTGCAAATCTTTTATAGTCTAGCATAATAACGTATCAGAATCTTGAAATTTGCTTCTGTATTCAGTAATTTGGCATAATGTAAGTCTGGTAGTCTCTGGTAAAATTGTTCTGTAAAAATACGAAACGATGAGACTGAAAATGCAAGTAATGTTTTATACTATAAATTTTTTTCATTTTATGAACCCTCTGAAAGGATCTCCAGTTCCCTAGGCGCACCTGGATTACACTTTAGAGGGTTATACTTGAGTTTGTCTGAGATACAGGGTGTAAAAGTAAATGATGATCTTGGAAGTATTGTTGCCATATTGATCTCCTATGTATGATGGTCACTGAGTCCCAAAGCATCTGTATATGCTGAAAATTATACTGATATCC
This sequence comes from Sciurus vulgaris, assembly GCF_902686455.1. Lineage (NCBI taxonomy): Eukaryota > Metazoa > Chordata > Mammalia > Rodentia > Sciuridae > Sciurus > Sciurus vulgaris. The sequence goes on from NC_136475.1 coordinate 99,227,332, forward strand.
ATAAAGTCTTTATGAATTGGAAAATGTCACTGTGTTGTTTTTATTTTATTATATCTGCAGTAGTGGGCTTGAACCTAGGGGCTCTTGCATGTTTGGTGAGTGCTCAACTGCCAAGGACTCATGCCTGGGCCATTAATTTAGAAATCAGATGAGGAGCAATGGGTGATTAAGAGAAGACAAACAGACACATAGAAAAAGGTGGGGCCAGGTGGCATGGCCAAGCTGTGATGGAGATTTGCCCAGAACTAGCTCAGTATGTTTATTATGTAGGTTTCATCAAAAGGTCATTTGTGGGAAGGTTTCAGCAAAGCAGGCAATCTGAAGGATGAAGGACTGGTGAGACAAGAGGGTCATCTTTTTTTTTTTTTTTTTTTCAGGATCCTCTATCCCTGGGAGTTGGTTTCTGAACTCAACGACTCAACTGATAACTGCTGTGTGCCTTCGCACATAGCCTCCCCTCTCCCTGGACTGACATCACCATAAACTGGGCCATCTTGATCTGCATTTTTGCACAGGGAGCTCCCAGCAGCCATGAGGACGTGATTTACTTCAAATCACCACTCTCCACACTTGGCCACTGTGCAAGATCCGCATCCCTCCCTGCCCTTTCTTTCGTCGTGGTTTTGAGACACAGGGTCTGGCTAGGTTTCCCAGGTTGGCCTTGAACTTTACAGGACTCCTCCTGATTCTACTTTCCAAGTAGCTGGGTTACAAGTATGCCCAACAGAACTGACTCGCTGCTTGTTTTTTAAATAGAGAATGATATAATTTACATTTCCAAGTTACTTTATTTTCTGGCAAAAAAAAAAAAAATCCTAACCCACATATGAAGGGCGAGGGTAAAATATTTAGCATAAAGTTTAATTAGGAAATTAATTAAATTTTAGGGTTGAGATCTTGAAGCCAAAGATTTTGCTCAAGATGTTCAGTTGTAAGGTGTGGCTGTTACTGCACAGTGCTGTAGGAGGATGTAAGGGCTCAGTGACATTGAAAAATTCAGGGTTAGAAAAATCACCACACTGGCATCACAGGGGTTTGCATGGATGGGATGTGTCAGGAAAATTACTAAACAAAATGGAAGGCTGCTCTGGAGAGCTTTAGGGGATGAGAGTTGAAACAGTATCACATAGTTGCTAACATACCCTGAAAAGCAAGGAATATATACTGCCGTATTTGACTTCTAAATAATTTTCAAGCTCATTTCTGTTTTATGAATGAGAATGGTAGCACAGTCAACTTCTATGAAATACTACATGGCGACAAATTACCTAGTGAGGACTTGAACTTCCTTGGCAAACATAATGAAGATACACAAGTATGACATTGCGATACAATACCAGTAAGCAAGACTGTTAGAGCCTTAATTCGTGATCAACAGTTGACGTGTTGTGCTGTGATTAGGCTCGGTGGAATGGTTCCAAGTGTGTCTGCACGGGCTCTTCTCCCAGCCCACCCTAGATTGCAGCAGAACGTTCTCTAAACCAGGAGGGGTGCAGAAGAGACTGTGCACCGCTTTTGCAGTGAACAGCACCTCCCCAAAGTAAGCCGACCCCACTGTCCACACAACTCGGTCAGATCGATTCCTTCTTACTTAATCTCGGACTGTAGGAGACAGCCTGGTCGCTTCTTGGGATTCCCGAGAATCCACTTGGGTGTGCAACACAGGCTCCTAGGCAGCTCACCTAATAGTGCTGCAGGGCTGCACAGAGCGCGACCTGGGGAGAAACCCCGCCCTTGCGCCTGGTGGAGCCGGCGCAGGCGAGGCCAGGCGAGCGCACTGAGCAGCTACCGGTGCTGCTGCGGAGCGAGGTAGACGCCCGTGCTGCCTCTCGCGCGGACCGCCCTGGTCCCGCGTGCACCTTTCCCTCCGCTGGGATGCTGCGGTCCTGTCCGCTGCCTCGTGTCAGCGTCTCCACCCAGGTGAGCGCGGCCTCCCCGAGCGCGCGTGGGAAGCGGCTCGCGGCGGCGGCGGCGGAGCACTGGCGGGGCGGGCGGGGACCGCGGGGCGGCGGGTCACGGTTTCTATGGTGGTTAGTTTTGCAATCCTGAGGGTCTGTATGTGGAGAGAAAGGAACTGGACGTGAGTTATTTTAAGGCTCCCAAGCTGCTGGGATTCACGTGGAAGTTCCAGGGAACTGGTGTTGTATGAATTCAGGACTCACAGGTTTTCTCTGTTCTTGGATGGGAGAAAGGGAACTGAATAGGCACTACTTCTGGGCTCCAGGAGGACCAGGGGACATTATTTCTTTGGATGGCAGAATTCCCAGGGCAGGTGGACTCTGCTTAGAAAACCGTGGGAGTCAGTTTAGATTTCAGGATTCATGGGGCTGCTGAGCTGTATGAAAGGTGGGTTGTAAATGGTATTTTAAGATGGCAGAATGCCCAGGTGTGCTTAGCTCTATATGGAAAGCCTAGGTACTTGGATTTTGTGATTACAGAATTTCAAGGGCTATGGTAATCTACATGGAGAATCAGGAAAATGTGGTTGTATAATGGCAGAACATACAGGAATCCTGTTCTTTATGTACAGTGACAGGGAAACATTTAAAAAAAATTTTTAGTTGCTGATGGACCTTAATTTATTTGTATGTGGTGCTGAGGTTCGAACTCAGTGCCTCACATGTGCTAGGCAAGCATTCCACCACTGAGCCACATCCCCAGCCCAGGAATATGTTTTTATGATAACAGGACACTGTTAAGGGCTGGTGATCTCTGTACTCCAAGCTGTAAACTGAAGTTCTGTGATGACAGATCTCACGGGATGCTGTGTTTTTGGTGGAGAGATGGGGAATGTTGATTCTAATGATGGCAGAACGTGCAAGGATGTTGAGTTCTACGTGGAGTTCCATGGAACCAATGTTCTGTGCTTGCAGGATTCACAGGGCAGCTTGACTCTAAACCTCAAGCCAGGGAGCTTGAGGTTTATTATGGCTCAATGTTCGGAACTACAGCATCTTCACAGATTGCAAGAGAACTGGGGATCTATTAAGTCAGAACAGCCAAGGCTGCTGGAGTCTGTTTAGAAATCCAAGGAACTGGGATTCTGTGATAGCAGGACACTGAAAGCTTCTGATCTCTAAATGAAGAGTCAGGGAACTGAATTTCTAAAGTTCCAGAACTTGTAGAAATGCTGAGCTTTTCATGGAGAGCCAGAGAACATGATATCTAAATTGGGAGGAAGCACAAGTTGGAACTTTGTGAAAAGACAAGATATTGTTTTTCTATTGATGGCAGTATTCACAGGGATCTATACTTTATGAGTCAGGGAAATGGAGTTTTATGATGTAGTATAAGCAGTGTTGAGATCTATGTGGAGAGAAGGGAATTGTGTATAGTCCCAAGACAACCAGGCCTGCTGTATCTAGATGTAGAGTCAGAGTACTTGTGTTTTATCATGGAAAGAATCACACGTCGTCTGAATTGTGTGTGGAGAGCCAGAGAACTGAGGTGTGCAGCACTGTTGAATTCTAGGTGATTATCCAGGAAAATGGAGTTTTCTGATGGCAGAATTCTTAAGACTGATGATATCTGCTTTCAGATCCAATAAACTTGATTTCTACATTGTGAATTGTACAGTTGCAGAGTTGCACATGTCTATGTGAAGAGACAGGAAAATGGAGTTCTATTATTAAGGTAATATAACAGCTGCCCTGGGCTTTTAATATTAATGTGAAATTCATACTGCTGCATCTAAAACTAATGTAATACCTGCCCTTTGGTCATTACTACTAATATGATATCCATACTCTAGTATGTAATATTAAAATGGTACCTTTGGTCTTTTCTTGATACTACTATGATGTCTATCATATATTAACTAAAATTAATATATTAGTTGCCCTTTTGCCTTTACTATTAATATGATAACTATACTGTGTCCTCAGAAACTAATAGCTCATGTGTCCTTTATTACTAAAATGATATATAAACTGTAGAATCTAAAACTAACACAATAATGTGATATGTGTAGTATAGCATCTAATACTAATATAATAGCTGCTCTGCAGATTTAATATTTATATAGCATCCACACTATAGCATCTAAAACTAATGTATATCTGTCCTGTGGCTTTTAATTTTAATATAATATGCTAGAGAATCTAAAACCAGTACAATAGTGAGTTGTGGTCTTTAGTATTAATTTCATACTTCTGAATCTTAAACTATTAATAGGTGCCTTGTGGCCTTTTATACTAATATGATGTTGGTACTATATCATTCAAAATTAATACAGTAGCTTCTTTCTGACCTTTAATGCTAATGAAATATCCTTGTTGTAGCATCTTAAACTAATACAATAGCTACACTGTGTCTTTTAATATTGTGATATTGATAGTGTAGCATCTAATACTAATATAATAGATATCCTCTTTCCTTCATACTAATATGATATCCTTACTGTGCACTTTGAAACTAATATAATACATCTTGTCACCTTTATGTTACTATAATATCCATACTATTATTGCATTCTTCTTATTAATATTAATATGAATTTTATAGTGAAGCATCTATTTCTAACACAGTATCTGCCCTGTGGCTTTAATGAGTATATAATATCCATAGTATATTATTTAAACTTAATAAAACAAATGTAGTAGTTTCCCTATGGTCTTTCATACAAATATTATATCCATATTTTTGCATTAGAAACTGATATAATATCTGCCTTCTGGATTTTATTACCCAGATATCCATATTATAGCACACAAAACTAGCATAGTAACTACCTATGACTTTTATTAATATGATATCCATATGATAACATCTAAAATAGACATAAGAGCTGCCTTGTAGCCTTTAATACTAATATAATATCCATATTATAGCATTCATAACTTATATAATAGCTCTACTGTGGCCTATAATATTAATAACTGTAGCATCTAAATGATTTCATGCAATAATTGACCTTTGATTTCTTCATAATATCCATACTGTGGCATCTGACACTGATAAAATAGCTTCCCTTGGCCTTCAATAATAATATGATATACATTTCATAATATAAATACTGATATAATAGCTGTTCCCTGGCCTTTAATATTGATATGATATCCGTATAACAGCACCAGACACTGATATAATAACTGCCTTGTTGCTGTTGTTATTATATCCATACATTGCATCTAAAACTAACATAATAGTTACTCTATAGCCTTTATTAATTGTATTATGCCATCTAGGACTGACAAAGAACCACCCTGTGGTCTTTAATTGTATTATTATATCCACAGTACAGCATCTAAAACTAACGGATATGATATCTGTTCTGTAGCACTTAAAACTGATATATTTGCTTGTGATCTTTAATAGTAATTTAGTTATACTACAGCATCTCCAAGTAATATAATAGCTGCCCTGTGGGCTTTGTTATTAATACAATACCCATACTATATCAACCAAAACTAATATAGTAGTGGATGTTTGGCCTTTAATGTTAACATCATACCCAGATTGCGGCCTCCAAAGTGAATGTAATAGTTTCCCTATTGCCTTTAATACTGATATGATATCCATATTCTTGCAACTAAAACTAAGATAATAGCTCCCCCTTGGCTTTGTTACTAATGATATATTCTTACTTTAGCACCTGAAACTGCCATAAATCTGGCCCAAGGCAGATTATTATTCTAATATAATATTCATAACATAGTATCTGAAACTAATATATTACCAGAACTGTGGGTGTTAATACTAACATGCTATGCAGACCATAATATCTAAAATAAAAGTAATTGCTGCCTTGTTGTGGCCTTTAATGCTAATAAAATATCCATACTATAGTATCTAAAACTAATATGGTAGCTGCCCTGTGGTCTTTGATACAATGTCCATGTTATAGCATTTAATATAATAATTTCCCCTTAGCTTTTTATACTAATATAATATTCCCTAGTATCTCATCTAAAATTAAATGCTTTGTGGCCTTTAATACTAATATATTGGTATATCATCTGAAACTAATATAATAACTGCCCTCTGGCCTTTAATATTCATATGCATATTGTTGCATCTACAGTGTATATAATAGGTGTTCTGTGGTCTTTAATGCTAATATAATATCCATACTATAGGACATAAAACTAAGATGTTACTTGCCCTGAGACCCTTATTATTATTATACTAGTGTCTAAAACATTTGATAGGTGGCCTGTAACCTTTAATACTAATATAATTCATACTAATATAATGTTCATACTGTAGCATCTGAAACTAATATAATGAGTACTTTTTGGCCTTAAATACTGATGTAATATCAGTATCATTCCAACTAAATCTAATATCATAGCTGCCCTGTGTACTTGAATGTTAATTTGTGATGTATACAACATCTAAAATTAATATTATAGCTGCCCTCTTACCTTTAAATTAATGTAATATCTATAATATAGCATTTAACACTAATATAACCATTGATTTTTGGCCTTTAATATCAATGGCATATCAATAGTATAGCATCTAAATATAATAGGTACACTGTGGCCCTTCCTATTAATGTAATAACCACACTATATTATCTAAAACTAGTAGCTGCCCTGTATTTTTAAATTTTGATTTGCTATCCATACTGTAGCTCCAAAATTAATATAATAACTGTACTGTCGCCTCTAATATTAATTAAATATTCCCACTGTGGACTCAGACCTCCTACCATATGTTCACCGTGGCCTCTGTCACTCACGTGCTATCCTCATTGTGGCCTCCTTATTGCACATAATATCCTGCCAGATGCCTCCGACACTCATTCGATATCCTGACCTTTGACACATAATATCCCGATTGTGGCCACTGATACATGATATCATCACCCATGACTTCTGACCATCAAATAATCCCTCACTGTGACCTGTGACACTCACATTGTGAGTGAGTGTCTGGCAGCCATTTAATCTCTTCTTTCTAATATGCACCCTGTTTTGTGAGTCACTCAGATTACCCTCAGGCCTCTGACACTAATTCAATGCCTTTTTTGTGGCATCTAGTACTAATCTCTTTCGTGTGGTCTTCACAATGTGCACAGTGTGGCCTCTACTACTAATATAACATCCTCATCATGGCCTCTAACACTAATATAATGTACACAATGGTGCCAAAAATACTATAGCAACATCCATCGAGTGGCCTCTAAACGGTAACCCCTAACACTATTGTGGTGTCCACGCATTGGTTTCTCCTGACAGGTGTTTTTAGAAGTGCAGTTGTGCCTCACCTCTAAACTGGTTTGTAAGGGTCAGCTTCCAGTGACGTTTGATGTGTCTGGTTTCTGGCATGGAGTTGACGTGGCTGTTTTGATAGCAGTTGAGCTTAAGTGAGCAATGATTTAGTGAATTAGGTCCACTTAATGAAGCATCCATAAAGAACAAAAGGACAAGGGTTAAGGACTCTGTTTTGAAGGGGCTGAGAGGGAGCTGCCTGGAGAGGGCACGGGAGTGACATGCCCTTCGGCACTGCCTTTCCTGTGTGTTGTCCTCTGCCTGTTCAATAGAGAGAAGCCGAGGGTCAGCTGGGAAACTGACGCTTTCAACCAGCATCTGAAGAGGATTCCGATTTGTGCACCAAAGGCCTTTGGAGAAGACAGCTGCTGCCATCCAAAGGTAAGTAGCGTTGGGGTGGGAATTGATTTTAGAGTTGAGGTTAGGAGTTTGGATGGGGTTGTACATGGGGAAGGGGATCAGAATGGATTTGCGAAGGGACATAGGACAAGAAACAGGGTGATGATTCGGGGATAGGATTAGAGTTACAGTTGGTTATGAGGAGATAGGAGAAGATTAAGGAATATGATCAGTGAAATGCTATATGGTTGGTGCCATGGATAGAACTGCTGTTAAGAACTTGGGTTAGATATACAGGGTATAGGAAAAGTTACAGTTTTAAAGTAGGTTTAGCATAGCAGGCTGTGAGGTCAGGGTCAGGATCAGAGGGTCAGTGTCAGCATTAGGGTCAGGTTCTGAATAACATTCATGGTTTGGGTCAGTATCAGTCAGGGGAGGGTAAGACACAGAGTCAGCATCAGGGATTGTAAGGGTTACAATCAGGGTTAGGATCAGGATGTTGAGGAAAGGGTTAAAGGCTGAGGGAAAGGACTAAGGCTAGAATAGATTATGGGTAGGACTACCACTAAGTCTAGGGCTATGATGAGAGACAGGGTTAGGGTTAGAGGTTAGGGTTAGGGTTAGGGTTAGGGTTAGGGTTAGGGTTAGGGTTAGGGTTAGGGTTAGGGTTAGGGTTAGGGTTAGGGTTAGGGTTAGGGTTAGGGTTAGGGTTAGGGTTAGGGTTAGGGTTAGGGTTAGGGTTAGGGTTAGGGTTAGGGTTAGGGTTAGGGTTAGGGTTAGGGTTAGGGTTAGGGTTAGGGTTAGGGTTAGGGTTAGGGTTAGGGTTAGGGTTAGGGTTAGGGTTAGGGTTAGGGTTAGGGTTAGGGTTAGGGTTAGGGTTAGGGTTAGGGTTAGGGTTAGGGTTAGGGTTAGGGTTAGGGTTAGGGTTAGGGTTAGGGTTAGGGTTAGGGTTAGGGTTAGGGTTAGGGTTAGGGTTAGGGTTAGGGTTAGGGTTAGGGTTAGGGTTAGGGTTAGGGTTAGGGTTAGGGTTAGGGTTAGGGTTAGGGTTAGGGTTAGGGTTAGGGTTAGGGTTAGGGTTAGGGTTAGGGTTAGGGTTAGGGTTAGGGTTAGGGTTAGGGTTAGGGTTAGGGTTAGGGTTAGGGTTAGGGTTAGGGTTAGGGTTAGGGTTAGGGTTAGGGTTAGGGTTAGGGTTAGGGTTAGGGTTAGGGTTAGGGTTAGGGTTAGGGTTAGGGTTAGGGTTAGGGTTAGGGTTAGGGTTAGGGTTAGGGTTAGGGTTAGGGTTAGGGTTAGGGTTAGGGTTAGGGTTAGGGTTAGGGTTAGGGTTAGGGTTAGGGTTAGGGTTAGGGTTAGGGTTAGGGTTAGGGTTAGGGTTAGGGTTAGGGTTAGGGTTAGGGTTAGGGTTAGGGTTAGGGTTAGGGTTAGGGTTAGGGTTAGGGTTAGGGTTAGGGTTAGGGTTAGGGTTAGGGTTAGGGTTAGGGTTAGGGTTAGGGTTAGGGTTAGGGTTAGGGTTAGGGTTAGGGTTAGGGTTAGGGTTAGGGTTAGGGTTAGGGTTAGGGTTAGGGTTAGGGTTAGGGTTAGGGTTAGGGTTAGGGTTAGGGTTAGGGTTAGGGTTAGGGTTAGGGTTAGGGTTAGGGTTAGGGTTAGGGTTAGGGTTAGGGTTAGGGTTAGGGTTAGGGTTAGGGTTAGGGTTAGGGTTAGGGTTAGGGTTAGGGTTAGGGTTAGGGTTAGGGTTAGGGTTAGGGTTAGGGTTAGGGTTAGGGTTAGGGTTAGGGTTAGGGTTAGGGTTAGGGTTAGGGTTAGGGTTAGGGTTAGGGTTAGGGTTAGGGTTAGGGTTAGGGTTAGGGTTAGGGTTAGGGTTAGGGTTAGGGTTAGGGTTAGGGTTAGGGTTAGGGTTAGGGTTAGGGTTAGGGTTAGGGTTAGGGTTAGGGTTAGGGTTAGGGTTAGGGTTAGGGTTAGGGTTAGGGTTAGGGTTAGGGTTAGGGTTAGGGTTAGGGTTAGGGTTAGGGTTAGGGTTAGGGTTAGGGTTAGGGTTAGGGTTAGGGTTAGGGTTAGGGTTAGGGTTAGGGTTAGGGTTAGGGTTAGGGTTAGGGTTAGGGTTAGGGTTAGGGTTAGGGTTAGGGTTAGGGTTAGGGTTAGGGTTAGGGTTAGGGTTAGGGTTAGGGTTAGGGTTAGGGTTAGGGTTAGGGTTAGGGTTAGGGTTAGGGTTAGGGTTAGGGTTAGGGTTAGGGTTAGGGTTAGGGTTAGGGTTAGGGTTAGGGTTAGGGTTAGGGTTAGGGTTAGGGTTAGGGTTAGGGTTAGGGTTAGGGTTAGGGTTAGGGTTAGGGTTAGGGTTAGGGTTAGGGTTAGGGTTAGGGTTAGGGTTAGGGTTAGGGTTAGGGTTAGGGTTAGGGTTAGGGTTAGGGTTAGGGTTAGGGTTAGGGTTAGGGTTAGGGTTAGGGTTAGGGTTAGGGTTAGGGTTAGGGTTAGGGTTAGGGTTAGGGTTAGGGTTAGGGTTAGGGTTAGGGTTAGGGTTAGGGTTAGGGTTAGGGTTAGGGTTAGGGTTAGGGTTAGGGTTAGGGTTAGGGTTAGGGTTAGGGTTAGGGTTAGGGTTAGGGTGGGT